>NC_138922.1:2704285-2894219 GCF_965231255.1 Vanellus vanellus
CCCCTCAGGTTTCAGTAATGGCAACCAGGTCGTAGCGGCAGGGTGCCTTCCAGTTCCTCCTGTTTCTTGCCCATGCTGTGGGCATTGGTATAGAGGCACGTCAGCTGGGCTGTCGGCCATGTCACCTTCCCAGAGGAACACCCCTTGATGCCTTTGGGCAATGGTGTTGGCTCGGCAATGGCTCTTGGCTCCCATGACCTCAGGAGCCCCTGGCTCATCTCTCCAAGACTCCAAGTGTGCTGCAGTGTCGCCAGCGCCTCTCAGAGCAACAGACTGCAGGCCCTCGCTGGCACCCCGTCCCTCTAACCTTGCCGTGCCATCTCACAGCTTGTCACGGGCAAGCCTGATATTGTCCCCCTCTCCCTTCACACCCTGTTTACAGCCCTGTTGGGGAGCCCCACTAGCTCCTGAGCAAAGACCCTCTTCTCCCTTGGAAAAAGGTGAACCCCACCTGTGGGAGAGTAACTTAGGGATTTTTTGCTTCAGCCATTTTCTGGGTTTCAGCCACTTTGTATAGAGAATGATGACACGAGCAAGGTTGAGTAGCTTAGAACAACTCCTTCAAAGAAGAATGCGAATCGAGCCTGTGCTAGGCAAACCGATCGTGAAAGAATGTGCGCCCTAAAGTACCAAACCAAAGGGAAAAGGGACAGGAACTTGGGTGATTGAGGGGAAGGTGTAAATACCTGAAGTTTTGTAACTGGGTGGGCCTCTATTTGAGACACACCCGACTCAGCTGTCTCCCCCTTTTTGTTTTAAATAGTTTTTTCTATCTTTGCTTCAAAGGCTTTCTACATTCTAACCCCGAGCAAGCGTTTCTCACGCACCTGACACCAACAAGCCTGATGCCGCGTACACCACCTCATTATCAAAATAACGCCATACTGGACTCTCTGTTCCCCTCAGTAGGCAGTCGACTACAACTATAACCCATTTTTCTTCCTCGTGGAGCTGGTTGTCATACAGGTGGTACGCCGTCCCGACCATACCAGCAGCTCTGCTCTACACAGACCATCGTCCACACCATCCACTGAGTGGCCTTCCACATCCACAGCCCCATCCCTGCTGTATGGCAGCACCCGGGAAGGCGAGGTGGGCACGGAGGGGCTCTGCCTGCCGCCCTGAGTGTGGACTTGTCTCCCTTTGCTCCTCCGCTTTACGCTGCTGCCTTCAGACTGGCAGGGGCATGACACAAAATCCCCTTATCGGGGGGGTTTCTGGCGGCCGTTCCTGTCTCAGGGAGGGCAGAGCACAGTCCCACAGCCTCCCTCCGCCTAAGCCTTCCTCCTTCCCCTCGCAGCTCTGCCACCGCGCTGAGCACCCCGCCCTGCCCACGACGCCCACCCCTCGCAGGGACGGCGGGCTCTGCCGGTCTCTGCAGCCCCAGCCCGGGGTGGCTGCACCTCTCGCCAACGGCTCTCCCCGCTGCAGCACGCGGAGAACATGGCGTCCCGCGGAGGAGGGGGACGGTGCGCTGACCGAGCTCGGCCGGGCTGGGCGGGGGACCACGCCCCCCCCCCGCGAGCCCCGCCCCATCTGCCGCGCGCCGCTTCCCGCCCTCTGCACCCCGCCCCTCCCCACCGCGCGCCGCTTCCCGCCCGTGGCAGCGCCGCTGCTCGCTCGCCCGCCCTCCCGGGGCCGCTGCAGGCACCGGGCGGTCGCGGCTGCCGGCCCCCCCCCGGCCTCCTCAGCGCCTCCCGCCAGAGCTGCCGGCTCCCGGCGGCTCTCTCCGCGGCCCCGGCGGCTCCCCGCCTGAGGAAAAAGCCCCGCTGGGCGCCCAGACCGGCCGCTGCGGCGGGGCCGGGCCGGCTGCGGAGCAGCTCCGCGCGGCGACTGAGGTGCCTTTGCAGTTGTGATGTGAACCCCCAGCAGACCCCGAGCTCTCCCCACAGCCCGCAGGTGTAAAGCCCCCACAGGCTCCGTGGGACGCGGGCAGTGATGCTCATGGGGGGACAGAGTTACCTGGGGGGGGCGAGATCTGCGGGGACGTGGAACGGGGAGGAAGCCGCTGTGCCCCTACATCCCCCCCCACAGCTCTTGTTTGCATCTTGCAGCTCCAACAGGGCGGCCCAGCACCATCTGGAGAAGGACCTGGCCAACAAGCAGGTGGCCCACCACATCGACGACACGTGCCACCACCTGAGGAACTCCTCCCAGGGCATCCACTATTACCGAGGGGTGGAGCGCGTCGATGCCACGTGAGTGCATTGTCCTTTGCGCTTACTGCTCTAGTAAACTGGCTTTATCTCCACCCAGGAGTTTTTCCCTTTCCCCCTATTTTCTCCCTCTTCTGCCACACTTCTGATCAAGATGCCGCGTGGTCCTAGCTGCCGGCTGGCCTTAAGCCATGACATAGAGTCAATTTAAAAGCCTAGATTGAAGCTACATTTAATCCCCGCTGCTCCCTGGCAGGGTGCGTGCCTGCCCACGTCCAGCTTCAGCAGCACGGGCTTAGTGGGGGCCTCTCCTTACCTCCCCAGGATCTCGGTGCCAGCCTCATGGGCCAAGTTCACCAATAGCAGCATCCTCGGCTTTCAGAGCATGCGGGCTGCCTCCACCAAGCTGGGCGATGACATCCAAAGCCTGCTGGTGGTGACGGCCAACGAGATGTGGAGGCAATTCAACAGCACCAACATTGCCTTTACGAACCGCATCTCTGAGACAGCTGATGCCAAGGGCAGGATCCAGACCCACCTGGCCAAGGTAGCCGGAAGCCCTCCCTTTCGCTGGGGCACTGTCACTTCCCAGTGACACCTCTGAAGCGGGACCCTCCACGCAGCCCTGGCCCAAGCAGAGGAACGGGCACCACCAGAAGCTACTTCTAGTGTCATTTTCTCTTTGAAACTCAGAGCGCTGGGGCCTTTCTTCTTGCAGCAGGATGAGTTGGCACTGTGATTTCATCCCAGGGACAGTGCATCCCAGCTGACAGCCTGCTGGTGGAGGGGAGAAAAGGGAAATGACGTTGTCGCTTGAGAATATCTTTTTTCATTTATGCATGCGTTTCTTTTTTACGCCAGACCCTGCAAGGATTATTCCAGCTTGAGCGGAATATTGAAACCATCCAAAAGGCCATCAAGGACCACGGGCCTCCGTTAAAAGTGGCTCAGACGCGGCTGGATGCGTGCATGTGGAGGCCAAACGTGGAGCTGTGCCGGGACACTGCCCAGCTGCGGTACGGCGGGAGCGCGGGGCCGGCGGGGTCCTTGAGGAGTCCCGGGTGGTCGCACCCAGGAGTATCACTGGGTGGCAAAATTAATACGGGGCTGTTTGTTTCCTAATGAGTTCTTCAACGAGTGCACTGATAGACTCCCAAGCACCCAGCAGGTATCCCAGCCTTTCGGTGCTGGGAGAGCTCTGCCCCCACGGCCAGGTACTGCCTGATGCCACCCCATGAGGTGCTGGATTTTTCCCACTAGGGGAAACCTCTTCTTCTCTCTCACCTGCTTCCCGGCGGCCGGGTGTGGTCAGCTCCTGCCAGAAACGGGGGGTCTGCGTGAGTCTGAGCACGCTGAAGGGGGAAAGCCTGTGCCCAAGGGGCCCATCTGCAATGCCGGCCTAGAAACCACCCCCAGCACAGGACCGTTAACCAGGGCTTCTTGCTCTTTTCCAGCCTTGTCAATGAGGTCCACAACATCAACGAGACCCTCCAGAGCCTTCAGCAGCGCCTGAACCACATCGAGGGCGCGCTGCAAACTCTGGTTAGTGCCAAGGCTCTCCTGCAGCACGACCTGGCCATCAAAGCCAACTCTCTATTCATTGACCAGGAGAAACGCATGGGGATGCGCAAGACCTTCCCCAGCACTGCGCGGCTGCTGCGTCCCTCTTAGGTGTTGCGGTGTGATTCCTAGTTTTGCTTAGGTAGTTTGAAACCCCGTGATTAGACTTCCCCTTTCTGATGAAGCCCTTAGTAGAAATTAAGTAAGTTATCACTTTGTGTGTTAGAGGGTCTACCAGGATTTTTTTTTCCTTTGTTTTTTTTTGCTTCCGCTGCTCTTTCACAGCGTGCCAGAAAGTAACGGGAAGTATCTTCAATGAAGAGTAAATCCACTCATGGGGGTTCATTCCTACCCTTTCAGTCTGTGAATTGAGGAGAAAAACTGTCGCGCCTTCCTCCTTTTGAGTCTCTCTGACGTGGAAGAGCAGAGGGTGAAGCCGTGCCGGCTGTCTGGAATCCCCTCCCTGCCCTCCGTTGCCTTAGCATGGCTTCGAGGAGGGTCAGTTCTGAGATCTGCCCAGGCGCAGAGGGGAGGCTGCCGGGTCAGTAGTTGCCAGGGCTCTCCTTTCCACCCTTTATACAAACAGGTGCAGAGTTGCCCTTTTTCCAGTCCCCGAGGACTTCACCTGACAGCCATCACTTTTGCAGTATCACCTTCCCAGACGAAGGCCCCTCGATGCCTTTGGGGTGTTTCAGTGGGGTATTTCACTGAGGAGGGCCACGAAGATGCTCCGAGGGCTGGAGCACCTCTCCTATGAGGAAAGGCTGAGAGAGTTGAGGGTGTTCAGCCTGGAGAAGAGAAGGCTCCGATGAGACCTTCTTGCGGCCTTCCAGTACCTCAAGGGCCTATAGGAGAGCTGGGGAGGGACTTTTAACAAGGGCGTGTAGTGATAGGATGAGGGGGAATGGCTTCAAACTGGAAGAGGGGAGATTTAGATTAAATATCAGGAAAAAGTTCTTTCCTGTGCGGGTGTTGAGGCCCAGGCCCAGGTTGCCCAGAGAAGCTGTGTCTGCCCCATCGCTGGAGGTGTTGAAGGCCAGGTTGGAGGGGGCTTGGGGCAACCTGGTCTCGTGGGAGGTGTCCCTGCGCATGGCAGAGGGGTTGGAACTCCATCATCTTGAAGGTCCCTTCCAAGCTAAATAATTCTATGATTCTATGATTTGGGGGTCAGCGAGGGGCTCCCCCACGTTACAGCACGACCAGTCAGGTGGGTCCCAGCAGACCCCTACCAAACCCCCCCCATGCCACCACCACGCTACATGGCTCCTCCTCGACAGCTGCCTCACCACCTTTCCCACCCCTGCCATGATATTAAGGGGTCCACCACCTCCTGCAGCATAAACACTTGAGCTTCTCCTACCATGGGAAAAGGACACAAGGTTTTGAGGGGCTGTTGGCAGAGGAAGGGAGAGCCCCAGATATCTCCAGGGGCTGCCCATGTCCAAAGCTGGCTCTTTCTCCTCACCAACCTGCTCAGCCTCCTCTCCCTCTCCTCCATGGTCAGTGTCCAACCCTCCAGCCCTCCTCCTGCCGGTCCCAGCCTCTGCCGTGGTGGTGGGTGTCTCAGAGATGGCCATGACCATCTTTTTCCACTGGCCATGTGCAGAGATCACAGCAGCCCAGGCCTCACCCCGAGAGTCCTTGGCTATCCACCTTTTATGATCCACTCATCATTTTAAACGGAACGTGGGAAACCCAGGAAAACCCTGGGAAGTCTGCTGTGTTTCCCGGCCAGATGGAGCCTGCTGCAGCACTGCGTGTAACTCGTGCAGCTCGTCCCTCGGCGCCAGCCTTGGTTTCGTAGGGACATAAAATCTTGAAGCCTGTTTGGATCCTTAGAGTGCCCTGGGGCAGTTGGGAGTGTGCGCTGCCTGAGAACATCCTTGTCCTTCGGCGTGACAGCAGAGGCTGTGCCACACAGAGTTTAACTTTGTATTCATCCTCCATCAATTACTGTGACTTTTGAGCGTTATTCTGCTATTGGATAGACAATTGATCCCTTTCAGGCAGGTACAGTGTTTACAGGTGAGAGGAATAGTCAAAAGAGGCATAAAACTGCGACTGGACAATGTTATGGGTACGTGTAGACCCACGACGGATGCTATAAAAGATCTGGATCTGGGTATTTTGAGAAGGGCAGCTTATGGTCCAGCGTAGTGCTATATTAATAGACAGTGAGGATGTAGAGCTGTGACAGAAAGACCATTGGCCATATTGGCAACAAGGGCACATTGCTGAGTCATGGATAATTTACTGTTTACCGGGACCCCCAGATCCTTCTCCTCAGAGCTACTTCCCAGCAGGTCCGCCCCTAACCTATACTGGTGCTTTACATTCTTCTTCCGCAGGTGGACCTTGGTGCAGGACCTTGCACTTGCTTTTGTTGAACCTCATTAGGTTCTTCTCTGCCCAGCTCTCCAGCCTGTCTAGGTCACGCTGGATGGCAGCACGGTCCTCTGGGGTGTCAGCCACCCCACCCACCTTGGTATCATCAGCAAACTTGCTGAGGATACACTCTGTCCCCTCATCTAGTGTTGCGGCCAGGTAGAGGGGAGCAAGCACACCGATACGATGTATGTTAGCGTCAATCTCCGCTAAGCTCCGTTTATTGTTAACACTCGGGTTACATATATAGTCATTCATATCTTGTACACGCGATCACGCATTGTTTGATTGGCTGTCTCGCTTTGTGCATGCGGCGAGCACGAAGGGTTATTTCACCCATGATTGGTTAACATTAGCATATTGTTTAGTCTTGCTCAAGCGTTATTTTTCTTGCGGACACCTGCTCTTGTTTTACTCTTTCTGCCAACTTTCCTGTTATCTAGTCTCAAGGTTAAGGCGTTCTTCACAATTTGCTATACACACGGTCTATTTTCCAAGGACTGGCTCCCACAATCTAGGTCATTAATGAATATATGAAACAAAACCGGACCAAGATTTGACCCCTGGGGGACACCGATGGTTACAGGCATGCTGTAAAAGATCTGGATCTGGGTATTTTGAGAAGGGCAGCTTATGATCCAGCGTAGTGCTATATTAATAGACAATGAGAATGTAGAGCTGCGACAGAAAGACTGACAGCTTTTGGCTGAGATTTTGTGCTTTGGTATCTGAATGGATCCCTGGAAATTCCAGTTCAGTCACCTCGGCAAACCTGGGGTGCCGTGCCGAGAATGGGCACCCCCGCATAACATCAGCCTCCTGTTTTCACCCTGTTTTTCGTGGTGTTTTTTCTGATTCTGAGCTACAACAGTCGAGGCTCGGGAACAAACATATCTATCAAAACTGGATATGCCCCACCAGAACTGGGAGCGGTAGTTTAGTCATTTTAGTGACTTTGCTGCTGCTGGAGATGCAGTCAAAATTAAGGACCCCACTTTAATTGCTTGACTAAATGGAGATGATGTGAGTAGTCTACTTAATTCGGTGTGGTACCCAGAGCAGGAGGGATTTGGGGACCACTTACTGGGTGCAGTTGATAACTTTTTGCGTGAAGGTCACTTAGCTCGTGAATTTGACTGTTTTGCCCGTGCCAATGCTAAGCATGTGTAGCTTTTAGGTACATCGCTTGAAAAGCCATTCCAGATGCTACGGTGGGACCAAAGCTTCATGCATTTTGGTGTCCCTTGGCATCCCTGTGCATGGTGGTGCTCATGGGAGCTTCCCCAGAAAGTCCTGGTCTGCGTGCTTTGCAGAGCACCCGTGGGCCTTTCACAATATTATCTGATTCGTACTGCTGCATTTAGCAAATCCTTCAGAAACGGTGCGGTTGCCTACGACAATGCCTGCTGCCCCTCGTCGTGCAGCGATTCACCTGAGCCAAATTAGCTGCGGGCAGGCAGAGAGAGCGGGCATAGAAGGAGGCTGGGAGCGCTGCAAGGAGCAGAGAGCAGGGCTGGTACCAGGGTGTGCGCGCGTCCTGCGAGGGGCAGAGGTCGGCTTGCTTTAACTGGCATGATTGTCTCGGGTTTAGCTATGGGCAAGCAGCTTTTTACTTCTGTTGGATGGAGTTGGTTCTTCACCCGGCTGGAGCGAGACGCGTGTTTAGAGTGAAACCAAAGTGTGCGAACCTTTGCGTACACAAACCAGTGTGAGTTATCTCTTGTGTCAGACCTCTGGCAGCAGAGGCACGGCTTTCTCATGGAGGCCAGCTCCGCGTGCCTGTGCGCAGAAAGCAGGAGCGGTGGGACAGGGTGTCACTGCACTCACGAGAAGCTGTAAACCATTTTGGTACCGTCTCAGCCCTCATCTGCAATAACGGGGAAAATGAGAGGCAACTGAAAAAGGCTGTGGGAAGACGGACGGAATGGCCTGAGTATTGGATGAGGGCAGTGGTTTGCCCATTAGGAGCTCTGCTTTGCCTATGGCTGGCACTTGGTTGCCCAAGGGCTGTACTGCGTTGCCCATTGGCGGCACCGGGGATTGTCCATGGACAGGCTCAAGTTGCCCAGCAAAGGCATGAGGTAGCACACAGCATGCGCTGAGTTGCCCAGGGGTGGCCCCGCGTTGCCCATGGAGAGCCCTGGCTTGCCCAATGGCTACATCAGGTTGCCACAGTGGCTGCAGGGAGTAGGCAGGACGGAACCCGGTGACTCAGCACCTTGTGCCAGTGGCAACACTGCCCTGGTTCCGTGACACAGAGCGCACTGGGGATGCTCCAGTGTCTGGCAGAGCTTCGACCTGACCGGACAGCACAGCAGCGAGCAGCAGCCCCCCCGGGCACCCCCAAGCCTCTGCAGGGACAGGGTACGTACCTTACCTGGGAGGGGAGGAGTGAAAAAGCAGGGATTTCTCCTACTGCCCCCAACAGCTCCTCTGTCCTCCAGATGGACCCGGAGCCGGGGATCGGGGCATCCCATCATGCGTCCTGTTGAGGGCTGGCAGAAAGTGTCACCCTGGGGTGGCTTTACCGAGGGGGATGCAGGGGTGTTTGTTTCGGCTGGAAATGCAGGGAAAAGTAAGCCCGGTCCATTCCCGAGGGATTTTCCTCCCTTCCTTAAGTGTGTGCCTGTCAGGAGCTGAAGGGCAGTAATAGAGCAATAGCACCCACAGTGCCGTAAGCAGTTCTTGGGAGACAAATCTTCACGTGTGGCCCTTCCTCCTAGGACTGCTCCAAGGCTGGTGTTTGCAAAGGACTCCGAAAAGCTTTTCTGAGAGATCTTCTTCTGAAGCGCAGTGATTTGACATCAGGTGAGCCACAGACTTTCTTCTTCCTTTACAAGGCAAGAGACGGCTGTTCTGCTGAGGCTGATAGGGGGGTATGGGCGGGGTGGTTCAAATGTGGCTATAGTCAGCTCACCCGCAGACTCCTCACTCGAGCATTCGATGCAAGTGACGAGAGAGGGGTTTGTTTGTCTCTGCATTTCGGGACCTGACGCTCGATGCTGACAGCAGAGTCAAATCCTTTTCCCTACACAAATGCTTGGGATGGTGTCAGAGGGGATTTGCTCTCAAGAGCTTTAGGCCTCGACTGGGGATGCGTGGGTGCTGTGTGCATCGCTGGTGGTGTTAGAAGTTGCATGTGTGGCTGTAAGGGGTAAGGCAAGGAGCTTACTGAGTGGGTTTGTCTTCTCTCTCCTCCTCTGTGCAGGACACGGACCGAAGAGCGGTGTTGCAGAATGCAGCCTGTCAGCTCTCCCTTAACAGCAAAGTTTGCCCATGCAAGATCCATCCCCTCCAACTTTCTCCCTCCCATCAGCCCCGTGGCTTCCAGCTACAAGAATGGATTTCCTGAGCGCCCGTCATCTCAGAGCTTCAGCCGCCCCTGGATACCCAACAGCTACTACAGAACAGCTGCCCTCAAACCAACTTTGGCTGCCTTTTCCCAGATTGCCCAGGGCATCCCCGACAGCAAGAGGCTTCCATCTATTTCCAGCAGGACAACCGTATTCCACCGCTACACCCCCGAAGACTGGTACAGGTCCAACCACACCAACTATAAGGAGTCAGAGACAGCCCGACAAAATGTGAAGCTCCTGAGAGTTGATAACTCCCTCATGGTTCAGGATAACTATCAGAAGACGAAGAACACGCAACAGGAAAGCACCAAAGACCTTAGTGTACGGGCTAATGATATCGAGTTTTGGAAGTCTGAGCTCTTCCATGAGCTAGACAAGATGATTGGGGAGACCAACGCGCTCAGCGATGTGAAGAACAGGCTGGAGAGAGCCTTGGCGGAGACGGAGGCCCCTCTCCAGGTAAGGACCCCATCCAGTGGGCTGTAAGCTGCAGCCGCTGCTGAAACATCTGCAGCTGTTCAAACCTCTAATTAAGTTTCCCTGCAGCTCCGTAACGTCTAGAAAGGTTTTATGAAGGGCCCGTGAGTTAAGTTAGTAATAAACCAACCCCTTGTCATCTGCTGCATCCCCTACCAGCACGTGCTGAGCCCATCAGAGCAGCGTTTCTTAACCACCTATTTTCAGAGGTGCTCCATGCAAAATCCCGGTTTGGGAGACAAAAGCCCCATGTGTCACTGCGCGGCTCTGGCGAGGTCAGCATCAAGGCTGACACAGGTCCCTGATTTCGGCTGTGGTTGCACCAGGGACGCGTGTGCTCCCTCATGTCGATGCGATGCTGATGTGGCAGCTCGGCTGCTCGTTCTCAGCTAAAACAGCTGCCCCGGGCAGTTTTTTTTCCCCTGCTGCCATCTCTGTGCACACCTAGAATGTCTTTTCTTCTTCCGTTACTTGTGATGGGGAGCGTCCCTCGAGAGAACCCTGCCCCTGCAGCCAGCACTGATGGCATGTCCCCAACAGGTCGCTGAGGAGTTCTTGCGCCAGCAGGAGAAGAGGATGGGCATCGACCTGGTCCGTGATGACGTGGAGGAACAGCTCTTCACTGTAAGTTTGGCAACATAGAGCAGGTGTTGCAGGTGCTCTCTGTACCTCAACTGCCCGAAAGAGGCTTTGCAGCCCCTTCCTTAGTGCCGGTGAGGTGCCAAACTCTCCAAAGCCCCCAAACCTGCCGGGCCAGGGAGAGGAGCTGCAGACCCAGCGGTGTGTTTGTGTAGCGTATCGGGGTGCTCTGTCCCTCTTCAAGGGGTTGGTGAGAGCGTCCTGCCTTTCCCAGCCCTGCCAGAGCGGCACCTCTCTGTGTCTATGGCACATACCTATGGTATAGCTCTACATCTGTGTCACACACATACGCACACACAGATCTGGAGAAGGCGGTGTGCGCCTGAGAGCTTGCCCGCTTTTCCCAGCTCCGTTAGTTGGGATAAGGAAAGAGTGGGCTCCTGCAGACAGGAGGGCTGAAAATGGACTGGATGTGGAGCACTAATCCCCTGCCTGCAGTAGCTGGGGCTTCACAGACGCAATGGGTTTGTGCTGAAGTCAAGTGAGCTGAGAGCAGCACATGCCTTCCTCCAGCGCAGCTGAAGGCTTCTTAGAAATTCAGAGTGGGGATTTACAGCAGAGTCAAGTCCATCTCCTCTTGTCCCGTATGGATGGGATTGGTCCTGGGGAGGAAAACATTTTGGGAGCCAAACGGGCAGGTGCTGGTTTGGGGAGGAGTGTGAGCAGGACAAGTGAGTCTGGACACTGACGGGGCCATGTTTTGCCTTTGCCCAGGAAGTGGATGTCATCCGGTCGTGCCAAGAGAGGATGCAGCAGCACCTGGAGAAGGCAAAAGCCCAGCTCGGGTAAGGAGGAGCTCCTTCTCTCCTGCCCCAGGGCTGAGGTGCCTTTGCAGTTGTGATGTGAACCCACAGCAGACCCCGAGCTCTCCCCACAGCCCGCAGGTGTAACGCCCCCGCAGGCTCCATGGGACGCGGGCAGTGATGCTGATGGGGGGACAGAGCTGCCCGTGGGGTGAGAGCTGCGGCGACGTGGATCGGGGAGGAAGCTGCTGCGCCCCTACATCCCCCGCCCCCCACGGCTCTTGTTTGCATCTTGCAGCTCCAACAGGGCGGCCCAGCACCATCTGAAGAAAGACCTGGCCAACAAGCAGATGGCCCCCCGCATCGATGACAGATGCCATCACCTGAGGAACTACTCCCAGGGCATCCACTACTACCGAGGGGTGGAGCGCGTCGATGCCACGTGAGTGCATCTTCCTTTGCTCTTATTGCTCTAGTAAACGGGCTTTATCTGCACCCAGGAGTTTTTCCCTTTCCCCCTATTTTCTCCCTCTTCTGCCACACTTCTGATCAAGATGCTGCGTGGTCCTAGCTCCTGGCTGGCCTTAAGCCATGACATAGAGTCAATTTAAAAGCCTAGATTGAAGCTACATTTAATCCCCGCTGCTCCCTGGCAGGGTGCGTGCCTGCCCGCATCCAGCTTCAGCAGCACGGGCTTAGCGGGGGCCTCTCCTTACCTCCCCAGGATCTCGGTGCCAGCCTCATGGGCCAAGTTCACGGATGAGAACATCCTCCGCTCTCAGAGCGTGCGCGCCGCCTCCGCCAAGCTGCGCCATGAGACCGAGAGCCTGCTGGTCGTGACGGCTGATGAGATGTGGGGACAATTCAACAAGACCAACGTAGCCTTTACGAACCGCATCGCTGAGACGGCTGACGCCAAGGGCAGGATCCAGACCCACCTGGCCAAGGTAGCTGGAAGCCCTCCCTTTCGCTGGGGCACTGTCACTTCCCAGTGACACCTCTGAAGCAGGACCCTCCACGCAGCCCTGGCCCAAGCAGAGGAACGCATACCCCCAGGAGCTGCTTCTAGTATAATTTTGTCTTTGAAACTCAGAGTGCTGGGGCCTTTCTTCTTGCAGCAGGATGAGTTGGCACTGTGATTTCATCGCAGGGACAGTGCATCCCAGCTGACAGCCTGCTGGTGGAGGGGAGAAAAGGGAAATGACGTTATCGCTTGAGAATATCTTTTTTCATTTATGCATGCGTTTCTTTTTTACGCCAGACCCTGCAGGAAATATACCACCTCGAGAGGAACATCAAAGCTGTCCAAAAGGCGATCAGGGACCAAGGGCCTCCATTAAAAGTGGCTCAGACGCGGCTGGATGCGCGCACGCGGAGGCCAAACGTGGAGCTGTGCCGGGACACTGCCCAGCTGCGGTACGGCGGGAGCGCGGGGCCGGCGGGGTCCTTGAGGATTCCCGGGTGGTCGCACCCAGGAGCATCACTGGGTGGCAAAATTAATGCGGGGGTGTTTGTTTCCTAATGAGTCCTTGCACGAGTGCACTGATAGACTCCCAAGCACCCAGCAGGTATCCCAGCCTTTGCGTGCTGGGAGAGCTCTGCCCCCTCGGCCGGGTACCGCCTGATGGCCCCCCGTGAGGGGCTGGATTTTTCCCACTTGGGGAAACCTCATCTTCTCTCCCGCCTGCTTCCCAGCGGCCGGGTGTGCTCGGCTCCTGCCAGAAACAGGGGGTCCGCGTGAGTCTGAGCACTCTGAAGGGGAAAAGCCTGTGTCCAAGGGGCCCATCTGCAATGCCGGGCTAGAAACCACCCCTGGCACGGGACCGTTAACCAGGGCTTCTTGCTCTTTTCCAGCCTTGTCAACGAGTTCTACAACATTGACGAGACCCTCCAGAGCCTTCAGCAGCGCCTGAAACACACTGAGGACGTGCTGCAGACTCTGGTTAGAGCCCAGGCAGTCCTCCAGCATGACCTAGCCATCAAAGCCAACTCTCTATTCATAGACCAGGAGAAATGCATGGGGATGCGCAAGACCTTCCCCAGTACTGCGCGGCTCCTGGGTCCCTCTTAGGTGTTCGGTGTTGCTCATATGTTTTGAAAACACATGCTGAGAGTTGCCCGTCCTGATGAAACCCTGAGGAGAAAGTTAATTAATTATCACATTTAGGTTAAATGGTTCTATGGGGGACCTCCCCACCCCCCCGCTCACGCTCCTCCTCCCGCCCTGCCTGAGGCGCCGCGCGCCGCTTCCCGCCCTCTGCACCCCGCCCCTCCCCACCGCGCGCCGCTTCCCGCCCTCTGCACCCCGCCCCTCCCCACCGCGCGCCGCTTCCCGCCCGTGGCAGCGCCGCTGCTCGCTCGCCCGCCCTCCCGGGGCCGCTGCAGGCACCGGGCGGTCGCGGCTGCCGGGCCCCCCCCGGCCTCCTCAGCGCCTCCCGCCAGAGCTGCCGGCTCCCGGCGGCTCTCTCCGCGGCCCCGGCGGCTCCCCGCCTGAGGAAAAACCCCGCTGGGCGCCCAGACCGGCCGCTGCGGCGGGGCAGGACCGGCTGCGGAGCAGCTCCGGGCGGCGCTGACCCGTGTGCTGCGGGCTGAGAGCGACCGATTTCGAGACAAGTGCAACAAGAAGGAGTCGGAGCGCTGCCTCTGCAAAATGCCTCTCTCCTTCCCTGGGACCCCTTTGAGAGATGTCCCTTTTCCCCACGGGACAGAGAGAGTCCCTAACTTGTCCCAGACCCCCGGAAAACACGGGGCCATCACAAGAATGTCAAAATGCTGCTTCAAAGAATATCGCCACAGACTTGTATAAGACCATGGGACAGTTACAGAGATTTCCATCTGTACCCCGCTGAAGCCTTAAGTGTCGAGGGTGGGAAGTTGAATATATGCCCCAACAGAACAGGAGCTAGACGTTATAGTTCTTAGTGTCAGCTTCTGCAACTTTCTGTGTTCTGCAAGTCCTACTGACATGAAATAAAAGCAGATCCTGCAGAAATAGGGTATCTCTGCCATAAGAGAGATCCAACGTCTTGCGTATTCCCACATCTCTGTGCTATTCAGCTTCCCACTTTCATGACAGAGAAAAACCTGTAGCCACCATGGACGGCCAGAGATGAGGGTGGGTTGGCGGAGGGGGGAGGGGGATTGGGGGGGTCCGGGCTGGGGTGTTGGGAGCGGGGGCTCCCCCAGAAACTCACTGGGATCATTGTCTCGGTTTTATTATTAATTGAGGGGAGGGACACGCTGCCAGGAGGGCACCAGCCCATGGGATCCTCTAGCTGGTCTTTTCTCCCCCATTTTATTTCTTCATTAAATATAAAATGTAAATTTAAGGAGTTATATATATATGTAATGCGTATAAATCCAGAGAGAAGGAAGCAGCAGCGCAGAGGCGCTGCCAGGGTGGGGGGTTTCCCTATGTCCCCCCCAGCATCCCTGCAGCAGGGCAGGGGAGGGAAAGGGGAGAGTAATGAAAAATAAATGGATGGAGGCAGCTGTCGGCATCCCAGATCATGGCCATGGCGGCACAGAGATGATGGTAACCCTGGCCAAGGGGATGACCTGATGTCCCCCACATTCACCCCAGAAATCGAGACACTGTGGTTCGCAGGGGGCAGCTGGGACAGGGGACCATTGGAGAGATGCTACTGGAGGCCGAGGACCTCCAGGGGACCCTGGCAGTGTCTCAGGTGTCTTGATCGGGGTGCCCGAGGACGCTGGCTGTGTCCCCTGGGTGGTGATCTGGGTGCCAGGCACCCTGGCTGCCTCCCAGGGTTCGTGGTGCAGGGTCCAGGGGACACTGGCTGCATCTCTGGGGTGGTGGCGCTGGCATCAGAAGCCCTCCTCCCATCTGAAGGAGCGCCTGCCTGCTTCTCAGTGCTCTTTGAGTGCCCCCTCCCTGCTGAAATCCCCCCAGCATCCCCACAGCCCCCTCGAGGACTGCCGACTCCTCACCTTCCCCTTCTGAGGTGGAAGGGTGATGACTTGACCATGCAGGGAGGACACCGAACGATGGGGGGGCGATGCTGTCCTCATCTAGAGGGACACGGTCCAAGGGGACACGCTGCCAGTGAAGGGGTCTTGCCCTCGGGTCCAGGTTCAGAGCACAATGAGCCCCCGACCCAGGGTGACCCCACAGCAAACACCCCACGGGAGCCCCCCCACCCAGGGCTCCCGCCTCCCTCCGGGAAGAGCAGGTGCAGCTTCTCCAGCTTGCTATGGTCTGACTTGGTGGCTTCCAGCTGGGCCACCTTCTTCTTCAGGTGGCCAAGCTGCCTAGTCTGGCAGAGAGCCTCCACCGTCTCCATACAGCAGCCGGAGACTCTGCATGAGCCCAAGGACCCCCAGGGCACAGCCGGCTCCTGCAAAGGGGACATGGCCCTGACATCGGTGTCACAGCGGATCCTGGACCCCTGGGATGTTGGCAAGAGGGTCCCTGCTGCCACGTGACCTGCCCGGGCAAGCTGTGTGCTGGGCAAAGCCTCTGCACATCTCCAGGGCTGGTGGGAAGCAGAAATACGGGGTAATTTTTCAAGATTATCCCCTCTGTTGTGCTTGTGACCGTTGTTCAGAGCCCCCCAAAAATAGGGGAAACAATAAGGAATGGGTTGAAAGTTTTTTATTCATTAAATAATAGTAAATCAATTTTTAACAAAAGCTGTCCCTGCCCACCTGCCAGATCCGTCCTGTGGGGCCCCAGCGCCCTCTAGCTGTTCTTTTCTACCCCCAGTTTGTTTTGTTTTGATTTGTTTTGGATTTTAATATATAAATATATCTCATGTGTATAAATCCAGGCAGAAGGAAGTTGCAGCAGAGAGGCGCTGCTGGTAGGGGGATCCCTATGTCAGCCCTCCCCTAACATCCCTGCAGCGCAGCAGGAGACGGAATGATTAAATAATACTAAATCCCTTTTTAACAGCAGCTGTCCCTGCCCGGCTCTCCACTGCTGGACCCGTCTCGCACTGTCCCACTGGTGCCCCCGCGGCTGGCAGAGATGTCCCCCTCATCCCCCCCTCCTGCTTTGCTGCCCACCAGGCAATCCATCCCCCAGAACCCCCCAGCCCACCATGCTGCACTACCTCCTGTCCTGGTGCAGCATCCGGGCGTGCTCGTGGCCGTACCACATCACGGTCCAACACTGTCTGGTCCTGGGGACCCAGAAGCTGGCTGGCAGCATCCTGGAATTTCCTCTGAAGAGGGGCAAGGAGAGGGGCACCAGTGTGGATGTGGGCATGGGATTTATAAGGAGCATCTGCAAAATAGCTTGGCACAAGGCAGGGACGCGGGGCTGGGCTTTCTCTCCCCTCTTTCCCAGCTCCCACGTTTCTTTTTATAAGCCTGTTTAGTTCCCCAGTGCCTCAGCATCCCTTTGGTGGATGCCTGCAATTCCCTCTACCCCAGCATGACCTGCAGGCAGTGGTGCCCGTTTCTGCCCTCCCCGGGGCAGTGCTGGCCAGTAGAGAGTGGGGGGCTCCAGGGAGGTGCGCTGAGCTCCCCCGCTCCCCCCAGTGGGACACCCTTCCCACTCTTCCCTCCTGGTGCCCTTCCCGCCAGGTGACAGCGCTGGCTGATGGCCACGGGGCAGGGGCTGGGGTGGCAATGGGGAGAGAGGCAGGGAGGGGGCGAGGGCCAAGCTCCCTCCTGGGGGCACCGGCAGAAGCTCACCAAGCCAAGTGCCTCCTGTATCACCCGGATCTCCTCCGCCATGCGGGACTGCGCCGCCTTCATCGCGCTGATCTCCTGGAGGAGCTCCTGGGAGCGAGCCATGGCCTGGGAGAGGGGGGTGGTGGGGTGAGCCCCAGGGGAGGGTCCTGGCAGGCTGCTCTCTCTCCAGGACGGGGGTTGGGCTGTGCCCCCACTCCTGGACAAGGAGGTCCAGCAGGCCCAGGTGCCCGAGCACGACCTGCAGGAGGCAGCGCAGTGCCGTGAAGTTGATGGCCTTCACCCCCCAAACCGGGATGCTCCCACCCCCCCCAGGCTCCTTTAGAGCCCCACGGGGTAGGAAATCCTCTCCGTCCTTATACCCCAGCTGCAGGCTGAGCTGGGTGCTGCCAGAACGGGAATGGCAGTGGTGGCAGTCAGGGCATCACAAGTCCTCCCATCTGATGGAGCGTCTGCCCATTTCCCAGGGGTTTCTGGTACCCTCTGTGTCCCTGCTGGCATCCCCCGGGAGCCAGGCTGTGTCCCTGCAGTCCCCTTGCTGGTCCAGGGCACAGGGTGTGTCCCTGGTCCCTTCAGCCCTACCACTGAGCTCGGCCCCCACTGGGTGTCCACATCCAACTGGACGTCCTCAGCAGGAGCAGAGTGGCCCCAGTGTCCCCTGAGAACAGGAAGCGAAGGAGAGCTGTGGGTTAACAAGACGTTAAACACATTGTGAAACATCAAAGACCAGAAGGAAGAACAAAACAAGCAGAAATGTTAACAGAAGACAACGCATAGACAGCTTGTGAGAACTCTGCTGATTCGAGAAGAATCCGCTTGTCTGACAGCTATTTCGCAAAAGGATGTTGATGGGGGAAGATGCTAACGCTGATTATCCCAGTGAAAAAGTACTGAGAAACCAGAGAAACTATGAAAGTTGAGTTTGGTTGGTAATAAACGATTCTGGTTGCAGACCCAACCTCATACGCTACAGGGAGCAGCTTCACGGGCAGTCATGCAGCGGTGCAGTCAGCAGCTGCTGGTCCAGCCGGCCCCTGCGGATGCAGCCGTCCTTGCCTAAAAGACCCGTCATGTTGCGCTGGGAAGGAGAGAGCATCTGGCTGAACCACGGGCCGAATTCAGCATCCCCAGGCCATGCTCCCACACCCAGCTCTCCCTGGGGAGACTGAGGCACGGATACCCAGACACCCAGCATCACCCTCCCAGCCCCAGTCGCCTCCGCCGTATCCCGACCTTTGTCACCTCTACCTTGTTGGGGAGCGTGAGAGGCTGGAGGCACGTCGAGGGGGGGGAGGCGAGGGAAAGGGGTGTGGAGACAGTGCAGGTGCCGCAGTGTGGTGGTGATGGTGTGTTGGTACCCGCAGCTCCATGGCACGGTGGGGTAGCCACCCTCAGCCGCCTGCTCCCTGTGGGACAGGGCAGGGGGATGCTCAGTGCCTGACACCATGGCACCCTGTGCTTCACCCCGCTATGCCCGCACTGGGGCCAGGGGCTGCTCCCCGGTGGGGTCTGTCCCTCCCGGCTCCCCTCCGACTGCTGCGGGAGACACCCCACCCGTCCAACCATGCGGGATCTGCTCTTTCCCCACAGCCCTGGTGAGCTGGTCATGGCCGGGGCAGGTCCCTGCAGCCCACCCAAGGACAGCAGGAGGCAGGAGCTGGGCTATCCCAGCTGCAGGGCTTAATTTTGGCAAGGTGTTTCAGAGGAGCCACGTGACCCCCCAAGGCCCAGGTCAGGCTGAGACCAGACACAACTCGGCACGTGTGGCTTCAGCACCTTTGAGACAGAGCCCTGGGCCAGACGGGGCAGTGTGTGGGGGGTGTAAAACCCCACGAGCTGGGGCACGGGATGGGTCCCCGTGTCCCCTACCTGTGAATGTGCTGCCAGTTTTTCTCCGGCTTGAGGACACTAGGTGGGTGGCAGTTGAGGTGGGGGGGGTAATGTTGTCATCGATGGGGTGGCCACAGTGTGCTTGGGGAGAGCAGGAGCCGCAGATGGGTGATGGGGGAGAAACGACCTACCCTGGCTCGGGGCAGCACCCCAAAACCCACGGGCTTGTACCCCACAGCACCCCCTGCCTGCTGCCCCCTGGGGAGGGCTGCCTGTCCCCCCACTGCCGTGCAGGTCTGTGAGTGGACTTGGCAGGGTCAGGACCCCCAGGCAGACACACGAACCCCCGTGCCCAGCACAGCAGGGCACCACCAGTACCCATCTGCCCCTGTCCCACCCAGGATGCTGGGTGCTACTGAGGGCCAGGCACCCCCATGCTGAGGGGCCGGTGGCAGGACAGACTGGGGACATGGCTCAGTAGCTGCTTCATCAGCATCCCCACGGTTCGCTGGTGAAATTGGTCCCATGCCAGGGTACCATGCGGGCAGCAACCAGGACAGCCAGAGGGACTGGGGCGAGCGCTGTCCCCAAAGTCACCACTATCCCCATCACACTCACTCCTTAATCTCAGCTGCATCATCGGCCTCTGGCTGCGGCACCTTCTCCTGGAGCTGCTGCAGGGTGCTCTTGCTGTGCGCCTCCAGCTGCTGCCAGATCGCCCCCAGCTCCAGGCGGTCCAGCTGTGGGTGGTGCACACACCCATCCGCCCCGGTATAGGACATAGCAGTCCCCGGGGGGAACACCCAGGAGGGGGGAGCCTCAGAGGCATGCTGCCTTAGGCTGACGAGCCACAGAGGTGCCAGTTTGGTTGGCGGTGGTGAGAGAACCATCACCTTGGAGGCCACCTCTGTCACTGAACTGTCACTGGACCTGCCCCCGGCCCGTCACTTGGCTCTGCATCTCCTCGACCGTCTCATTCAGCCGCTTCACGCTTGCGTCAAACTTGGTGTGATTGACTTTGCTGGCCCGGGCGGTGGTGTCTGCTTTCCAGCCAGAGGGAAAGGCAGGAGAGCGGTAGGGAAAGGGTGGACGGACCACGGGCAGGGCCAGCTCGTGACAAGAGAGGGACAAGTGGCTACATGGCCCTGCTCGCCCCATCAACACTGTGGGGTTGCTCCCATCAGCCAAAGGGACGTGCGGAGAGACAGGGGGACCTAGGGAGGGACCTGCAGCTGGTCTGGAAATCCTCCTTCCCCCCGGCTGGTTCTGCCATCGAGCACCCAAGGGACAACGGGCGTTTGTCAGCCTACACAGGACCCCTCTTGGCTGCTGCGGTGGTCACTTGAGGCCGTACCACAGCAATTCCCAGCACTGGGTCCTCCTTCTCCGCTTTGTCCTTCTCCAGCCTCTCCGGGACTGCAACAGAGCCTTCACACGCAGAAAGCACCCCAGGATGCTATGGCAGGGTCAGAGCTGCCTTCTGGCCAGCTGAGACCCCCCGACCTCCCCAGTTCCCTCCAAAACCTCCAGGAAAGGCAGTGGGAACCTCTGCAGGGCTGCCAGCATGTTTGCAGGGGAACTAAGCCCTTGTGGTGCCCAGCCTGGGCTCTGCCTGGAGGATGCTCTGACTCCACGGGAGTTTCAGAGACATTCCTCGTTGTGTTTCTGCTACTGGGGACTGTCATCCAGGAGGTTCCCCATGACAGAGCTGAGCTTCTCATAGTCCCCTTGCACCTGCCCCATGGTGGCTTGGCTGAGCTTCAGCAGCTCCTCATCCTGCTTCAGGGAGGAAGGTGACAAGGCCGGGTGGCACTGGCTGCCCCGTGGGGACAGACCCAGGTTACTTGGCTGGTGGCCAGGGGCTATCAATGGCAGCAGGACATTTCCACAGGACTATAATTTCCTTCCCCACAGCTGACTTGTCCAAGCCCATTTGAGGAGAAGGACCTGGGGCTGTTGGTGGATGAGAAGCTCAACATGAGCCGGCAATGTGCGATCGCAGCCCAGAGGGCCAACTGAATTCTGGGCTGCATCAGAAGTGTGGCCAGCAGGTCAAGGGAGGGCATTCTGCCCCTCTTCTCCACTCTCATGAGACCCCCACCTGGAGTAGTGCGTCCAGCTCTGGAGCAGGCCTGAGGAGGGCCATGAAGATGCTCAGAGGGCTGGAGTACCTCTCCTATGAGGAAAGGCTGAAAGAGTTGGGGTTGTTCAGCCTGGAGAAGAGATGGCTCCAGGAAGACCTTATGGCGGCCTTCCAGTATGTCCTGGTTTGAGAGACACAGGACTAATTTCTCTTCTAATACTTGGGAAAACTGCACTTTTAGAAGACTCCACTGTCTGAATCTGTGAAAATATTGACTTTACAGTTTTCAGAGTTGGAAGGGACCTCTAGAGATCATCTAGTCCAACTCCCCTGCTAAAGCAGGATTGCCCAGAGCACATTACTCAGGACTGCATCCAGGCGGGTCTTGAAAATCTCCAGAGAAGGGGACTCCACCACCTCCCTGGGCAGCCTGTGCCAGTGCTCTGTCACCCCCACCGTAAAGAAGTTTTTCCGTGTATTTGAACGGGACTTCCTATGTTTTAACTTGTGCCCGTTACCCCTCTTCCTGTCACTGGGAAATTAGGAGGAAATTTTATATTAGGAGGAATTTAATAATTTAATATTAGGAGGAAATTTTTAAATGTGAGGGTAGTTAGGCCCAGGCCCAGGTTGCCCAGAGAAGCTGTGGCTGCTCCATCCCTGGAGGTGTTCAAGGCCAGGTTGGACGGGGCTTGGAGCAACCTGGGCTGGGGGGAGGTGTCCCTGCCCATGGCAGGGGGTTGGAACTCCATGATCTTGAAGGTCCCTTCCAACCCAAACCATTCAATGGTTCTATGGTTCTATGATTCTATGATTTGAGGGACAGCCAGAGGCTCCCCCACGTTACAGCAAAGCACAACCAGCCAGGGGGGTCCCAGCAGACCCTCACCAAGCCCCCCGCACTGTTCTCTCTACATGTCTCCTCCTCAGCAGCTGCCTCACCACCTTGCCCAGCCATGACAGGTGGAAGGAGTTCACCACATCCTGCAGCTTCTCATCCTACAGCGCTGGAGGAGCTGTAGCCCACCTGTGCTCTGGTGTCCGTGCTGCAGACGGGGCATGCTGCCTGCGCCTCTGCCTGCTCCTGCCCCGCGCTCTCTATTGGCCTCAGCTTGTGCTGCTGCTGGAGGGACTTTTTACAAGGGCGTGTAGTGATAGGATGAGGGGGAAAGGCTTCAAACTGGAAGAGGGGAAATTTAGATTAAATATTAGGAAGAAATTGTTCACTTTAAGGGTGTTGAGGCCCAGGCCCAGGCTGCCCAGAGAAGCTGTGTCTGCCCCATCCCTGGAGGGGTTGAAGGCAAGGTTGGACGGGGGCTTGAGTAACCTGGTTGGGTGGGAGGTGTCCCTGCGCATGGCAGGGGGGTTGGAACTCCATCATCTTGAAGGTCCCTTCCAATCCAAACCATTCTATGGTTCTATGATTCTATGATTTGGGGGACGGCGAGGGGCTCCGCCATGTTGCAGCACGACCAGTCAGGTGGGTCCCAGCAGACCCCTACCAAGCGCCCCCCATGCCACCACCACGCTACATGGCTCCTCCTCGGCAGCTGCCTCACCACCTTGCCCACCACCTGCCATGACTGGTGGAAAGAGTCCACCACCTCTTGCAGCTTCTCATAGCGCTGGAGGAGCTGTAGCCCACCTGTGCTCTGGTGTCCGTGCTGCAGACGGGGCATGCTGCCTGCGCCTCTGCCTGCTCCTGCCCCGCGCTCTCTATTGGCCTCAGCTTGTGCTGCTGCTGCAGGAAGGGGAGAAGAATTGGCTCTGACATGGCATGGATGCAGCCACGGAGCCCAGGGACCGTGGCAGCTCCACGGCCCCAGCCAGCCCAGGGGACGTGCCACATCCAGCTCCTTCAGCTCCTGCTTTAACTCCTGCAGTTCTGGCAACGAATTTAAAAGCCACAGAGCTCCATTTGGCTAAATCATAGAATCACAGAATCATAGACTGGTTTGGGTTGGAATAGACCTTTAAGGGCCATCTAGTCCAACCTCCTGCCACGAGCAGGGACATTTTCATATAGACCAGGTTGCTCAGAGCCCCGTCCAACCTGGCCTGGAATGTTTCCAGGGATGGCTCGTCTCCCACCTCTCTGGGCAACCTGGGCCAGTGTCTCACCACTCAGCATAAAACGTTTCTTCCTTCTGTCTAGTCTAAATCTTCCCTCTTTCAGTTTAAAACCATCCCACCTTGTTTTACCACAACAGGCCCTGCTAAAAGGCTTGTCTCCACCTTTCTTATCAGCCCCCTTGAGGGACTGGAAGGGGCTCTAAGGTGTTTTGGGAGCCTTCTCTTCTCCAGGCTGAACCCCCCCCAACTCTCCCAGCCTGTCCTCACAGCAGAGGGGCTCCAGCCCTCGCAGCATCTCCGGGGCCTCCTCTGAACCTGCTCCAACAGCTCCGTGTCCTTCTGCTGTTGGGACCCCCCGAGCTGGAGGCAGCACTGCAGCGGGGTCTCCCCAGAGCACAGCAGAGGGGCAGAATACCCCCCTCGCCCTGCTGGCCACCCTGCTGGGGAAGACATTGGTGCCAGCAGCTACGAATCGATCAGGATGGAATTAAGAGGACCTACAACTCCCCGACTAAACGTCTCGATTTCCAGAGGACGAGCTCTGAGGCACTAAGGCGGGCAGAAGGATGGGCAGAGCCCCCCCCGCCAACTCTGAAGGGAAAGCTGCCACCACGGCCTAGCGACCCCTGCGGGCCGGGCTGGGCCGAGCCACGGGGCGCCTCAGGGGGGCCGCGAGGGGAGCGGGCCCTGCCGGGGGAGGCGAGATGCCAGGGACACTGGGCACGCAGACCACCAACATGGGGACACATCAAGGTTGCCGAGCCCCCAGACCACCACCGTGGGAACACAGCTAGGTCCACCAGGAACCCATATCACCAATCTGGGAACACAGCAAGGGTCCCCTGAATGCAGACCGACACCCTTGGGACAGAGCCAGGGCCACTGGGCATGAAGACCACCACCCTGGGGACACAGCCTGGGCAACCAGGCACCAAAACTACCACCTGGGGACAGAGCCAGGGCTACTGGGCACGGAGACCACCACACTGGGGAGAAAGCCAGTATCCCCGAGAACCCAGACCACCACCCTGAGGACACAGCCGGGGCCACCGGGCATCTAGACCACCACCCTGAGGACACAGCCAGGGCCACCAGAAACCCAGATCACCAAACTGGGGACACAGCAAGGGTCTCCGAGCACCCAGACCACCACACTGGTGACACAGCAAGGGTCCCCTGGTATGCAGACCACCACCTGTGAACACAGCCAGGGCCACCGGGCACCCAGGCCACGACTCTGAGGACACAGCCGGGGCCACCAGGCAGGAAGACCACCACCCTGGGGAAACAGCCATGGTCCCCGTGCACACTGATCACAACTTTGGGCACACAGCTAGTGTCCCTGAGCACCCATAGCACCACTCTGGGGACAAAGTCAGGGCTACCAAGTATGCAGACCACAACACTGGGGACACAGCCAGGGCCACCGGGCACGCAGACCACCAATCCGGGGACACAGCCAGGGTTCCCTGGCACCCAGAACACCACACCTGGGAGGCACTCAGGGGCACCAGGGACCAAGACGACCACCCCAGTCTAACACCAGGGATAGAGCCAGTGTTTCCCAGACTCTGGATCACCGCACCGGGGGTTTCTTTGTGGTAGGTGAAACCTCCATCATGGCTCTTAATGGCAGAAAGCTCCATCACCATCCCACGGAAGGCCAGAGCAGAACCTCTTCACAGGGGGGGACAGGCGCCCACTAGCTTGGTGCCTGCTGTATTTCCCGATAGGATCTGGGGGGGCAAAGTGGATCTGGGGGCTGTGAATTATGAAGGTGATGCCGCCCCCTCAGTCCCACTGACTGCTGCTCCTGGCCCATCCCTGAGAAAGGGGGAAGCTGGGGAACTTTTTAGATTTCAAATCAACATTGCTTAAAAAAAAAGGCCCCCCCCAAAAAAAGAAAAAAGACCAAAACAACCCAGGTTGACTTTTTTTTTTATTTCTTACATAGAAACAATGAATTCAATAATTAAATAACAATGAATTCAAGAATTGTTGTCCCTGTTGGGCTGCCCAGGTGCTGGATCCGTCCCGCGGGGCCCCCGCTCAGCAAGCAGCTGCTGGTCCAGCCAGCCCCTGCGGATGCAGCCGTCCTTGCCCAACAGACCTGTCATGTTGCCCTGGGAAGGAGAGAGCGTCTGGCTGAACCACGGGCCGAATTCAGCATCCCCAAGCAACGCACCCACACCCAGCTCTCCCTGGGGAGACTGAGGCACGGACCCCCAGACGCTCAGCATCACCCTCCCAGCCCCAGTCACCCCCACCGTATCCCGACCTTTGTCACCCCTACCTTGTTGGGGAGCGTGAGGGGTGGGAGGAGCAGGGGAGGCCGGAGACACTGCAGGCGCCGCAGCGGGGTAGTGACAGTGCGCTGTTCCCCGCAGCTCCGTGGCACGGTGGGGTACCCACCCTCAGCCGCCGTCTCTCTGTGGGATGGGGAAGGGGGATGCTCAGTGCCCAGCACTGTGGCACCCTGTGCTTCACCCCGCTACGCCCGCGAGGGGGCCAGGGGCTGCTCCCCGGTGGGGTCTGTCCCTCCCGGCTCCCCTCCGACTGCTGCGGGAGACACCCCACCCGTCCAACCATGCGGGATCTGCTCTTTCCCCACAGCCCCGGTGAGATGGCCATGGCCAGGGCAGGTCCCTGCAGCCCACCCAAGGACAGCAGGAGGCAGGAGCTGGGCTGTCCCAGCTGCAGGGCTTAATTTTGGCAAGGTGTTTCAGAGGAGCCACGTGACCCCCCAAGGCCCAGGTCAGGCTGAGACCAGACACAACTCGGCACGTGTGGCTTCAGCACCTTTGAGACAGAGCCCTGGGCCAGACGGGGCAGTGTGTGTGGGGTGTAAAACCTCACAGAGCTGGGGCACGGGATGGGTCCCCGTGTCCCCTGCCTGTGGCTGTGCTGCCAGTTTTCCTCTGGCTTGAGGACAGAAGTTGGGTGGCAGTTGAGGTGGGGGGGTAATTTTGGCATCGATGGGGTGGCCACAGTGTGCCTGGGGAGAGCAGGAGCCGCAGATGGTTTATGGGGTACAAACGACCTACCCTGGCTCGGGGCAGCACCCCAAAACCCACGGGCTTGTACCCCATAGCACCGCCTGCCTGATACCACGCAGGCACCGACCAAGACAGCCAGAGGGACCAGGGCCAGCGCTGTCCCCATCACACTCACTCCTTAATCAAAGCCACATCATCAGCCTCTGGCTGCGGTGTCTTCTCCTGGAGCTGCTCCACTATTCTCTTGCTGTGCTCCTCCAGCTGCTGCCGGAACGCCCCCAGCTCCAGGCGGTCCAGCTGTGGATGGTGCACACCCTCAGCCTCAGGGAGGACCCTCAGAGGGATTCTGCCTTAGGCTGATGAGCCACAGAGGTGCGAGATTTGCGTGGTGGGGATGAGCCACTCCTCACCTTGGACAGCAGCTCTTCATTGAACTGCTGCTCCACCTGCTCCTGGTCCTTCACCTGGCTCAGCATCTCCTCAACTATCTCATTCAGCTGCTTCATGCTTGCATCAAACTCGGTGTGATTGATTTTGCTGGCAAGGGCGGTGGTGTCTGCTTTCTAGCCAGAGGGAAAGGCAGGAGAGTGGTGGGGAAAGGGTGGAGGGACCATGGGCAGGGCCACCTCCTGACAGGAGGAGAAGGACAAGTGGCTACATGGCCGCCCTTGCCCCATCAGCACCGTGGGGTTGGTCCCAGCAGCCAAAGGGACCCGGGGAGAAAGAGAGGGACCTGGGGAGGGTCCCGCAGCTGGTCTGGAAATCCTCCTTCCCCCTGGCAAGTTCTGCCACCGAGCACCCAAGGGACAACGGGTGTTTGTCACCCTGCCTGGAACCCCCTTGGCCTGTGCCAGGGCCCTCAAGGGCTTACCACATCAATTCCCAGCACTGGGTCCTCCTTCTCCGCTTTGTCCTTCTCCAGCCTCTCCGGGGACTGCAACAGAGCCTTCACATGCAGAAAGCACCCCAGGATGCCATGGCAGGGTCAGAGCTGCCTCCCAGCCAGCTGAGACCCCCCAACCTCCCCAGTTCCCTCCAAAACCTCCAGGAAAGGCAGTGGGAACCCTGCCCCCTACCACACCCCCTCCCCCATGCCACCACCACACTACATGGCTCCTCCTTGCCAGCTGCCTCAACACCTTGCCCACCACCTGCCATGACATGAAGTCTACCACCTCCTGCAGCTTCTCATAGCGCTGGAGGAGCCGTAGCCCACCTGTGCTCTAGTGTCTGTGCTGCAGACGGGGCGTGCTGCCTGCGCCTCTGCCTGCTCCTGCCCCGCGCTCTCTATCGGCCTCAGCTTGTGCTGCTGCAGGAAGGGGAGAAGAATCGGCTCTGACGTGGCATGGATGCAGCCAAGGAGCCCAGGGGCTGTGGTGGCTCCATGGCCCCAGCCAGCCCAGGGGACGTGGCCAGGAACCCCACCAGAACCACTGCACTGAGCCGGCGGGCAGTGGGAGCACTCCCTGCAGACTTCACCTGTGCCTTCATTTGTTCGGCTGTCTGCATCACCACCTTCTTCAGTGTGGCCTTGGTCCTCTCCTGGTACTCTCCGAGCTCCTTCAGCTCCCGCTCTACCTCCTCTAGTCCCAGGTCCTTCATCTCTATCAGCTCCTGCTTGACTTTTTGCAGCGTGTATCTGGCCAGTGAGACGGGGGCACGGGCAGGATTAGCCTCCACGGGGCTGCTCAGGGGGTGTCCCTCGCCCCCCAAACCAGGATGCTCCCACCCCTCTGAATCCCTTGTAGCCCCACGGGGTAGGAAACCCTCTCCGTCCTTTTACCCCAGCTGCAGGCTGATCTGGTTGCTGACACGTGCTTTGCAGTCACCTCCAGTCACCCCCGGCTTTCCAAGGGCATCCTCCGGCTGCCTGATCTGGGAACGGCAGTGGTGGCACAGTCAGGGCATGGGTCCCGCTGTCGTCCCAGCACGGGGGTCCCTGGGATGCCCTGGTCTCAGGAGCTCACTTGTCCCCCGCAGGGGCTGCTGTGGGATGTCACTGCCATAGGCAGTGGAGGAGGTCTGTCTGTCTATCAGGCCAGCTGAGGAGCTGCCCTGGCACTGCCTGTGCCAGGTCCTGTCTCCTGGCAGGATGCGCAGGGAAGAGAAGTGCTGAGCAAAGCGCCGCAGAGGCCGCGAGGCGTGCGGTGGCTGGAGGCGCTGGGTGCTGCGGTCCCTCTTGGTCCCGCTCCCGCAGACGGGATGCCCCAGCACTTACCACCAACAGACCTCAGACTCCTCTTCCTCTTTCTCCTCCTCCTCCTCCTCCTCCTCCTCCTCCTCCTCCTCCTCCTCCTCCTCCTCCCCCTCATCCCCCCCTCCTGCTTTGCTGCCCACCAGGCAATCCATCCCCCAGCACCCCCCAGCCCACCATGCTGCACTACCTCCTGTCCTGGTGCAGGACCTCGTGGCCGTACCACATCACGGTCCAACACTGTCTGGTCCTGAGGACCCAGAAGCTGGCTGGCAGCATCCTGGAATTTCCTCTGAAGAGGGGCAAGGAGAGGGGCACCAGTGTGGATGTGGGCATGGGATCTATAAGGAGCATCTGCAAAATAGCTTGGCACAAGGCAGGGACGCGGGGCTGGGCTTTCTCTCCCCTCTTTCCCAGCTCCCACGTTTCTTTTTATAAGCCTGTTTAGTTCCCCAGTGCCTCAGCATCCCTTTGGTGGATGCCTGCAATTCCCTCTACCCCAGCATGACCTGCAGGCAGTGGTGCCCGTTTCTGCCCTCCCCGGGGCAGTGCTGGCCAGTAGAGAGTGGGGGGCTCCAGGGGGGTGCGCTGAGCTCCCCCGCTCCCCCCAGTGGGACACCCTTCCCACTCTTCCCTCCTGGTGCCCTTCCCGCCAGGTGACAGCGCTGGCTGATGGCCACGGGGCAGGGGCTGGGGTGGCAATGGGGAGAGAGGCAGGGAGGGGGCGAGGGCCAAGCTCCCTCCTGGGGGCACCGGCAGAAGCTCACCAAGCCAAGTGCCTCCTGTATCACCCGGATCTCCTCCGCCATGCGGGACTGCGCCGCCTTCATCGCGCTGATCTCCTGGAGGAGCTCCTGGGAGCGAGCCATGGCCTGGGAGAGGGGGGTGGTGGGGTGAGCCCCAGGGGAAGGTCCCTGGGGTGCAGGACCTTTACCCCTGCTGTGATCTTTCCTTGAACCCGAGCTTATTTCTCCCTACGGCGGATGCTCTGGCAAAGCAGGTCTGCCAGTGGCTCAGCGCTGTGCAGGATGAGGCCCCACTCCCGTCCCCCCCAGGGCTGGCTTTAGCCGCTGGGCGAGCTGAGGGGATTTGCAGTGGGAGATGAGGCCCATGAGGTGCAGATGGAGCCTCTCAGCTGCCCCAGGAGCAGATGTGGTACCGGCTGTAGGTCAGCAGTGGAGAAGGGAGGGATGGAGAAGATGGTGGGGCCGGACCTCCAGGGGTGCTGAGCCTACAGCCAGAGGAGCCAAGGACACGGGGGGCTGTAGCGGACCCACCATGATTCACTGATGGCAATGTGGAGAGGACCCTGAGCAAGTGGAGCAGCATTTCAGCCCCAGCTCTTCCTCCCCAAAACTCCATCCCTTTCCTGCACTGAAGCCCCACGTGCCACCATGAGCTCGGGCTTGAGCCAGACCTTGGTCTAAGGGCAGGCCAACAGTGACATGGACCCTGGAGGAGGGGTGTCTTTTGCGGGAGGACCCAGGGGACCGGCAAAAGCCTTTACCTTGAAGATGCTGCTCTCATTGGCTTGAATTTTTTTCTTCATGTGCCTCACGCTGGCAGCCTCAGAGGAGAGCTGGGGGCCACTGGTGGGGTCCTGCAGTGGGTCCTTCCTGGGCAGCCGCTGCTCCGGCTCCTGGGGCTGCTGCCCCGGGCCCCGGGCCCTGTCCCCCTCCTTCTCCACGACAGGGCGTGCCTTGGCAGGCTGGTCCGTCTCCAGGAGGGGGGTCGGGCTGTGCCCCCACTCCTGGACAGGGAGGTCCTGCAGGCCCAGGTGCCCAAGCACGACCTGCAGCAGGCAGCGCAGTGCCGTGAAGTTGATGGCTCCGACCTCGCCGGGCTCAATGGCGACATCCAGCAGCTGGGAAAGGCTGAGCTGGGCCATCGCTGCTGCCCTGCTGAAAGGACAGTGGGACCTGAGGGGGACGGGAGCCTTTCTGCCTGCGGGGGAGCGGGATGGAGGGGAGGGATGGGCAGTCAGCAGCTTTCCCCCTCCTGGGGGGACAGGAGCCTTTCTGCCGAGGGGGGGACCGGGATGTGTGGGAGGAATAGGCAGTCGGCAGCCTTCCTCCTCCTCGTCTCCTTGTCCTCGTGCTCGTCCTCCTCCTCCTCGTCCTCCTCCTGCTCCTCCTGGCAGCAGAGTGACCACCCCGGTGTCAGGACGGGTGCTAAGGACAATGAGGTCACCCATTGCCGGGCAGCACCCCGTATCCGCAGAGATGACGGGCCCCGCCCCAGTCCCGGCCTGTCCTTGGGATGAAGTTATCCACAGGGATGGAGGCGTGCAGGGGCCCGGCGGCCTTTGCCACTTCCATACCCAAACCACAGCAGGCGCAGCCCGTGCTCGGTCAGAGGCACCTCCGCACAGGGTCTGTCCCTGTCCTGGGTGGCTGCACCATGTGGGGAGAGGGACGGTCACACCACCTGCTCTGGCTGAGACTGTCCCGGAGGAGACCAGTCCCAGCAAGGAAGCACCTGAATTACTTTTTTGGGCGTACGAGACAAGGCCGGGTTGGCAGAGGGGGGAAGGATTGGGGGGTCTGGGAAGGGCCGTTGGGAGCAGGAGTTCCCCAGAAATGCACTGGGATCATTGTCGAGGTTTTATTGTTAATTTAGAGGAAGGACACACTGCTGGGAGGGCACCAGCCCCAGGGCCCTCCAGCTGGTCTTTTCTACCCCCAGTTTGTTTTCATAGAATCATAGAATCACTATCATATCTAAATATATAGAATGTGTATAAATCCAGGCAGAAGGAAGCTGCAGCACAGAAGCGCTGCTGGGTGGGGGGTCCCTATGTCAGCCCTCTCCTAACATCCCTGCAGCGCAGCAGGAGACGGAATGATTAAATAACACTAAATCCCTTTTTAACAGCAGCTGTCCCTGCCCGGCTCTCCACTGCTGGACCGGTCTCACACTGTCCCACCGGTGCCCCCGTGCCTGGTAGAGATGGCCAGTGAACACGTCTACCCTTGCGCTCCACTGGCTGGGGCTTTTGGGCAGCGAGACGGGGGCACGGGCAGGATTAGCCTACACAGGGCCACTCGGGGGGTGTCCGTCACCCCCCAAACCGGGATGCTCCCACCTCCCCAGGCTCCTTTAGAGCCCCATGGGGTGGGAAACCCTCTCCGTCCTTTTACCCCATCTGCAGGATGAGCTGGGTGCTGCCAGAACGGGAATGGCAGTGGTGGCAGTCAGGGCATCACAAGTCCTCCCATCTGAGGGAGCGTCTGCCCATTTCCCAGGGGTTTCTGGTGCCCTCTGTGTCCCTGCTGGCATCCCCCGGGAGCCAGGCTGTGTCCCCAAAGTCCCCTTGCTGGTCCAGGGCACAGGGTGTGTCCCTGGTCCCTCCAGCCCCACCACTGAGCTCGGCCCCCACTGGGTGTCCACATCCAACTGGACGTCCTCAGCAGGAGCAGAGTGGCCCCAGTGTCCCCTGAGAACAGGAAGCGAAGGAGAGCTGTGGGTTAACAAGACGTTAAACACATTGTGAAACATCAAAGACCAGAAGGAAGAACAAAACAAGCAGAAATGTTAACAGAAGACAACGCATAGACAGCTTGTGAGAACTCTGCTGATTCGAGAAGAATCCGCTTGTCTGGCAGCTATTTCGCAAAAGGATGTTGATGGGGGAAGATGCTAACGCTGATTATCCCAGTGAAAAAGTACTGAGAAACCAGAGAAACTATGAAAGTTGAGTTTGGTTGGTAATAAACGATTCTGGTTGCAGACCCAACCTCATACGCTACAGGGAGCAGCTTCACGGGCAGTCATGCAGCGGTGCGGACAGACCCCAGAACCCTCCGCCGTGTCCCCACTCCCTGTCGCCAAACCACCACCTCACAGGGCCAAACTCAAGGACACCCACGGAGCCCAAGGCTGCCCACCCCGCGCAGACCTCCCAGGTCCCATGGCCACAGCCACCCGGCCCCTCCCCAGACCCCTTAGTGCTTCGCTCCCCTCTGCACCTGCAGGCTTGGAGCAGCCCAGCCAGGGGAGCAGCAAACCCCCCCCACTCCCCAGGCCATGGCAGCCAGGCCTTTGGCTCTCCACCAGTGCCATTTGCTGCTCCACACCTGCTGGACCAGAGCTGCTTCCCAGACCAACGGGCTGCGCCGGCGGTTCAGGAGCAGCAGCTCCAGGCAGGATTTGGAAACCATCTCACGGTGCAAAATACCGGGCCCTGCCCCAAAATGTCCCGCCACTGTCCCCCGCTCCCACCCAGGGGCTGTATCGCACCCACCATGATTTGCTGATGGCAACATGGGGAGGACCCAGAGTGCAGGTTCATAGCCCCCCAAAAAAGCAGAAAAAAACCCAATAAAAACAGCTTGAAGGACTTTTATTAATTAAATAATAATAAATCAATTTTTAAAAAAAGCATTCCCTGCCCGCCTGCCCGATCCATCCGGGGGGGGGGGAGGGGCAAGGCCCTCTAGCCGGTCTGTTCTCCCCCCATTTTGTCTCCTTATATCCTCATATCTAAACATATCTAACGTGTACAAATCCAGGCAGAAGGAAGCTGCAGCACAGAGGCGCTGCTGGGTGGGGCGTCCCTATGTCAGCCCTCCCCTAACATCCCTGCAGCGTGGCAGGAGAGGGAATGCCTATCCCTCCTGAACAGCCTGTAGCCATCCACAGCCGCACGCCAGCCATGGGATTTGTCCCCTCAGGTTTCAGTAATGGCAACCAGGTCGTAGCGGCAGGGTGCCTTCCAGTTCCTCCTGTTTCTTGCCCATGCTGTGGGCATTGGTATAGAGGCACGTCAGCTGGGCTGTCGGCCATGTCACCTTCCCAGAGGAACACCCCTTGATGCCTTTGGGCAATGGTGTTGGCTCGGCAATGGCTCTTGGCTCCCATGACCTCAGGAGCCCCTGGCTCATCTCTCCAAGACTCCAAGTGTGCTGCAGTGTCGCCAGCGCCTCTCAGAGCAACAGACTGCAGGCCCTCGCTGGCACCCCGTCCCTCTAACCTTGCCGTGCCATCTCACAGCTTGTCACGGGCAAGCCTGATATTGTCCCCCTCTCCCTTCACACCCTGTTTACAGCCCTGTTGGGGAGCCCCACTAGCTCCTGAGCAAAGACCCTCTTCTCCCTTGGAAAAAGGTGAACCCCACCTGTGGGAGAGTAACTTAGGGATTTTTTGCTTCAGCCATTTTCTGGGTTTCAGCCACTTTGTATAGAGAATGATGACACGAGCAAGGTTGAGTAGCTTAGAACAACTCCTTAAAAGAAGAATGCGAATCGAGCCTGTGCTAGGCAAACCGATCGTGAAAGAATGCGCGCCCTAAAGTACCAAACCAAAGGGAAAAGGGACAGGAACTTGGGTGATTGAGGGGAAGGTGTAAATACCTGAAGTTTTGTAACTGGGTGGGCCTCTATTTGAGACACACCCGACTCAGCTGTCTCCCCCTTTTTGTTTTAACTAGTTTTTTCTATCTTTGCTTCAAAGGCTTTCTACATTCTAACCCCGAGCAAGCGTTTCTCACGCACCTGACACCAACAAGCCTGATGCCGTGTACACCACATTATCAAAATAACGCCATATTGGACTCTCTGTTCCCCTCAGTAGGCAGTCGACTACAACTATAACCCATTTTTCTTCCTCGTGGAGCTGGTTGTCATACAGGTGGTACGCCGTCCCGACCATACCAGCAGCTCTGCTCTACACAGACCATCGTCCACACCATCCACTGAGTGGCCTTCCACATCCACAGCCCCATCCCTGCTGTATGGCAGCACCCGGGAAGGCGAGGTGGGCACGGAGGGGCTCTGCCTGCCGCCCTGAGCGTGGACTTGTCTCCCTTTGCTCCTCCGCTTTACGCTGCTGCCTTCAGACTGGCAGGGGCATGACACAAAATCCCCTTATCGGGGGGGTTTCTGGCGGCCGTTCCTGTCTCAGGGAGGGCAGAGCACAGTCCCACAGCCTCCCTCCGCCTAAGCCTTCCTCCTTCCCCTCGCAGCTCTGCCACCGCGCTGAGCACCCCGCCCTGCCCACGACGCCCACCCCTCGCAGGGACGGCGGGCTCTGCCGGTCTCTGCAGCCCCAGCCCGGGGTGGCTGCACCTCTCGCCAACGGCTCTCCCCGCTGCAGCACGCGGAGAACATGGCGTCCCGCGGAGGAGGGGGACGGTGCGCTGACCGAGCTCGGCCGGGCTGGGCGGGGGACCACGCCCCCCCCCCGCGAGCCCCGCCCCATCTGCCGCGCGCCGCTTCCCGCCCTCTGCACCCCGCCCCTCCCCACCGCGCGCCGCTTCCCGCCCGTGGCAGCGCCGCTGCTCGCTCGCCCGCCCTCCCGGGGCCGCTGCAGGCACCGGGCGGTCGCGGCTGCCGGCCCCCCCCCGGCCTCCTCAGCGCCTCCCGCCAGAGCTGCCGGCTCCCGGCGGCTCTCTCCGCGGCCCCGGCGGCTCCCCGCCTGAGGAAAAAGCCCCGCTGGGCGCCCAGACCGGCCGCTGCGGCGGGGCCGGGCCGGCTGCGGAGCAGCTCCGCGCGGCGACTGAGGTGCCTTTGCAGTTGTGATGTGAACCCCCAGCAGACCCCGAGCTCTCCCCACAGCCCGCAGGTGTAAAGCCCCCACAGGCTCCGTGGGACGCGGGCAGTGATGCTCATGGGGGGACAGAGTTACCTGGGGGGGGCGAGATCTGCGGGGACGTGGAACGGGGAGGAAGCCGCTGTGCCCCTACATCCCCCCCCACAGCTCTTGTTTGCATCTTGCAGCTCCAACAGGGCGGCCCAGCACCATCTGGAGAAGGACCTGGCCAACAAACAGGTGGCCCACCACATCGACGACAAGTGCCACCAGCTGAGGAACTACTCCCAGGGCATCCACTACTACCGAGGGGTGGAGCGCATCGATGCCAGGTGAGTGCATCTTCCTTTGCTCCTATCGCTCTAGTAAACGGGCTTTATCTGCACCCAGGAGTTTTTCCCTTTCCTCTTCTTTTCTCCCTCTTCTGCCACACTTCTGATCAAGACGCCGCATGGTCCTAGCTGCCGGCTGGCCTTAAGCCATGACATAGAGTCAATTTAAAAGCCTAGATTGAAGCTACATTTAATCCCCGCTGCTCCCTGGCAGGGTGCGTGCCTGCCCACGTCCAGCTTCAGCAGCACGGGCTTAGTGGGGGCCTCTCCTTACCTCCCCAGGATCTCGGTGCCAGCGTCATGGGCCAAGTTCACCAATAGCAGCATCCTCGGCTTTCAGAGCATGCGGGCTGCCTCCACCAAGCTGGGCGATGACATCCAAAGCCTGCTGGTGGTGACGGCCAACGAGATGTGGCGGCAATTGAAAAACACCAACATTGCCTTTACGAACCGCATCTCTGAGACAGCTGATGCCAAGGGCAGGATCCAGACCCACCTGGCCAAGGTAGCCGGAAGCCCTCCCTTTCGCTGGGGCACTGTCACTTCCCAGTGACACCTCTGAAGCGGGACCCTCCACGCAGCCCTGGCCCAAGCAGAGGAACGGGCACCACCAGAAGCTACTTCTAGTATCATTTTCTCTTTGAAACTCAGAGTGCTGGGGCCTTTCTTCTTGCAGCAGGATGAGTTGGCACTGTGATTTCATCCCAGGGACAGTGCATCCCAGCTGACAGCCTGCTGGTGGATGGGAGAAAAGGGAAATGACGTTGTCGCTTGAGAATATCTTTTTTCATTTATGCATGCGTTTCTTTTTTACGCCAGACCCTGCAAGGATTATTCCAGCTTGAGCGGAATATTGAAACCATCCAAAAGGCCATCAAGGACCACGGGCCTCCGTTAAAAGTGGCTCAGACGCGGCTGGATGCGTGCATGTGGAGGCCAAACGTGGAGCTGTGCCGGGACACTGCCCAGCTGCGGTACGGCAGGAGTGCGGGGCCGGCGGGGTCCTTGAGGAGTCCCGGGTGGTCGCACCCAGGAGTATCACTGGGTGGCAAAATTAATACGGGGCTGTTTGTTTCCTAATGAGTTCTTCAACGAGTGCACTGATAGACTCCCAAGCACCCAGCAGGTATCCCAGCCTTTGGGTGCTGGGAGAGCTCTGCCCCCGCGGCCGGGTACTGCCTGATGCCACCCCATGAGGGGCTGGATTTTTCCCACTAGGGGAAACCTCTTCTTCTCTCTCACCTGCTTCCCGGCGGCCGGGTGTGGTCAGCTCCTGCCAGAAACGGGGCGGTGGTTTGCGTGAGTCTGAGCACGCTGAAGGGGGAAAGCCTGTGCCCAAGGGGCCCATCTGCAATGCCGGCCTAGAAACCACCCCCAGCACAGGACCGTTAACCAGGGCTTCTTGCTCTTTTCCAGCCTTGTCAATGAGGTCCACAACATCAACGAGACCCTCCAGAGCCTTCAGCAGCGCCTGAACCACATCGAGGGCGCGCTGCAAACTCTGGTTAGTGCCAAGGCTCTCCTGCAGCACGACCTGGCCATCAAAGCCAACTCTCTATTCATTGACCAGGAGAAACGCATGGGGATGCGCAAGACCTTCCCCAGCACTGCGCGGCTGCTGCGTCCCTCTTAGGTGTTGCGGTGTGATTCCTAGTTTTGCTTAGGTAGTTTGAAACCCCGTGATTAGACTTCCCCTTTCTGATGAAGCCCTTAGTAGAAATTAAGTAAGTTATCACTTTGTGTGTTAGAGGGTCTACCAGGATTTTTTTTTCCTTTGTTTTATTTTGCTTCCGCTGCTCTTTCACAGCGTGCCAGAAAGTAACGGGAATATCTTCAATGAAGAGTAAATCCACTCATGGGGGTTCATTCCTACCCTTTCAGTCTGTGAATTGAGGAGAAAAACTGTCGCGCCTTCCTCCTTTTGAGTCTCTCTGACGTGGAAGAGCAGAGGGTGAAGCCGTGCCGGCTGTCTGGAATCCCCTCCCTGCCCTCCATTGCCTTAGCATGGCTTTGAGGAGGGTCAGTTCTGAGATCTGCCCAGGCGCAGAGGGGAGGCTGCCGGGTCGGTAGTTGCCAGGGCTCTCCTTTCCACCCTTTATACAAACAGGTGCAGAGTTGCCCTTTTCCCAGTCCCCGAGGACTTCACCTGACAGCCATCACTTTTGCAGTATCACCTTCCCAGACGAAGGCCCCTCGATGCCTTTGGGGTGTTTCAGTGGGGTATTTCACTGAGGAGGGCCACGAAGATGCTCCGAGGGCTGGAGCACCTCTCCTATGAGGAAAGGCTGAGAGAGTTGAGGGTGTTCAGCCTGGAGAAGAGAAGGCTCCGATGAGACCTTCTTGCGGCCTTCCAGTACCTCAAGGGCCTACAGGAGAGCTGGGGAGGGACTTTTAACAAGGGCGTGTAGTGATAGGATGAGGGGGAATGGCTTCAAACTGGAAGAGGGGAGATTTAGATTAAATATCAGGAAAAAGTTCTTTCCTGTGCGGGTGTTGAGGCCCAGGCCCAGGTTGCCCAGAGAAGCTGTGTCTGCCCCATCGCTGGAGGTGTTGAAGGCCAGGTTGGAGGGGGCTTGGGGCAACCTGGTCTCGTGGGAGGTGTCCCTGCGCATGGCAGAGGGGTTGGAACTCCATCATCTTGAAGGTCCCTTCCAAGCTAAATAATTCTATGATTCTATGATTTGGGGGTCAGCGAGGGGCTCCCCCACGTTACAGCACGACCAGTCAGGTGGGTCCCAGCAGACCCCTACCAAGCCCCCCCCATGCCACCACCACGCTACATGGCTCTTCCTCGACAGCTGCCTCACCACCTTGCCCACCCCTGCCATGATATTAAGGGGTCCACCACCTCCTGCAGCATAAACACTTGAGCTTCTCCTACCATGGGAAAAGGACACAAGGTTTTGAGGGGCTGTTGGCAGAGGAAGGGAGAGCCCCAGATATCTCCAGGGGCTGCCCAGGTCCAAAGCTGGCTCTTTCTCCTCACCAACCTGCTCAGCCTCCTCTCCCTCTCCTCCATGGTCAGTGTCCAACCCTCCAGCCCTCCTCCTGCCGGTCCCAGCCTCTGCCGTGGTGGTGGGTGTCTCAGAGATGGCCATGACCATCTTTTTCCACTGGCCATGTGCAGAGATCACAGCAGCCCAGGCCTCACCCCGAGAGTCCTTGGCTATCCACCTTTTATGATCCACTCATCATTTTCACTGGAACGTGGGAAACCCAGGAAAACCCTGGGAAGTCTGCTGTGTTTCCCGGCCAGATGGAGCCTGCTGCAGCACTGCGTGTAACTCGTGCAGCTCGTCCCTCGGCGCCAGCCTTGGTTTCGTAGGGACATAAAATCTTGAAGCCTGTTTGGATCCTTAGAGTGCCCTGGGGCAGTTGGGAGCGTGCGCTGCCTGAGAACATCCTTGTCCTTCGGCGTGACAGCAGAGGCTGTGCCACACAGAGTTTAACTTTGTATTCATCCTCCATCAATTAATGTGACTTTTGAGCGTTATTCTGCTATTGGATAGACAATTGATCCCTTTCGGGCAGGTACAGTGTTTACAGGAGAGAGGAATAGTCAAAAGAGGCATAAAACTACGACTGGACAATGTTATGGGTACGTGTAGACCCACGACGGATGCTATAAAAGATCTGGATCTGGGTATTTTGAGAAGGGCAGCTTATGGTCCAGCGTAGTGCTATATTAATAGACAGTGAGGATGTAGAGCTGTGACAGAAATACCATTGGCCATATTGGCAACAAGGGCACATTGCTGAGTCATGGATAGTTTACTGTCTACCGGGACCCCCAGATCCTTCTCCTCAGAGCTACTTCCGAGCAGGTCCGCCCCTAACCTATACTGGTGCTTTACATTCTTCTTCCGCAGGTGGACCTTGGTGCAGGACCTTGCACTTGCTTTTGTTGAACCTCATTAGGTTCTTCTCTGCCCAGCTCTCCAGCCTGTCTAGGTCACGCGGGATGGCAGCACGGTCCTCTGGGGTGTCAGCCACCCCACCCACCTTGGTATCATCAGCAAACTTGCTGAGGATACACTCTGTCCCCTCATCTAGGTCATTAATGAATATATGAAACAAAACCGGACCAAGATTTGACCCCTAGGGGACACCGATGGTTACAGGCATGCTGTAAAAGATCTGGATCTGGGTATTTTGAGAAGGGCAGCTTATGATCCAGCGTAGTGCTATATTAATAGACAATGAGAATGTAGAGCTGCGACAGAAAGACTGACAGCTTTTGGCTGAGATTTTGTGCTTTGGTATCTGAATGGATCCCTGGAAATTCCAGTTCAGTCACCTCGGCAAACCTGGGGTGCCGTGCCGAGAATGGGCACCCCCGCATAACATCAGCCTCCTGTTTTCACCCTGTTTTTCGTGGTGTTTTTTCTGATTCTGAGCTACGACAGTCGAGGCTTCGGAACAAACATATCTATCAAAACTGGATATGCCCCACCAGAACTGGGAGCGGTAGTTTAGTCATTTTAGTGACTTTGCTGCTGCTGGAGATGCAGTCACAATTAAGGACCCCAGTTTAATTGCTTGACTAAATGGAGATGATGTGAGTAGTCTACTTAATTCGGTGTGGTACCCAGAGCAGGAGGGATTTGGGGACCACTTACTGGGTGCAGTTGATAACTTTTTGCGTGAAGGTCACTTAGCTCGTGAATTTGACTGTTTTGCCCGTGCCAATGCTAAGCATGTGTAGCTTTTAGGTACATCGCTTGAAAAGCCATTCCAGATGTTACGGTGGGACCAAAGCTTCATGCATTTTGGTGTCCCTTGGCATCCCTGTGCATGGTGGTGCTCATGGGAGCTTCCCCAGAAAGTCCTGGTCTGCGTGCTTTGCAGAGCACCCGTGGGCCTTTCACAATATTATCTGATTCGTACTGCTGCATTTAGCAAATCCTTCAGAAACGGTGCGGTTGCCTACGACAATGCCTGCTGCCCCTCGTCGTGCAGCGATTCACCTGAGCCAAATTAGCTGCGGGCAGGCAGAGAGAGCGGGCATAGAAGGAGGCTGGGAGCGCTGCAAGGAGCAGAGAGCAGGGCTGGTACCAGGGTGTGCGCGCGTCCTGCGAGGGGCAGAGGTCGGCTTGCTTTAACTGGCATGATTGTCTCGGGTTTAGCTATGGGCAAGCAGCTTTTTACTTCTGTTGGATGGAGTTGGTTCTTCACCCGGCTGGAGCGAGACGTGTGTTTAGAGTGAAACCAAAGTGTGCGAACCTTTGCGTACACAAACCAGTGTGAGTTATCTCTTGTGTCAGACCTCTGGCAGCAGAGGCACGGCTTTCTCATGGAGGCCAGCTCCGCGTGCCTGTGCGCAGAAAGCAGGAGCGGTGGGACAGGGTGTCACTGCACTCACGAGAAGCTGTAAACCATTTTGGTACCGTCTCAGCCCTCATCTGCAATAACGGGGAAAATGAGAGGCAACTGAAAAAGGCTGTGGGAAGACGGACGGAATGGCCTGAGTATTGGATGAGGGCAGTGGTTTGCCCATCAGGAGCTCTGCTTTGCCTATGGCTGGCACTTGGTTGCCCAAGGGCTGTACTGCGTTGCCCATTGGCGGCACCGGGGATTGTCCATGGACAGGCTCAAGTTGCCCAGCAAAGGCATGAGGTAGCACACAGCATGCGCTGAGTTGCCCAGGGGTGGCCCCGCGTTGCCCATGGAGAGCCCTGGCTTGCCCAATGGCTACATCAGGTTGCCACAGTGGCTGCAGGGAGTAGGCAGGACGGAACCCGGTGACTCAGCACCTTGTGCCAGTGGCAACACTGCCCTGGTTCCGTGACACAGAGCGCACTGGGGATGCTCCAGTGTCTGGCAGAGCTTCGACCTGATCGTACGGCACAGCAGCGAGCAGCAGCCCCCCCGGCACCCCCAAGCCTCTGCAGGGACAGGGTACGTACCTTACCTGGGAGGGGAGGACTGAAAAAGCAGGGATTTCTCCTACTGCCCCCAACAGCTCCTCTGTCCTCCAGATGGACCCGGAGCCGGGGATCGGGGGATCCCATCATGCGTCCTGTTGAGGGCTGGCAGAAAGTGTCACCCTGGGGTGGCTTTACCGAGGGGGATGCAGGGGTGTTTGTTTCGGCTGGAAATGCAGGGAAAAGTAAGCCCGGTCCATTCCCGAGGGATTTTCCTCCCTTCCTTAAGTGTGTGCCTGTCAGGAGCTGAAGGGCAGTAATAGAGCAATAGCACCCACAGTGCCGTAAGCAGTTCTTGGGAGACAAATCTTCACGTGTGGCCCTTCCTCCTAGGACTGCTCCAAGGCTGGTGTTTGCAAAGGACTCCGAAAAGCTTTTCTGAGAGATCTTCTTCTGAAGCGCAGTGATTTGACATCAGGTGAGCCACAGACTTTCTTCTTCCTTTACAAGGCAAGAGACGGCTGTTCTGCTGAGGCTGATAGGGGGGTATGGGCGGGGTGGTTCAAATGTGGCTATAGTCAGCTCACCCGCAGACTCCTCACTCGAGCATTCGATGCAAGTGACGAGAGAGGGGTTTGTTTGTCTCTGCATTTCGGGACCTGACGCTCGATGCTGACAGCAGAGTCAAATCCTTTTCCCTACACAAATGCTTGGGATGGTGTCAGAGGGGATTTGCTCTCAAGAGCTTTAGGCCTCGACTGGGGATGCGTGGGTGCTGTGTGCATCGCTGGTGGTGTTAGAAGTTGCATGTGTGGCTGTAAGGGGTAAGGCAAGGAGCTTACTGAGTGGGTTTGTCTTCTCTCTCCTCCTCTGTGCAGGACACGGACCGAAGAGCGGTGTTGCAGAATGCAGCCTGTCAGCTCTCCCTTAACAGCAAAGTTTGCCCATGCAAGATCCATCCCCTCCAACTTTCTCCCTCCCATCAGCCCCGTGGCTTCCAGCTACAAGAATGGATTTCCTGAGCGCCCGTCATCTCAGAGCTTCAGCCGCCCCTGGATGCCCAACAGCTACTACAGAACAGCTGCCCTCAAACCAACTTTGGCTGCCTTTTCCCAGATTGCCCAGGGCATCCCCGACAGCAAGAGGCTTCCATCTATTTCCAGCAGGACAACCGTATTCCACCGCTACACCCCCGAAGACTGGTACAGGTCCAACCACACCAACTATAAGGAGTCAGAGACAGCCCGACAAAATGTGAAGCTCCTGAGAGTTGATAACTCCCTCATGGTTCAGGATAACTAACAGAAGACGAAGAACACGCAACAGGAAAGCACCAAAGACCTGAGTGTACGGGCTAATGATATCGAGTTTTGGAAGTCTGAGCTCTTCCATGAGCTAGACAAGATGATTGGGGAGACCAACGCGCTCAGCGATGTGAAGAACAGGCTGGAGAGAGCCTTGGCGGAGACGGAGGCCCCTCTCCAGGTAAGCACCCCATCCAGTGGGCTGCAAGCTGCAGCCGCTGCTGAAACATCTGCAGCTGTTCAAACCTCTAATTAAGTTTCCCTGCAGCTCCGTAACGTCTAGAAAGGTTTTATGAAGGGCCCGTGAGTTAAGTTAGTAATAAACCAACCCCTTGTCATCTGCTGCATCCCCTACCAGCACGTGCTGAGCCCATCAGAGCAGCGTTTCTTAACCACCTATTTTCAGAGGTGCTCCATGCAAAATCCCCGTTTGGGAGACAAAAGCCCCATGTGTCACTGCGCGGCTCTGGCGAGGTCAGCATCAAGGCTGACACAGGTCCCTGATTTCGGCTGTGGTTGCACCAGGGACGCGTGTGCTCCCTCATGTCGATGCGATGCTGATGTGGCAGCTCGGCTGCTCGTTCTCAGCTAAAACAGCTGCCCCGGGCAGTTTTTTTTCCCCTGCTGCCATCTCTGTGCACACCTAGAATGTCTTTTCTTCTTCCGTTACTTGTGATGGGGAGCGTCCCTCGAGAGAACCCTGCCCCTGCAGCCAGCACTGATGGCATGTCCCCAACAGGTTGCTGAGGAGTTCTTGCGCCAGCAGGAGAAGAGGATGGGCATCGACCTGGTCCGTGATGACGTGGAGGAACAGCTCTTCACTGTAAGTTTGGCAACATAGAGCAGGTGTTGCAGGTGCTCTCTGTACCTCAACTGCCCGAAAGAGGCTTTGCAGCCCCTTCCTTAGTGCCGGTGAGGTGCCAAACTCTCCAAAGCCCCCAAACCTGCCGGGCCAGGGAGAGGAGCTGCAGACCCAGCGGTGTGTTTGTGTAGCGTATCGGGGTGCTCTGTCCCTCTTCAAGGGGTTGGTGAGAGCGTCCTGCCTTTCCCAGCCCTGCCAGAGCGGCACCTCTCTGTGTCTATGGCACATACCTATGGTATAGCTCTACATCTGTGTCACACACATACGCACACACAGATCTGGAGAAGGCGGTGTGCGCCTGAGAGCTTGCCCGCTTTTCCCAGCTCCGTTAGTTGGGATAAGGAAAGAGTGGGCTCCTGCAGACAGGAGGGCTGAAAATGGACTGGATGTGGAGCACTAATCCCCTGCCTGCAGTAGCTGGGGCTTCACAGACGCAATGGGTTTGTGCTGAAGTCAAGTGAGCTGAGAGCAGCACATGCCTTCCTCCAGCGCAGCTGAAGGCTTCTTAGAAATTCAGAGTGGGGATTTACAGCAGAGTCAAGTCCATCTCCTCTTGTCCCGTATGGATGGGATTGGTCCTGGGGAGGAAAACATTTTGGGAGCCAAAAGGGCAGGTGCTGGTTTGGGGATGAGTGTGAGCAGGACGAGTGTTTCTGGAGACTGACGGGGCCATGTTTTGCCTTTGCCCAGGAAGTGGATGTCATCCGGTCATGCCAAGAGAGGATGCAGCAGCACCTGGAGAAGGCAAAAGCCCAGCTCGGGTAAGGAGGAGCTCCTTCTCTCCTGCCCCAGGGCTGAGGTGCCTTTGCAGTTGTGATGTGAACCCCCAGCAGACCCCGAGCTCTCCCCACAGCCCGCAGGTGTAAAGCCCCCGCTGGCTCCATGGGATGCGGGCACTGATGCTCATGGGGGGACAGAGCTACCTCGGGGGGCGAGATCTGCGGGGACGTGGAACGGGGAGGAAGCCGCTGCGCCCCTACATCCCCACCCACAGCTCTTGTTTGCATCTTGCAGCTCCAACAGGGCGGCCCAGCACCATCTGGAGAAGGACCTGGCCAACAAGCAGGTGGCCCACCGCATCGACGACACGTGCCACCACCTGAGGAACTCCTCCCAGGGCATCCACTACTACCGAGGGGTGGAGCGCGTCGATGCCACGTGAGTGCATCTTCCTTTGCTCCTATCGCTCTAGTAAACTGGCTTTATCTGCACCCAGGAGTTTCTCCCTTTCCCCTCTTTTGCTCCCTCTTCTCCCCGCCCTTCTGGGGCAGGGGCTGCATGGTCCTAGCTACCGGCTGGCATTAAACAATGACATAGAGTCAATTTAAAAGCCTAGATTGAAGCTACATTTAATCCACACTGTTCCCTGCGTGCCCGCCCCTGTCCAGCTTCAGCAGCACGGGCTTACCGGGGGCCTCCCTCTCCTTACCTCCCCAGGATCTCAGTGCCAGCGTCATGGGCCAAGTTCACCAACGACAACATCCTCCGCTCCCAGAGCGTGCGGGCCGCCTCCGCCAAGCTGCGCCATGACATCCAAAGCTTGCTGGTGGTGACGGCCAATGAGATGTGGAGGCAATTCAACAGCACCAACATTGCCTTTACGAACCGCATCGCTGAGACAGCTGATGCCAAGGGCAGGATCCAGACCCACCTGGCCAAGGTAGCCGGAAGCCCTCCCTTTCGCTGGGGCACTGTCACTTCCCAGTGACACCTCTGAAGCGGGACCCTCCACGCAGCCCTGGCCCAAGCAGAGGAACGGGCACCACCAGAAGCTGCTTCTAGTATCATTTTCTCTTTGAAACTCAAAGACTCAGTGCGCTGGGGACTTTCTTCTTGCAGCAGGATGAGTTGGCACTGTGATTTCATCCCAGGGACAGTGCATCCCAGCTGACAGCCTGCTGGTGGAGGGGAGAAAAGGGAAATGACGTTGTCGCTTGAGAACATATTTTTTCATTTCTGTATGCGATTCTTTTTTATACCAGACCCTGCGAGAAATATTCCACCTTGAGAGGAATATTGAAACCATCCAAAAGGCCATCAAGGACCACGGGCCTCCGTTAAAAGTGGCTCAGACGCGGCTGGATGCGCGCACGCGGAGGCCAAACGTGGAGCTGTGCCGGGACACTGCCCAGCTGCGGTACGGCGGGAGCGCGGGGCCGGCGGGGTCCTTGAGGAGTCCCGGGTGGTCGCACCCGGGAGCATCACTGGGTGACCAAATTAATGCGGGGGTGTTTGTTTCCTAATGAGTCCTTCCACAAGTGCACTGATAGACTCCCAAGCACCCAGCAGGTATCCCAGCCTTTGGGTGCTGGGAGAGCTCTGCCCCCACGGCCGGGTACCGCCTGATGGCCCCCCGTGAGGGGCTGGATTTTTCCCACTTGGGGAAAACTCTTCTTCTCTCCCGCCTGCTTCCCAGCAGCCGGGTGTGCTCGGCTCCTGCCAGAAACAGGGGGTCTGCGTGAGTCTGAGCACTCTGAAGGGGGAAAGCCTGTGCCCAAGGGGCCCATCTGCAATGCCGGGCTAGAAACCACCCCCGGCACGGGACCGTTAACCAGGGCTTCTTGCTCTTTTCCAGCCTTGTCAACGAGGTCCACATCATCGACGAGACCCTCCAGAGCCTTCAGCAGCGCCTGAACCACACCGAGGATGCGCTGCAAACTCTGGTTCGTGCTAAGGCTCTCCTGCAGCACGACCTGGCTGTCAAAGCCAACTCTCTTTTCATAGACCAGGAGAAATGCATGGGGATGCGCAAGACCTTCCCCAGCACTGCGCGGCTCCTGGGTCCCTCTTAGGTGTTCTGTGTTGTGGAGTGATTCTTAGTTTTGTTTAGGTAGTTTGAATCCCCGTGATTAGACTTCCCCTTTCTGATAAAACCCTTAGTAGAAATTAAATTTATCGCTTTGTACGTTATATGGTCTTCCAGGAATTTTTTCCCCATTGGTGCCGGCTGTCTGGAATGCCCTCCCTGCCCTCCATTGCCTTAGCATGGCTTCGAGGAGGGTCAGTTCCGGGATCTGCCCAGGCGCAGAGGGGAGGCTGATGGGTCGGTAGTTCCCAGGGCTCTCCTTTCCACCCTTTTTACAAATAGGTGCAATGTTGCCCTTTTTCCAGTCCCCGAGGACTTCACCTGACTGCCATCACTTTTGCAGTATCACTTTCCCAGACGAAGGCCCCTCGATGCCTTTGGGGTGTTTCACTCGGGTATTTCACTGAGGAGGGCCACGAAGATGCTCCGAGGGCTGGAGCACCTCTCCTATGAGGAAAGGCTGAGAGAGTTGAGGGTGTTCAGCCTGGAGAAGAGAATAAGGTCTTCGTGGAGAGACCTTCTTGCGGCCTTCCACTACTCAAGGGCCTACAGGAGAGCTGGGGAGGGACTTTTAACAAGGGCGTGTAGTGATACGATGAGGGGGAATGGCTTCAAACTGGAAGAGGGGAAATTTAGATTAAATATTAGGAAGAAATTGTTCACCCTGAGGGTGGTGAGACACTGGCCCAGGTTGCCCAGAGAAGTCGTGGCTGCCCAGTCCCTGGAGGTGTTCAAGACCAGGTTGGACGGGCCTTGAGTAACCTGGTCTGGTGGGAGGTATCCCTGACCATAACAGGGGTATTGGAACTCCATCATCTTGTAGGACCCTTCCAACCCAAACCAGTCAAAGGTTCTATGATTCTATGATTTGGGGGACAGTGAGGGGCTCCCCTACGTTACAGCACAACCAGCCAGGGGGGTCCCAGCAGACCCCTACCAAGCCCCCCCCATGCCACCACATGGCTCCTCCTCGGCAGCTGCCTCACCACCTTGCCCACCACCTGCCATGACTGGTGGAAGGAGTTCACCACCTCCTGCAGCTTCTCATAGCGCTGGAGGAGCTGTAGCCCACCTGTGCTCTGGTGTCTGTTCTGCAGACGGGGCGTGCTGCCTGTGCCTCTGCCTGCTCCTGCCCCCTGAGCTATCGCCCTCAGCTTGTGCTGCTGCTGCAGGAAGGGGAGAAGAATTGGCTCTGACAAGGCATGGATGCAGCCACGGAGCCCAGGGACCGTGGTGGCTCCACGGCCCCAGCCAGCACAGGGAACGTGCCACATCCAGCTCCTTCAGCTCCTGCTTTAACTCCTGCAGCACAGCCCTGGCCCCTGAGACGCCCGCATGGGCAGGCTTAGCCTCCATGGGCTGCTTGGGGAACAGGGATCTGCTGGGGAGGGTCCAGCAAAGGGCTACAAAGGTGATGAGGGGATTGGAGCATCTTTCTTACGAGGAAAAGCTGAGGGAATGGGGTCTTTTCAGTCTGGAGAAGAGAAGAGTGAGGGGGGATCTTATCAGTGCTTATAAATACTCAAAGGGAGGGTGCCGGGGGGATGGGAACAGTCTTTGTTCAGTGGTGCCCAGTGACAGGAGAAGAGGGAACGGGCACAAACTGGAACCTAAGAAGTTCCATCGAAACCTGAGGAGGAACTTCTTTCCTGTGAGGGCGGCAGAGCACTGGCACAGGCTGCCCAGAGAGGTGGGGGAGCCTCTTACTCTGGAGCCATTCCAAACCCGCCTGGACGCCGTCCTGTGCAACTGCTGTAAGGTGCCCCTGCTCTGGCAGGGGGGGGGACTGGGGGAGCTCCAGAGGGCCCTTCCAACCCTCACCAGTCTGGGAGTCTGTGATTCTTGGAGTCTGGGAGTCTGTGATTTTCAGTAGGTCTGGTCTTGCTGAAGGACTAAGGGGGTTTGAAGGGAGTCTGGCTTCATCTGCCCTCGGGCAGTTAGACGTCGAGTCTGGGTGTGGGTCTGCGCACCTCTTATGGGACACGGGAGAAATGCACCTTCCCTTGCACCGTTTGCCTAATGCTGAAGGAAAGCATCGGAGGTAGCGCAGATAACGGCCTCTGGAGAGACCCATTTCTTCCTACCGACTGTCAATGAAATTATCTAGGATGCGATGTTGAAACTTAGGTGCGGTGACTCCTGTTCAGCGTGTCCCCCACGGGCCAAAGTGGGGCAGGTGGGCTCCTGTGACGTGTCCCGTGTAGCTCCTGAGCTCCAGGGCAATTTTGTGGGAGGCCAGAGGTATGTCAGCGTAAAATGGCATTGGCGTCTCCCCGCAGCGGGTCTCGCTGGTTGACCTCCACCGTTTTCTCAGTGCCTTTGAGGAATTACAAAAGTGGTGCCTGGGAGAAGCGTACCAGTGCTTCTGGGTAAAAGTGTTAGCAAGGTCTTGCAGCCTGTCCCAGTGATGGTGGGGGATGGTGAATTGTGTGACAGCAAAGACATGAGGGGTAGTGATAATTTGTTAGCTACAGTAGTGTCTGAGTATGATCAGGTGCGAATTAGGGCTTGTCCACCCAAGAAAGTGGCAGGACGATTAGCCCAGCTGAAGTGCATCTATACTAATGCACGCAGCATGGGAAATAAACAGGAGGAGCTGGAGGCCATTGTACAGCAAGGAAACTATGATATAGTTGCCATCACAGAAACGTGGTGGGAGGACATACACAGGTGGAGTGCTGTAATTGATGGCTACCAACTCTTCAAAAAGGATAGGCAAGGTGGTGGGGTGGCCCTCTATGTTAGAGGCAATTTTGAATGTCTGGAACTTAACAGTGTGAATGACAACACTGAGTGTGTATGGATAAGAATTAAGGGGAAGGCCAATAAGGCAGACATCGTGATGGGAGTTTGTTATAGACCTCCTAATCAGGATGTAGAAGCCGATGAAGTATTCTGTAAGCAGCTGGCAGAGGTCTCACGATCAGCTGCCCTTATTCTTGTGGGGGACTTCAACTTCCCAGACGTCTGCTGGAAATACTATGCAGCAGAGAGGCAACAGTCATGGAGGTTCCTGGAGTGTGTGGAAGACAACTTCCTAACACAGCTGGTGAAGGAACCAACTAGGGGAAGTGCCCTACTGGACCTACTGTTTGTTAACAGAGAAGGTCTTGTGGGGGATGTAAAGGTTGGAGGTCGCCTTGGGCAGAGTGATCACGAAATGATAGAATTTTCAATTCTTGATCACGTAAGGCGGGGAGCCAGCAGAACTGCCACCTTGGATTTCCGAAGGGCAGACTTTAGCCTGTTTAGGAGCATGGTCGAGAGTGTCCCTTGGGAGGCAGTTTTGAAGAGCAAAGGTGCCCAGGAAGGCTGGGCATACTTCAAGCAGGTGCTCTTAAAAGCGCAGGAGAAGGCCATCCCCTTGTCTCGAAAAACGAGCAGACGGGGAAGACGACCAGCCTGGCTAAATAGAGAACTTTGGCTGGACCTCAGGAAAAAAAGGAAAGTTTACATTCTCTGGAAAAGGGGGTTGGCAACTTACGAGGACTATCAAGATATAACAAAGCTATGTAGGGGGAAAATGAGAAGGGCCAAAGCTCAATCAGAACTCAGCTTGGCCACTGCAGTTAAAGACAATAAGAAGAGATTCTTTGAGTATATCAATAGAAAAAGGAAGACTAGGGAAAATGTAGGCCCACTGGTGAATGAGACAGGTGCCCTAGTGGTGGAGGATGCAGAGAAGGCAGAGTTACTGAATGCCTTCTTTTCTTCGGTCTTCACTGCTAAAGCTGTCCCTCATGAATCCCACACTCTGAAGGCAAAGGGGAAGGTCTGGAGAGAGGAAGATTTTCCCTCAGTTGAGGAGGACCGTGTCAGAGACCACTTGGCCAAGCTGGACATTCACAAGTCCATGGGCCCTGATGGCATGCATCCGCGAGTGCTGAGAGAGCTGGCGGATGTTATTGCTAGACCACTCTCCATCGTCTTTGAACGGTCATGGAGAACAGGAGAGGTGCCTGAGGACTGGAGGAAGGCTGACATCACTCCAATCTTCAAAAAAGGCAAGAAGGAGGACCCAGGGAACTACAGACCAGTTAGTCTAACCTCTGTCCCTGGGAAGGTAATGGAGCGACTCATTCTGGATGTCATCTCCAAACACGTTGAGGAACAAGAAGTTATTGGAAGTGGTCAACATGGATTTACCAAGGGTAAATCATGCTTGACCAATCTGATAGCTTTCTATGATGTTATAACTGGTTGGCTGGATGAGGGGAGAGTCGTAGATGTCATCTACCTTGACTTTAGCAAGGCTTTTGACACTGTCTCCCATGACATCCTCATTAGGAAGCTGAGGAAGTATGGGCTAGATAAGGTGACAGTGAGGTGGACTGAGAGTTGGCTGCGGGACAGAACTCAGAGGGTTGTGATCAGCGGCACAGAGTCTAGTTGGAGGCCTGTAACCAGTGGTGTCCCCCAGGGGTCAATACTCGGTCCAATTTTGTTCAATATACTCATTAATGACCTGGATGAGGGGACAGAGTGTATCCTCAGCAAGTTTGCTGATGATACCAAACTGGGTGGGGTGGCTGACACCCCAGAGGGCCGTGCTGCCATCCAGCGTGACCTGGACAGGCTGGAGAGCTGGGCAGAGAAGAACCTAATGAGGTTCAACAAAAGCAAGTGCAAGGTCCTGCACCTGGGGAGGAAGAATGCTAGGCACCAGTACAGGTTAGGGGCGGACCTGCTGGGAAGTAGCTTGGAGGAGAAGGATCTGGGGGTTGTGGTAGACAGTAAATTATCCATGACTCAGCAACGTGCCCTTGTCGCCAAAAAGGCCAATGGAATCCTGGGCTGCATAGGGAAGAGTGTGGCCAGTAGGTCGAGGGAGGTCATTCTCCCCCTCTACTCTGCGCTGGTGAGGCCACAACTGGAATACTGTGTCCAATTTTGGGCTCCCCAGTTCAAGAGGGACAGGGAACTGCTGGAGCGAGTGCAGCGAAGGGCAACTAAGATGATTAAGGGCTTGGAGCATCTGCCTTAAGAGGAAAGACTGAGAGAGCTGGGACTCTTTAGCCTGGAGAAGAGAAGGCTGAGGGGAGACCTTATTATGGCGTACAAGTATCTAAAGGGTGGGTTGAAGGAGGATGGAGCCAGGCTCTTCTCAATGGTTCCCAGTGACAGGACGAGGGGCAATGGGCACAAGTTAGAACGCAGGAAGTTCCGTTCAAATACACGGAAACACTTCTTTACGGTGAGGGTGACAGAGCACTGGAACAGGCTGCCCAGGGAGGGGGGGGAGTCCCCTTCCCTGGAGATTTTCAAGACCCGCCTGGATGCAGTCCTGAGTAATGTGCTCTGGGCAATCCTGCTTTAGCAGGGGAGTTGGACTAGATGATCTCTAGAGGTCCCTTCCAACTCTGATAATTCTGTGATTCTGTGATAATTTGGGGAAACGTCCTCCTGCAGGCGAGAGCCGATTCCTCAGCTCTGAGGCAGGGCTGGAGGTGGGACGTGGTCGCCCCGTGAGGACGAGGGTACCCGCGGGATGGGAATGGCCACCCCTGCCTTTGCCCCGGGGACACGAGGGGGCGGTGGGTTGGAGAGGGCAGAGGTTTGCCTTTGCCTCCCCTCGCCGCAGCCTGCCCTTTTCTACCTGCAGCCGGCTCAAGTGTATCCCCCGAGTTTATCGATGGAAAAATCGGGGTGGAAAAGGGGATGTGAACTTGGGCAGAAAACGCAGGTTCTGGGAAAACCATCACTAACCCCCTCAAGAATGTGAAAAAAGAATATGCACGTGACAGACGTAGATAAGAAATGATTCACTGAGGTATCTGTCAGTGATTTGTGCAAAATATTTGGGGGCATTTTTAACAGTATCTCTATGAAGAGCTCCTGTGTCAGAACCCAGCGCAGGACGGGACTGCACATAGTGATGCGCTGACATGGCAAAGGGGTTTCTCCAGCCTTCGCCAGCACGTGCACACAGTCACGGCTGCATCGCAGCATCCGCTGTGGGCTGATTCTTCCTTACTTTACGCTCTACTTTCTGCAGTCCAGGCTCCTGGGCACTGCAGAGGACATCCCACCTTAAACAAGACATGGCCATAACAATCTTTTTCCACTGGCCACATGCAGAGATCACAGCAGCCCAGGCCTCACCCCAAGAGTCATTGGCTATCCACATTTTATGGTCCACCCATCATTTTCACCAGAACGTGGGAAACCCAGGAAAAACCCCAAAAGTCTCATGTATTTCCCGGCCAGATGGAGCCTGCTGCAGGACCGCGTGCAGCTCGTGCAGCTCGTCCCTCGGCGCCAGCCTTGGTTTTGTAAGGAGATCAAATCTTGAAGCCTGTCTGGATCCCTAAAGGACCCTGGGGCAGACGGGAGCGTGCGCTGCCTGAGAGCATCCTTGTCCTTCGGCGTGACAGCACAGGCTGCGCCACACAGAGTTTAACTTTTTTTTCATCCTCCATCAATTAATGTGACTTTTGAACGTTATTCTGCTATTGGATAGACAATTGATGCCTTCCGGACAGGTACAGTGTTTACAGGAGAGAGGAATAGTCAGAAGAGGCGTAAAACTGCAACTGGACAATATCATGGGTACATGTAGACCCACGACGGACGCTATAAAAGATCTGGATCTGGGTATTTTCAGAAGGGCAGCTTATGATCAAGAGTAGTGCTATATTAATAGACAGTGAGAATGTAGAGCTGCGACAGAAAGACTGACAGCTTTTGGCAGGAGATTTTGTGCTTTGGTATCCAAATGTATCCCTTGAAATTCCAGTTCAGTCACCTCGGCAAACCTGGGGTGCCGTGCCGAGAATGGGCACCCCTGCTTAACATCAGCCTCCTGTTTTCACCCTGGTTTTGGTGTTGTTTTTTTGATTCTGAGCTCAAATGATCGAGGCTTCGGGACAAACATATCTATCAAAACTGGATATGCCCCACCAGAACTGGGAGTGGCAGTTTAGTCATTTTAGTGACTTTGCTGCTGCTGGAGTTGCTGAGAGTCACTTAGCTTGTGAATTTGACTGTTTTGCCTGTGCCAATGCTAAGCATTTGTAGCTCTTAGTTACATCACTCGAAAAGCCACTCCAGATGCTACGGTGGGACCAAAGCTTCAAGCATTTTGGTGTCCCCTGGTGTGCCTCTGCATGGTGAGGCTCATGGGAGCTTCCCCAGAAAGTCCTGGTCTGCGTGCTTTGCAGAGCACCCGTGGGCCTTTCACAATATTATCGGATTAATACTGCTGAATTTAGCAAATACTTCAAAAACGGTGCAGTTGCCTATGACAATTAGTGGTGCCCCTCGTCGTGCAGTGATTCATCTGAGCCAAATTCTTCTGGGCAGGGAGTGAGTGCAGGCGTAGATGGAGGCTGGGAGCGTTGCAAGGAGCAGAGAGCAGGGCTGGTCCCAGGGTGTGCGCGCGTCCTGCGAGGGGCAGAGGTCGGCTTGCTTTAATTGGAATGATTTTCTTGGGTTTAGCTATGGGCAAGCAGCTTTTTACTTCAGTTGGATGGAGCTGGTTCTTCACCCGGCTGGAGCGAGACGCGTGTTTAGAGTGAAACCAAAGTGTGCGAACCTTTGCGTACACAAACCAGTGAGAGTTATCTTTGATGTCAGACCTCTGGCAGCAGAGGCACGGCTTTCTCACGGAGGCCAGCTCCGCATGCCTGTGCGCAGAAAGCAGGAGCGGTGGGACAGGGTGTCACTGCACTCACGAGCAGCTGCAAAACATTTCGGTACCGTCTCAGCCCTCATCTGCAATAATGGGGAAAATGAGAGGCAACTGAAAGAGGCTGTGAGAAGATGGACGTATTGGCCTGAGTATTATGAGGGCACTGGTTTGCCCATCAGGAGCTCTGCTTTGCCTATGGCTGGCACTTAGTTGCCCGAGGGCTGTACTGTGTTGCCCATTGGTGGCACCGGGGATTGTCCAGGGACAGGCTCAAGGTGCCCAGCAAAGGCATGAGGTAGCACAGAGTCTGCGCTGAGTTGCCCAGGGGTGGCACTGGGTTGCCCACTGAGGGCACTGAGTTCATAGCATCACACAATAGCTCAAGCTGACAGAGACCCATAAGGATCATCGAGTCCAACTCCCTGCTCCTTGCAGGACTACCTCAACCCAAACACGACTCTGAGCATTGGCAGCCGCTCAACAGCTGCCCAACAGCTGCACCTGCTTGCCCATGGGGTGCACAAATTTGCCCAGCGAGGGCAGTAGATTGTCCAGGGCAGGATCTAGGAGGCCATATGCGGGTATTTTCTTGCCCAGGGGTGGCCCCGCGTTGCCCATGGAGAGCCCTGGCTTGCCCAATGGCTGCATCAGGTTGCCACAGTGGCTGCAGGGAGTAGGCGGGACAGAACCCGGTTACTCAGCACCCTGCGCCAGTGGCAACGCTGCCCTGGTTCTGTGACACAGAGCGCACTGGGGATGCTCCAGTGTCTGGCAGAGCTTCGACGCGACCAGACGGCACAGCAGTGAGCAGCAGCCCCCCCGGGCACCCCCAAGCCTCTGCAGGGACAGGGTACGTACCTTACCTGGGAGGGGAGGACTGAAAAAGCAGGGATTTCTCCTACTGCCCCCAACAGCTCCTTTGTCCTCCAGATGGACCCAGAGCCGGGGATCGGGGGCTCCCATCATGTGTCCTGTTGAGGGCTGGCAGAAAGTGTCACCCTGGGGTGGCTTTACCGAGGGGGATGCAGGGGTGTTTGTTTCGGCTGGAAATGCAGGGAAGAGTAAGCCCGGTCCATTCCCGAGGGATTTTCCTCCCTTCCTTAAGTGTGTGCCTGTCAGGAGCTGAAGGGCAGTAATAGAGCAATAGCACCCGCAGTGCCGTAAGTAGTTCTTGGGAGCCAAATCTTCACGTGTGGCCGTTCCTCCTAGGACTGCTCCAAGGCTGGTGTTGACAAACGATTCCGAAAAGCTTTTTTGAGATATCTCCTTTCCAAGCGCAGGGATTTGACATCAGGTGAGCCACAGACATTCTTCTTCCTTTACAAGGCAAGAGACGGCTGTTCTGCTGAGGCTGAAACGGGGGTTTGGGGGGGGGGGGTGGTTCAAATGTGGCTATAGTCCTGCAAAGCTCAGCTCACTCGCAGACTCCTCTCTCAAGCATTCGATGCAAGTGAAGAGAGAGGGGATGAGGACGGAGTCCCTCACCCCCGAATGGCGCTGGGCTGGTAGCAGCTGTGTGTCCAAAGGGGCGCAGCTCTCGGGGCTGCGAATGGCACTTTGAAAGAGAAAATGACCTCTGGGGCGCTCTAAGAGCAGCAGATACGCCACCCAGAAGCATTAAACGCACCACAGACAATCAGCGACTACACTTTCACGGGACTGACAGCTTGAGGGAAAAGGAAGGTATAGTGTCTGTTGTTCTGCTTTGCAGCCCTGGTTTGATTTTCTCTGCATTTCAGGGCCTGACGCTCGATACTAACAGCAACGAGCGTTTTCCTCTTCCCTACACAGATGCTTTTGATGGTGTCAGAGGGGATTTGCTCTCAAGAGCTTTAGGCCTCGACTGGGGATGCGTGGGTGCTGTGTCCATCGCTGGTGGTGTTAGAAGTTGCATGTGTCGCTGTAAGAAGTAAGGCGAGGAGCTTACTGAGTGGGGTTGTCTTCTCTCTCCTCCTCTGTGCAGGACACGGACCAGAACAGCGGTGTTCCAGAATGCAGCCTGTCAGCTCTCCCTTAACAGCAAAGTTTGCCCATCCAAGATCCATCCCCACCAACTTTCTCCCTCCCATCAGCCCCATGGCTTCAAGCTACAAGAACCGATTTCCTCACCGCTCATCATCTCAGAGCTTCAGCCGCCCCTGGATGCCCAACACCTACTACAAAACAGCTGCCCTCAGACCAACTTTGGCTGCCTTTTCCCAGAGTGCCCAGGGGATCACCGACAGCAAGAAGCTTCCTTCTGTCTCCACCAGAACAACTGTCTTCAACCGCTACACCCCTGAAGACTGGTACAAGTCCAACCACACCACCTATAAAGAGTCAGAGACATCCCGACAAAACGCGGAGCGCCTGAGAGTTGATAACTCCCTCATGGTTCATGCTAAACATCAGGAGACCAAGAAAACGCAACTGGAAAGCGCCAAAAACCTGGGTGTACGGGCCAACGATATTGAATTTTGGAAATCAGAGCTCTTCCATGAGCTAGACGAGATGATTGGGGAGACCAACACGCTCACTGACGTGAAGAACAGACTGGAGAGAGCCTTGGCGGAGACGGAGGCCCCTCTCCAGGTAAGCACCCCATCCAGTGGGCTGCAAGCTGCAGCCGCTGCTGAAACATCTGCAGCCATTCAAACCTCTAATTAAGTTTCCCTGCAGCTCCGTAACATCTAGAAAGTTTTTATGAAGGGCCCATGAGTTAAGTGAATAATAAACCAACCTTTGGCATCTGCTGCATCCCCTACCAGCACGTGCTGAGCCCATCAGAGCAGCGTTTCTTAACCACCTATTTGCAGAGGCGCTCCATGCAAAATCCCGGTTTGGGAGACAAAAGCCCCGTGTGTCACTGCGCGGCTCTGGCGAGGTCAGCATCAAGGCTGACACAGGTCCCTGATTTCGGCTGTGGTTTCACCAGGGACGCGTGTGCTCCCTCATGTCGATGCGATGCTGATGTGGCAGCTCGGCTGCTCGTTCTCAGCTAAAGCACCTGCCCCGGGCAGTTTTTTTCCCCTGCTGCCATCTCTGTGCACACCTAGAATGTCTTTTCTTCTTCCGTTACTTGTGATGGGGAGCGTCCCTCGAGAGAACCCTGCCCCTGCAGCCAGCACTGATGCATGTCCCCAACAGGTCGCTGAGGAGTGCTTGCGCCAGCGGGAGAAGAGGATGGGCATCGACCTGGTCCGTGATGAGGTGGAGGAACAGCTCTTCACTGTAAGTTTGGCAACACAGAGCAGGTGTTGCAGGTGCTCTCTGTACCTCAACTGCCCGAAACAGGCTTTGCAGCCCCTTCCTTAGTGCCGGTGAGGTGCCAAACTCTCCAAAGCCCCAAAACCTGCCGGGCCAGGGGACGGTGTCCCCCACACAGGAGCGTGCCCACACGCTGTGGGTAAGACTCGCACTTACAGAGGAAGGAAGAGCTGCACACCCAGCGGTGTGTTCGTGTAGTGTATCGGGGTGCTCTGTCCCTCTTCAAGGGGTTGGTGAGAGCGTCCTGCCTTTCCCAGCCCTGTCGGAGCAGCACCTATCTCTGTCCATGGCACATATACATGGTATAGCTCTACATCTGTGTCGCACACATACATCTCTATCACACACATACGCACACGCAGATCTGGGGAAGGCAGTGTGCACCTGACAGCTTGCCCGCTTTTCCCAGCTCTATTAGTTGGGATAAGGAAAGAGTGGGCTCCTGCAGACAGGAGGGCTGAAAATGGACTGGATGTGGAGCACTAATCCCCTGCCTGCAGTAGCTGGGGCTTCACAGACGCAATGGGTTTGTGCTGAAGTCAAGTGAGCTGAGAGCAGCACATGCCTTCCTCCAGCGCAGCTGAACGCTTCTTAGAAATTCAGAGTGGGGATTTACAGCAGAGTCAAGTCCATCTCCTCTTGTCCCGTATGGATGGGATTGGTCCTGGGGAGGAAAACATTTTGGGAGCCAAAAGGGCAGGTGCTGGTTTGGGGATGAGTGTGAGCAGGACGAGTGTTTCTGGAGACTGACGGGGTCATGTTTTCCCTTTGCCCAGGAAGTGGATGTCATCCGGTCGTGCCAAGAGAGGATGCAGCAGCACCTGGAGAAGGCAAAAGCCCAGCTCGGGTAAGGAGGAGCTCCTTCTCTCCTGCCCCAGGGCTGAGGTGCCTTTGCAGTTGTGATGTGAACCCCCAGCAGACCCTGAGCTCTCCCCACAGCCCGCAGGTGTAAAGCCCCCACAGGCTCCGTGGGACGCGGGCAGTGATGCTGATGGGGGGACAGAGCTGCCCGGGGGGTGAGAGCTGCGGCGACGTGGATCGGGGAGGAAGCCGCTGTGCCCCTACATCCCCACCCACAGCTCTTGTTTGCATCTTGCAGCTCCAACAGGGCGGCCCAGCACCATCTGGAGAAGGACCTGGCCAACAAGCAGGTGGCCCAACGCATCGACGACACGTGCCACCACCTGAGGAACTCCTCCCAGGGCATCCACTACTACCGAGGGGTGGAGCGCGTCGATGCCACGTGAGTGCATCTTCCTTTGCTCCTATCGCTCTAGTAAACTGGCTTTATCTGCACCCAGGAGTTTCTCCCTTTCCCCTCTTTTGCTCCCTCTTCTTCCCGCCCTTCTGGGGCAGGGGCTGCATGGTCCTAGCTACCGGCTGGCATTAAACAATGACATAGAGTCAATTTAAAAGCCTAGATTGAAGCTACATTTAATCCACACTGTTCCCTGCGTGCCCGCCCCTGTCCAGCTTCAGTAGCATGGGCTTACCAGGGGCCTCCCTCTCCTTACCTCCCCAGGATCTCAGTGCCAGCGTCATGGGCCAAGTTCACCAACGACAACATCCTCCGCTCCCAGAGCGTGCGGGCCGCCTCCGCCAAGCTGCGCCATGACATCCAAAGCTTGCTGGTGGTGATGGCCAATGAGATGTGGAGGCAATTCAACAGCACCAACATTGCCTTTACGAACCGCATCGCTGAGACAGCTGATGCCAAGGGCAGGATCCAGACCCACCTGGCCAAGGTAGCCGGAAGCCCTCCCTTTCGCTGGGGCACTGTCACTTCCCAGTGACACCTCTGAAGCGGGACCCTCCACGCAGCCCTGGCCCAAGCAGAGGAACGGGCACCACCAGAAGCTGCTTCTAGTATCATTTTCTCTTTGAAACTCAAAGACTCAGTGCGCTGGGGACTTTCTTCTTGCAGCAGGATGAGTTGGCACTGTGATTTCATCCCAGGGACAGTGCATCCCAGCTGACAGCCTGCTGGTGGAGGGGAGAAAAGGGAAATGACGTTGTCGCTTGAGAACATATTTTTTCATTTCTGTATGCGATTCTTTTTTATACCAGACCCTGCGAGAAATATTCCACCTTGAGAGGAATATTGAAACCATCCAAAAGGCCATCAAGGACCACGGGCCTCCGTTAAAAGTGGCTCAGACGCGGCTGGATGCGCGCACGCGGAGGCCAAAGATGGAGCTATGCCGGGACACTGCCCAGCTGCGGTACGGCGGGAGCGCGGGGCCGGCGGGGTCCTTGAGGAGTCCCGGGTGGTCGCACCCAGGAGCATCACTGGGTGACCAAATTAATGCGGGGGTGTTTGTTTCCTAATGAGTCCTTCCACAAGGGCACTGATAGACTCCCAAGCACCCAGCAGGTATCCCAGCCTTTGGGTGCTGGGAGAGCTCTGCCCCCACGGCCGGGTACTGCCTGATGGCCCCCCGCGAGGGGCTGGATTTTTCCCACTTGGGGAAAACTCTTCTTCTCTCCCGCCTGCTTCCCAGCAGCCGGGTGTGCTCGGCTCCTGCCAGAAACGGGGGGTCTGCGTGAGTCTGAGCACGCTGAAGGGGGAAAGCCTGTGCCCAAGGGGCCCATCTGCAATGCCGGCCTAGAAACCACCCCCGGCACGGGACCGTTAACCAGGGCTTCTTGCTCTTTTCCAGCCTTGTCAACGAGGTCCACATCATCGACGAGACCCTCCAGAGCCTTCAGCAGCGCCTGAACCACACCGAGGATGCGCTGCAAACTCTGGTTCGTGCTAAGGCTCTCCTGCAGCACGACCTGGCTGTCAAAGCCAACTCTCTTTTCATAGACCAGGAGAAATGCATGGGGATGCGCAAGACCTTCCCCAGCACTGCGCGGCTCCTGGGTCCCTCTTAGGTGTTCTGTGTTGTGGAGTGATTCTTAGTTTTGTTTAGGTAGTTTGAATCCCCGTGATTAGACTTCCCCTTTCTGATAAAACCCTTAGTAGAAATTAAATTTATCGCTTTGTACGTTATATGGTCTTCCAGGAATTTTTTTCCCATTGGTGCCGGCTGTCTGGAATGCCCTCCCTGCCCTCCATTGCCTTAGCGTGGCTTCGAGGAGGGTCAGTTCCGGGATCTGCCCAGGCGCAGAGGGGAGGCTGATGGGTCGGTAGTTCCCAGGGCTCTCCTTTCCACCCTTTTTACAAATAGGTGCAATGTTGCCCTTTTTCCAGTCCCCGAGGACTTCACCTGACTGCCATCACTTTTGCAGTATCACTTTCCCAGACGAAGGCCCCTCGATGCCTTTGGGGTGTTTCACTCGGGTATTTCACTGAGGAGGGCCACGAAGATGCTCCGAGGGCTGGAGCACCTCTCCTATGAGGAAAGGCTGAGAGAGTTGAGGGTGTTCAGCCTGGAGAAGAGAATAAGGTCTTCGTGGAGAGACCTTCTTGCGGCCTTCCACTACTCAAGGGCCTACAGGAGAGCTGGGGAGGGACTTTTAACAAGGGCGTGTAGTGATACGATGAGGGGGAATGGCTTCAAACTGGAAGAGGGGAAATTTAGATTAAATATTAGGAAGAAATTGTTCACCCTGAGGGTGGTGAGACACTGGCCCAGGTTGCCCAGAGAAGTCGTGGCTGCCCAGTCCCTGGAGGTGTTCAAGACCAGGTTGGACGGGCCTTGAGTAACCTGGTCTGGTGGGAGGTATCCCTGACCATAACAGGGGTATTGGAACTCCATCATCTTGTAGGACCCTTCCAACCCAAACCAGTCAAAGGTTCTATGATTCTATGATTTGGGGGACAGTGAGGGGCTCCCCTACGTTACAGCACAACCAGCCAGGGGGGTCCCAGCAGACCCCTAGCAAGCCCCCCCCATGCCACCACCATGCTACATGGCTCCTCCTCGGCAGCTGCCTCACCACCTTGCCCACCACCTGCCATGACTGGTGGAAGGAGTTCACCACCTCCTGCAGCTTCTCATAGCGCTGGAGGAGCTGTAGCCCACCTGTGCTCTGGTGTCCGTGCTGCAGACGGGGCATGCTGCCTGCGCCTCTGCCTGCTCCTGCCCCCTGAGCTCTCTATCGCCCTCAGCTTGTGCTGCTGCTGCAGGGAGGGGAGAAGAATTGGCTCTGACAAGGCATGGATGCAGCCACGGAGCCCAGGGACCGTGGTGGCTCCACGGCCCCAGCCAGCACAGGGAACGTGCCACATCCAGCTCCTTCAGCTCCTGCTTTAACTCCTGCAGCACAGCCCTGGCCCCTGAGACGCCCGCACGGGCAGCCTTAGCCTCCATGGGCTGCTTGGGGAACAGGGATCTGCTGGGGAGGGTCCAGCAAAGGGCTACAAAGGTGATGAGGGGATTGGAGCATCTTTCTTACGAGGAAAGGCTGAGGGAATGGGGTCTTTTCAGTCTGGAGAAGAGAAGAGTGAGGGGGGATCTTATCAGTGCTTATAAATACTCAAAGGGAGGGTGCCAGGGGGATGGGAACAGTCTTTGTTCAGTGGTGCCCAGTGACAGGAGAAGAGGGAACGGGCACAAACTGGAACCTAAGAAGTTCCATCGAAACCTGAGGAGGAACTTCTTTCCTGTGAGGGTGGCAGAGCACTGGCACAGGCTGCCCAGAGAGGTGGGGGAGCCTCTTACTCTGGAGCCATTCCAAACCCGCCTGGACGCCGTCCTGTGCAACTGCTGTAAGGTGCCCCTGCTCTGGCAGGGGGGGGGACTGGGGGAGCTCCAGAGGGCCCTTCCAACCCTCACCAGTCTGGGAGTCTGTGATTCTTGGAGTCTGGGAGTCTGTGATTTTCAGTAGGTCTGGTCTTGCTGAAGGACTAAGGGGGTTTGAAGGGAGTCTGGCTTCATCTGCCCTCGGGCAGTTAGACGTCGAGTCTGGGTGTGGGTCTGCGCACCTCTTATGGGACACGGGAGAAATGCACCTTCCCTTGCACCGTTTGCCTAATGCTGAAGGAAAGCATCGGAGGTAGCGCAGATAACGGCCTCTGGAGAGACCCATTTCTTCCTACCGACTGTCAATGAAATTATCTAGGATGCAATGTTGAAACTTAGGTGCGGTGACTCCTGTTCAGCGTGTCCCCCACGGGCCAAAGTGGGGCAGGTGGGCTCCTGTGACGTGTCCCGTGTAGCTCCTGAGCTCCAGGGCAATTTTGTGGGAGGCCAGAGGTATGTCAGCGTAAAATGGCATTGGCGTCTCCCCGCAGCGGGTCTCGCTGGTTGACCTCCACCGTTTTCTCAGTGCCTTTGAGGAATTACAAAAATGGTGCCTGGGAGAAGCGTACCAGTGCTTCTGGGTAAAAGTGTTAGCAAGGTCTTGCAGCCTGTCCCAGTGATGGTGGGGGATGGTGAATTGTGTGACAGCAAAGACATGAGGGGTAGTGATAATTTGTTAGCTACAGTAGTGTCTGAGTATGATCAGGTGCGAATTAGGGCTTGTCCACCCAAGAAAGTGGCAGGACGATTAGCCCAGCTGAAGTGCATCTATACTAATGCACGCAGCATGGGAAATAAACAGGAGGAGCTGGAGGCCATTGTACAGCAAGGAAACTATGATATAGTTGCCATCACAGAAACGTGGTGGGAGGACATACACAGGTGGAGTGCTGTAATTGATGGCTACCAACTCTTCAAAAAGGATAGGCAAGGTGGTGGGGTGGCCCTCTATGTTAGAGGCAATTTTGAATGTCTGGAACTTAACAGTGTGAATGACAACACTGAGTGTGTATGGATAAGAATTAAGGGGAAGGCCAATAAGGCAGACATCGTGATGGGAGTTTGTTATAGACCTCCTAATCAGGATGTAGAAGCCGATGAAGTATTCTGTAAGCAGCTGGCAGAGGTCTCATGATCAGCTGCCCTTATTCTTGTGGGGGACTTCAACTTCCCAGACGTCTGCTGGAAATACTATGCAGCAGAGAGGCAACAGTCATGGAGGTTCCTGGAGTGTGTGGAAGACAACTTCCTAACACAGCTGGTGAAGGAACCAACTAGGGGAAGTGCACTACTGGACCTACTGTTTGTTAACAGAGAAGGTCTTGTGGGGGATGTAAAGGTTGGAGGTCGCCTTGGGCAGAGTGATCACGAAATGATAGAATTTTCAATTCTTGATCACGTAAGGCGGGGAGCCAGCAGAACTGCCACCTTGGATTTCCGAAGGGCAGACTTTAGCCTGTTTAGGAGCATGGTCGAGAGTGTCCCTTGGGAGGCAGTTTTGAAGAGCAAAGGTGCCCAGGAAGGCTGGGCATACTTCAAGCAGGTGCTCTTAAAAGCGCAGGAGAAGGCCATCCCCTTGTCTCGAAAAACGAGCAGACGGGGAAGACGACCAGCCTGGCTAAATAGAGAACTTTGGCTGGACCTCAGGAAAAAAAGGAAAGTTTACATTCTCTGGAAAAGGGGGTTGGCAACTTACGAGGACTATCAAGATATAACAAAGCTATGTAGGGGGAAAATGAGAAGGGCCAAAGCTCAATCAGAACTCAGCTTGGCCACTGCAGTTAAAGACAATAAGAAGAGATTCTTTGAGTATATCAATAGAAAAAGGAAGACTAGGGAAAATGTAGGCCCACTGGTGAATGAGACAGGTGCCCTAGTGGTGGAGGATGCAGAGAAGGCAGAGTTACTGAATGCCTTCTTTTCTTCGGTCTTCACTGCTAAAGCTGTCCCTCATGAATCCCACACTCTGAAGGCAAAGGGGAAGGTCTGGAGAGAGGAAGATTTTCCCTCAGTTGAGGAGGACCGTGTCAGAGACCACTTGGCCAAGCTGGACATTCACAAGTCCATGGGCCCTGATGGCATGCATCCGCGAGTGCTGAGAGAGCTGGCGGATGTTATTGCTAGACCACTCTCCATCGTCTTTGAACGGTCATGGAGAACAGGAGAGGTGCCTGAGGACTGGAGGAAGGCTGACATCACTCCAATCTTCAAAAAAGGCAAGAAGGAGGACCCAGGGAACTACAGACCAGTTAGTCTAACCTCTGTCCCTGGGAAGGTAATGGAGCGACTCATTCTGGACGTCATCTCCAAACACGTTGAGGAACAAGAAGTTATTGGAAGTGGTCAACATGGATTTACCAAGGGTAAATCATGCTTGACCAATCTGATAGCTTTCTATGATGTTATAACTGGTTGGCTGGATGAGGGGAAAGTCGTGGATGTCATCTACCTTGACTTTAGCAAGGCTTTTGACACTGTCTCCCATGACATCCTCATTAGGAAGCTGAGGAAGTATGGGCTAGATAAGGTGACAGTGAGGTGGACTGAGAGTTGGCTGCGGGACAGAACTCAGAGGGTTGTGATCAGCGGCACAGAGTCTAGTTGGAGGCCTGTAACCAGTGGTGTCCCCCAGGGGTCAATACTCGGTCCAATTTTGTTCAATATACTCATTAATGACCTGGATGAGGGGACAGAGTGTATCCTCAGCAAGTTTGCTGATGATACCAAACTGGGTGGGGTGGCTGACACCCCAGAGGGCCGTGCTGCCATCCAGCGTGACCTGGACAGGCTGGAGAGCTGGGCAGAGAAGAACCTAATGAGGTTCAACAAAAGCAAGTGCAAGGTCCTGCACCTGGGGAGGAAGAATGCTAGGCACCAGTACAGGTTAGGGGCGGACCTGCTGGGAAGTAGCTTGGAGGAGAAGGATCTGGGGGTTGTGGTAGACAGTAAATTATCCATGACTCAGCAATGTGCCCTTGTCGCCAAAAAGGCCAATGGAATCCTGGGCTGCATAGGGAAGAGTGTGGCCAGTAGGTCGAGGGAGGTCATTCTCCCCCTCTACTCTGCGCTGGTGAGGCCACAACTGGAATACTGTGTCCAATTTTGGGCTCCCCAGTTCAAGAGGGACAGGGAACTGCTGGAGCGAGTGCAGCGAAGGGCAACTAAGATGATTAAGGGCTTGGAGCATCTGCCTTAAGAGGAAAGACTGAGAGCGCTGGGACTCTTTAGCCTGGAGAAGAGAAGGCTGAGGGGAGACCTTATTATGGCGTACAAGTATCTAAAGGGTGGGTTGAAGGAGGATGGAGCCAGGCTCTTCTCAATGGTTCCCAGTGACAGGACAAGGGGCAATGGGCACAAGTTAGAACGCAGGAAGTTCCGTTCAAATACACGGAAACACTTCTTTACGGTGAGGGTGACAGAGCACTGGAACAGGCTGCCCAGGGAGGTGGTGGAGTCCCCTTCCCTGGAGATTTTCAAGACCCGCCTGGATGCAGTCCTGAGTAATGTGCTCTGGGTAATCCTGCTTTAGCAGGGGAGTTGGACTAGATGATCTCTAGAGGTCCCTTCCAACTCTGATAATTCTGTGATTCTGTGATAATTTGGGGAAACGTCCTCCTGCAGGCGAGAGCCGATTCCTCAGCTCTGAGGCAGGGCTGGAGGTGGGACGTGGTCGCCCCGTGAGGACGAGGGTACCCGCGGGATGGGAATGGCCACCCCTGCCTTTGCCCCGGGGACACGAGGGGGCGGTGGGTTGGAGAGGGCAGAGGTTTGCCTTTGCCTCCCCTCGCCGCAGCCTGCCCTTTTCTACCTGCAGCCGGCTCAAGTGTATCCCCCGAGTTTATCGATGGAAAAATCGGGGTGGAAAAGGGGATGTGAACTTGGGCAGAAAACGCAGGTTCTGGGAAAACCATCACTAACCCCCTCAAGAATGTGAAAAAAGAATATGCACGTGACAGACGTAGATAAGAAATGATTCACTGAGGTATCTGTCAGTGATTTGTGCAAAATATTTGGGGGCATTTTTAACAGTATCTCTATGAAGAGCTCCTGTGTCAGAACCCAGCGCAGGACGGGACTGCACATAGTGATGCGCTGACATGGCAAAGGGGTTTCTCCAGCCTTCGCCAGCACATGCACACAGTCACGGCTGCATCGCAGCATCCGCTGTGGGCTGATTCTTCCTTACTTTACGCTCTACTTTCTGCAGTCCAGGCTCCTCGGCACTGCAGAGGACATCCCACCTTAAACCAGACATGGCCATAACAATCTTTTTCCACTGGCCACATGCAGAGATCACAGCAGCCCAGGCCTCACCCCAAGAGTCATTGGCTATCCACATTTTATGGTCCACCCATCATTTTCACCAGAACGTGGGAAACCCAGGAAAAACCCCAAAAGTCTCATGTATTTCCCAGCCAGATGGAGCCTGCTGCAGGACCGCGTGCAGCTCGTGCAGCTCGTCCCTCGGCGCCAGCCTTGGTTTTGTAAGGAGATCAAATCTTGAAGCCTGTCCGGATCCCTAAAGGACCCTGGGGCAGACGGGAGCGTGCGCTGCCTGAGAGCATCCTTGTCCTTCGGCGTGACAGCACAAGCTGCGCCACACAGAGTTTAACTTTTTTTTCATCCTCCATCAATTAATGTGACTTTTGAACGTTATTCTGCTATTGGATAGACAATTGATGCCTTCCGGACAGGTACAGTGTTTACAGGAGAGAGGAATAGTCAGAAGAGGTGTAAAACTGCAACTGGACAATATCATGGGTACATGTAGACCCACGACGGACGCTATAAAAGATCTGGATCTGGGTATTTTCAGAAGGGCAGCTTATGATCAAGAGTAGTGCTATATTAATAGACAGTGAGAATGTAGAGCTGCGACAGAAAGACTGACAGCTTTTGGCAGGAGATTTTGTGCTTTGGTATCCAAATGTATCCCTTGAAATTCCAGTTCAGTCACCTCGGCAAACCTGGGGTGCCGTGCCGAGTATGGGCACCCCGGCTTAACATCAGCCTCCTGTTTTCACCCTGGTTTTGGTGTTGTTTTTTTGATTCTGAGCTCAAATGATCGAGGCTTCGGGACAAACATATCTATCAAAACTGGATATGCCCCACCAGAACTGGGAGTGGTAGTTTAGTCATTTTAGTGACTTTGCTGCTGCTGGAGTTGCTGAGAGTCACTTAGCTTGTGAATTTGACTGTTTTGCCTGTGCCAATGCTAAGCATTTGTAGCTCTTAGTTACATCACTCGAAAAGCCACTCCAGATGCTACGGTGGGACCAAAGCTTCAAGCATTTTGGTGTCCCCTGGTGTGCTTCTGCATGGTGGTGCTCATGGGAGCTTCCCCAGAAAGTCCTGGTCTGCGTGCTTTGCAGAGCACCCGTGGGCCTTTCACAATATTATCGGATTAATACTGCTGAATTTAGCAAATACTTCAAAAATGGTGCAGTTGCCTATGACAATTAGTGGTGCCCCTCGTCGTGCAGTGATTCATCTGAGCCAAACTCTTCTGGGCAGGGAGTGAGAGCAGGCGTAGATGGAGGCTGGGAGCGTTGCAAGGAGCAGAGAGCAGGGCTGGTCCCAGGGTGTGCGCGCGTCCTGCGAGGGGCACAGGTCGGCTTGCTTTAATTGGAATGATTTTCTTGGGTTTAGCTATGGGCAAGCAGCTTTTTACTTCAGTTGGATGGAGCTGGTTCTTCACCCGGCTGGAGCGAGACGCGTGTTTAGAGTGAAACCAAAGTGTGCGAACCTTTGCGTACACAAACCAGTGAGAGTTATCTTTGATGTCAGACCTTTGGCAGCAGAGGCACGGCTTTCTCACGGAGGCCAGCTCCGCATGCCTGTGCGCAGAAAGCAGGAGCGGTGGGACAGGGTGTCACTGCACTCACGAGCAGCTGCAAAACATTTCGGTACTGTCTCAGCCCTCAGCTGCAATAATGGGGAAAATGAGAGGCAACTGAAAGAGGCTGTGAGAAGATGGACGTATTGGCCTGAGTATTATGAGGGCACTGGTTTGCCCATCAGGAGCTCTGCTTTGCCTATGGCTGGCACTTGGTTGCCCGAGGGCTGTACTGTGTTGCCCATTGGTGGCACCGGGGATTGTCCATGGACAGGCTCAAGGTGCCCAGCAAAGGCATGAGGTAGCACAGAGTCTGCGCTGAGTTGCCCAGGGGTGGCACTGGGTTGCCCACTGAGGGCACTGAGTTCATAGCATCACACAATAGCTCAAGCTGACAGAGACCCATAAGGATCATCGAGTCCAACTCCCTGCTCCTTGCAGGACTACCTCAACCCAAACACGACTCTGAGCATTGCCAGCCGCTCAACAGCTGCCCAACAGCTGCACCTGCTTGCCCATGGGGTGCACAAATTTGCCCAGCGAGGGCAGTAGATTGTCCAGGGCAGGATCTAGGAGGCCATATGCGGGTATTTTCTTGCCCAGGGGTGGCCCCACGTTGCCCATGGAGAGCCCTGGCTTGCCCAATGGCTGCATCAGGTTGCCACAGTGGCTGCAGGGAGTAGGCGGGACAGAACCCGGTTACTCAGCACCCTGCGCCAGTGGCAACGCTGCCCTGGTTCTGTGACACAGAGCGCACTGGGGATGCTCCAGTGTCTGGCAGAGCTTCGACCCGACCAGACGGCACAGCAGTGAGCAGCAGCCCCCCCGGGCACCCCCAAGCCTCTGCAGGCGGAGGGTACGTACCTTACCTGGGAGGGGAGGACAGAAAAAGCAGGGATTTCTCCTACTGCCCCCAACAGCTCCTCTGTCCTCCAGATGGACCCAGAGCCGGGGATCGGGGGCTCCCGGCGTGTGTCCTGTTGAGGGCTGGCAGAAAGTGTCACCCTGGGGTGGCTTTACCGAGGGGGATGCAGGGGTGTTTGTTTCGGCTGGAAATGCAGGGAAGAGTAAGCCCGGTCCATTCCCGAGGGATTTTCCTCCCTTCCTTAAGTGTGTGCCTGTCAGGAGCTGAAGGGCAGTAATAGAGCAATAGCACCCGCGGTGCCGTAAGCAGTTCTTGGGAGACAAATCTTCACGTGTGGCCCTTCCTCCTAGGACTGCTCCAAGGCTGGTGTTGACAAACGATTCCGAAAAGCTTTTTTGAGAGATCTCCTTTCCAAGCGCAGGGATTTGACATCAGGTGAGCCACAGACATTCTTCTTCCTTTACAAGGCAAAAGACGGCTGTTCTGCTGAGGCTGAAACGGGGGTTTGGGGGGGGGTGTGGTTCAAATGTGGCTATAGTCCTGCAAAGCTCAGCTCACTCGCAGACTCCTCTCTCAAGCATTCGATGCAAGTGAAGAGAGAGGGGATGAGGACGGAGTCCCTCACCCCCGAATGGCGCTGGGCTGGTAGCAGCTGTGTGTCCAAAGGGGCGCAGCTCTCAGGGCTGGGAATGGCACTTTGAAAGAGAAAATGACCTCTGGGGCGCTCTAAGAGCAGCAGATACGCCACCCAGAAGCAACAAACACACCGCAGACAATCAGCGACTAAACTTTCACGGGACTGACAGCTTGAGGGAAAAGGAAGGCATAGTGTCTGTTGTTCTGCTTTGCAGCCCTGGTTTGATTTTCTCTGCATTTCAGGGCCTGACGCTCGATACTAACAGCAACGAGCGTTTTCCTCTTCCCTACACAGATGCTTGTGATGGTGTCAGAGGGGATTTGCTCTCAAGAGCTTTAGGCCTCGACTGGGGATGCGTGGGTGCTGTGTCCATCGCTGGTGGTGTTAGAAGTTGCATGTGTCGCTGTAAGAAGTAAGGCGAGGAGCTTACTCAGTGGGGTTGTCTTCTCTCTCCTCCTCTGTGCAGGACACGGACCAGAACAGCGGTGTTCCAGAATGCAGCCTGTCAGCTCTCCCTTAACAGCAAAGTTTGCCCATCCAAGATCCATCCCCACCAACTTTCTCCCTCCCATCAGCCCCATGGCTTCAAGCTACAAGAACCGATTTCCTCACCGCTCATCATCTCAGAGCTTCAGCCGCCCCTGGATGCCCAACACCTACTACAAAACAGCTGCCCTCAGACCAACTTTGGCTGCCTTTTCCCAGAGTGCCCAGGGGATCACCGACAGCAAGAAGCTTCCTTCTGTCTCCACCAGAACAACTGTCTTCAACCGCTACACCCCTGAAGACTGGTACAAGTCCAACCACACCACCTATAAAGAGTCAGAGACATCCCGACAAAACGCGGAGCGCCTGAGAGTTGATAACTCCCTCATGGTTCATGCTAAACATCAGGAGACCAAGAAAACGCAACTGGAAAGCGCCAAAAACCTGGGTGTACGGGCCAACGATATTGAATTTTGGAAATCAGAGCTCTTCCATGAGCTAGACGAGATGATTGGGGAGACCAACACGCTCACTGACGTGAAGAACAGACTGGAGAGAGCCTTGGCGGAGACGGAGGCCCCTCTCCAGGTAAGCACCCCATCCAGTGGGCTGCAAGCTGCAGCCGCTGCTGAAACATCTGCAGCCATTCAAACCTCTAATTAAGTTTCCCTGCAGCTCCGTAACATCTAGAAAGTTTTTATGAAGGGCCCATGAGTTAAGTGAATAATAAACCAACCTTTGGCATCTGCTGCATCCCCTACCAGCACGTGCTGAGCCCATCAGAGCAGCGTTTCTTAACCACCTATTTGCAGAGGCGCTCCATGCAAAATCCCGGTTTGGGAGACAAAAGCCCCGTGTGTCACTGCGCGGCTCTGGCGAGGTCAGCATCAAGGCTGACACAGGTCCCTGATTTCGGCTGTGGTTTCACCAGGGACGCGTGTGCTCCCTCATGTCGATGCGATGCTGATGTGGCAGCTCGGCTGCTCGTTCTCAGCTAAAACAGCTGCCCCGGGCAGTTTTTTTTCCCCTGCTGCCATCTCTGTGCCCACCTAGAATGTCTTTTCTTCTTCCGTTACTTGTGATGGGGAGCGTCCCTCGAGAGAACCCTGCCCCTGCAGCCAGCACTGATGGCATGTCCCCAACAGGTCGCTGAGGAGTGCTTGCGCCACCGGGAGAAGAGGATGGGCATCGACCTGGTCCGTGATGAGGTGGAGGAACAGCTCTTCACTGTAAGTTTGGCAACACAGAGCAGATGTTGCAGGTGCTCTCTGTACCTCAACTGCCCGAAACAGGCTTTGCAGCCCCTTCCTTAGTGCCGGTGAGGTGCCAAACTCTCCAAAGCCCCAAAACCTGCCGGGCCAGGGGACGGTGTCCCCCACACAGGAGCGTGCCCACACGCTGTGGGTAAGACTCGCCCTTACAGAGGAAGGAAGAGCTGCACACCCAGCGGTGTGTTCGTGTAGTGTATCGGGGTGCTCTGTCCCTCTTCAAGGGGTTGGTGAGAGCGTCCTGCCTTTCCCAGCCCTGTCGGAGCAGCACCTATCTCTGTCCATGGCACATACACATGGTATAGCTCTACATCTGTGTCGCACACATACATCTCTATCACACACATACGCACACGCAGATCTGGGGAAGGCAGTGTGCACCTGACAGCTTGCCCGCTTTTCCCAGCTCTATTAGTTGGGATAAGGAAAGAGTGGGCTCCTGCAGACAGGAGGGCTGAAAATGGACTGGATGTGGAGCACTAATCCCCTGCCTGCAGTAGCTGGGGCTTCACAGACGCAATGGGTTTGTGCTGAAGTCAAGTGAGCTGAGAGCAGCACATGCCTTCCTCCAGCGCAGCTGAACGCTTCTTAGAAATTCAGAGTGGGGATTTACAGCAGAGTCAAGTCCATCTCCTCTTGTCCCGTATGGATGGGATTGGTCCTGGGGAGGAAAACATTTTGGGAGCCAAACAGGCAGGTGCTGGTTTGGGGATGAGTGTGAGCAGGACGAGTGTTTCTGGAGACTGACGGGGTCATGTTTTCCCTTTGCCCAGGAAGTGGATGTCATCCGGTCGTGCCAAGAGAGGATGCAGCAGCACCTGGAGAAGGCAAAAGCCCAGCTCGGGTAAGGAGGAGCTCCTTCTCTCCTGCCCCAGGGCTGAGGTGCCTTTGCAGTTGTGATGTGAACCCCCAGCAGACCCCGAGCTCTCCCCACAGCCCGCAGGTGTAAAGCCCCCACAGGCTCCGTGGGACGCGGGCAGTGATGCTCATGGGGGGACAGAGCTGCCCGGGGGGTGAGAGCTGCGGCGACGTGGATCGGGGAGGAAGCCGCTGTGCCCCTACATCCCCACCCACAGCTCTTGTTTGCATCTTGCAGCTCCAACAGGGCGGCCCAGCACCATCTGGAGAAGGACCTGGCCAACAAGCAGGTGGCCCACCGCATCGACGACACGTGCCACCACCTGAGGAACTCCTCCCAGGGCATCCACTACTACCGAGGGGTGGAGCGCGTCGATGCCACGTGAGTGCATCTTCCTTTGCTCCTATCGCTCTAGTAAACTGGCTTTATCTGCACCCAGGAGTTTCTCCCTTTCCCCTCTTTTGCTCCCTCTTCTCCCCGCCCTTCTGGGGCAGGGGCTGCATGGTCCTAGCTACCGGCTGGCATTAAACAATGACATAGAGTCAATTTAAAAGCCTAGATTGAAGCTACATTTAATCCACACTGTTCCCTGCGTGCCCGCCCCTGTCCAGCTTCAGCAGCACGGGCTTACCGGGGGCCTCCCTCTCCTTACCTCCCCAGGATCTCAGTGCCAGCGTCATGGGCCAAGTTCACCAACGACAACATCCTCCGCTCCCAGAGCGTGCGGGCCGCCTCCGCCAAGCTGCGCCATGACATCCAAAGCTTGCTGGTGGTGACGGCCAATGAGATGTGGAGGCAATTCAACAGCACCAACATTGCCTTTACGAACCGCATCGCTGAGACAGCTGATGCCAAGGGCAGGATCCAGACCCACCTGGCCAAGGTAGCCGGAAGCCCTCCCTTTCGCTGGGGCACTGTCACTTCCCAGTGACACCTCTGAAGCGGGACCCTCCACGCAGCCCTGGCCCAAGCAGAGGAACGGGCACCACCAGAAGCTGCTTCTAGTATCATTTTCTCTTTGAAACTCAAAGACTCAGTGCGCTGGGGACTTTCTTCTTGCAGCAGGATGAGTTGGCACTGTGATTTCATCCCAGGGACAGTGCATCCCAGCTGACAGCCTGCTGGTGGAGGGGAGAAAAGGGAAATGACGTTGTCGCTTGAGAACATATTTTTTCATTTCTGTATGCGATTCTTTTTTATACCAGACCCTGCGAGAAATATTCCACCTTGAGAGGAATATTGAAACCATCCAAAAGGCCATCAAGGACCACGGGCCTCCGTTAAAAGTGGCTCAGACGCGGCTGGATGCGCGCACGCGGAGGCCAAAGATGGAGCTGTGCCGGGACACTGCCCAGCTGCGGTACGGCGGGAGCGCGGGGCCGGCGGGGTCCTTGAGGAGTCCCGGGTGGTCGCACCCAGGAGCATCACTGGGTGACCAAATTAATGCGGGGGTGTTTGTTTCCTAATGAGTCCTTCCACAAGGGCACTGATAGACTCCCAAGCACCCAGCAGGTATCCCAGCCTTTGGGTGCTGGGAGAGCTCTGCCCCCACGGCCGGGTACTGCCTGATGGCCCCCCGTGAGGGGCTGGATTTTTCCCACTTGGGGAAAACTCTTCTTCTCTCCCGCCTGCTTCCCAGCAGCCGGGTGTGCTCGGCTCCTGCCAGAAACGGGGGGTCTGCGTGAGTCTGAGCACGCTGAAGGGGGAAAGCCTGTGCCCAAGGGGCCCATCTGCAATGCCGGCCTAGAAACCACCCCCGGCACGGGACCGTTAACCAGGGCTTCTTGCTCTTTTCCAGCCTTGTCAACGAGGTCCACATCATCGACGAGACCCTCCAGAGCCTTCAGCAGCGCCTGAACCACACCGAGGATGCGCTGCAAACTCTGGTTCGTGCTAAGGCTCTCCTGCAGCATGACCTGGCTGTCAAAGCCAACTCTCTTTTCATAGACCAGGAGAAATGCATGGGGATGCGCAAGACCTTCCCCAGCACTGCGCGGCTCCTGGGTCCCTCTTAGGTGTTCTGTGTTGTGGAGTGATTCTTAGTTTTGTTTAGGTAGTTTGAATCCCCGTGATTAGACTTCCCCTTTCTGATAAAACCCTTAGTAGAAATTAAATTTATCGCTTTGTACGTTATATGGTCTTCCAGGAATTTTTTTCCCATTGGTGCCGGCTGTCTGGAATGCCCTCCCTGCCCTCCATTGCCTTAGCGTGGCTTCGAGGAGGGTCAGTTCCGGGATCTGCCCAGGCGCAGAGGGGAGGCTGATGGGTCGGTAGTTCCCAGGGCTCTCCTTTCCACCCTTTTTACAAATAGGTGCAATGTTGCCCTTTTTCCAGTCCCCGAGGACTTCACCTGACTGCCATCACTTTTGCAGTATCACTTTCCCAGACGAAGGCCCCTCGATGCCTTTGGGGTGTTTCACTCGGGTATTTCACTGAGGAGGGCCACGAAGATGCTCCGAGGGCTGGAGCACCTCTCCTATGAGGAAAGGCTGAGAGAGTTGAGGGTGTTCAGCCTGGAGAAGAGAATAAGGTCTTCGTGGAGAGACCTTCTTGCGGCCTTCCACTACTCAAGGGCCTACAGGAGAGCTGGGGAGGGACTTTTAACAAGGGCGTGTAGTGATACGATGAGGGGGAATGGCTTCAAACTGGAAGAGGGGAAATTTAGATTAAATATTAGGAAGAAATTGTTCACCCTGAGGGTGGTGAGACACTGGCCCAGGTTGCCCAGAGAAGTCGTGGCTGCCCAGTCCCTGGAGGTGTTCAAGACCAGGTTGGACGGGCCTTGAGTAACCTGGTCTGGTGGGAGGTATCCCTGACCATAACAGGGGTATTGGAACTCCATCATCTTGTAGGACCCTTCCAACCCAAACCAGTCAAAGGTTCTATGATTCTATGATTTGGGGGACAGTGAGGGGCTCCCCTACGTTACAGCACAACCAGCCAGGGGGGTCCCAGCAGACCCCTACCAAGCCCCCCCCATGCCACCACCATGCTACATGGCTCCTCCTCGGCAGCTGCCTCACCACCTTGCCCACCACCTGCCATGACTGGTGGAAGGAGTTCACCACCTCCTGCAGCTTCTCATAGCGCTGGAGGAGCTGTAGCCCACCTGTGCTCTGGTGTCCGTGCTGCAGACGGGGCATGCTGCCTGCGCCTCTGCCTGCTCCTGCCCCCTGAGCTCTCTATCGCCCTCAGCTTGTGCTGCTGCTGCAGGGAGGGGAGAAGAATTGGCTCTGACAAGGCATGGATGCAGCCACGGAGCCCAGGGACCGTGGTGGCTCCACGGCCCCAGCCAGCACAGGGAACGTGCCACATCCAGCTCCTTCAGCTCCTGCTTTAACTCCTGCAGCACAGCCCTGGCCCCTGAGACGCCCGCACGGGCAGCCTTAGCCTCCATGGGCTGCTTGGGGAACAGGGATCTGCTGGGGAGGGTCCAGCAAAGGGCTACAAAGGTGATGAGGGGATTGGAGCATCTTTCTTACGAGGAAAGGCTGAGGGAATGGGGTCTTTTCAGTCTGGAGAAGAGAAGAGTGAGGGGGGATCTTATCAGTGCTTATAAATACTCAAAGGGAGGGTGCCAGGGGGATGGGAACAGTCTTTGTTCAGTGGTGCCCAGTGACAGGAGAAGAGGGAACGGGCACAAACTGGAACCTAAGAAGTTCCATCGAAACCTGAGGAGGAACTTCTTTCCTGTGAGGGTGGCAGAGCAAGAGGTGGGGGAGCCTCTTACTCTGGAGCCATTCCAAACCCGCCTGGACGCCGTCCTGTGCAACTGCTGTAAGGTGCCCCTGCTCTGGCAGGGGTGGGACTGGGGGAGCTCCAGAGGGCCCTTCCAACCCTCACCAGTCTGGGAGTCTGTGATTCTTGGAGTCTGGGAGTCTGTAATTTTCAGTAGGTCTGGTCTTGCTGAAGGACTAAGGGGGTTTGAAGGGAGTCTGGCTTCATCTGCCCTCGGGCAGTTAGACGTCGAGTCTGGGTGTGGGTCTGCGCACCTCTTATGGGACATGGGAGAAATGCACCTTCCCTTGCACCGTTTGCCTAATGCTGAAGGAAAGCATCGGAGGTAGCGCAGATAACGGCCTCTGGAGAGACCCATTTCTTCCTACCGACTGTCAATGAAATTATCTAGGATGCGATGTTGAAACTTAGGTGCGGTGACTCCTGTTCAGCGTGTCCCCCACGGGCCAAAGTGGGGCAGGTGGGCTCCTGTGACGTGTCCCGTGTAGCTCCTGAGCTCCAGGGCAATTTTGTGGGAGGCCAGAGGTATGTCAGCGTAAAATGGCATTGGCGTCTCCCCGCAGCGGGTCTCGCTGGTTGACCTCCACCGTTTTCTCAGTGCCTTTGAGGAATTACAAAAATGGTGCCTGGGAGAAGCGTACCAGTGCTTCTGGGTAAAAGTGTTAGCAAGGTCTTGCAGCCTGTCCCAGTGATGGTGGGGGATGGTGAATTGTGTGACAGCAAAGACATGAGGGGTAGTGATAATTTGTTAGCTACAGTAGTGTCTGAGTATGATCAGGTGCGAATTAGGGCTTGTCCACCCAAGAAAGTGGCAGGACGATTAGCCCAGCTGAAGTGCATCTATACTAATGCACGCAGCATGGGAAATAAACAGGAGGAGCTGGAGGCCATTGTACAGCAAGGAAACTATGATATAGTTGCCATCACAGAAACGTGGTGGGAGGACATACACAGGTGGAGTGCTGTAATTGATGGCTACCAACTCTTCAAAAAGGATAGGCAAGGTGGTGGGGTGGCCCTCTATGTTAGAGGCAATTTTGAATGTCTGGAACTTAACAGTGTGAATGACAACACTGAGTGTGTATGGATAAGAATTAAGGGGAAGGCCAATAAGGCAGACATCGTGATGGGAGTTTGTTATAGACCTCCTAATCAGGATGTAGAAGCCGATGAAGTATTCTGTAAGCAGCTGGCAGAGGTCTCATGATCAGCTGCCCTTATTCTTGTGGGGGACTTCAACTTCCCAGACGTCTGCTGGAAATACTATGCAGCAGAGAGGGAACAGTCATGGAGGTTCCTGGAGTGTGTGGAAGACAACTTCCTAACACAGCTGGTGAAGGAACCAACTAGGGGAAGTGCACTACTGGACCTACTGTTTGTTAACAGAGAAGGTCTTGTGGGGGATGTAAAGGTTGGAGGTCGCCTTGGGCAGAGTGATCACGAAATGATAGAATTTTCAATTCTTGATCACGTAAGGCGGGGAGCCAGCAGAACTGCCACCTTGGATTTCCGAAGGGCAGACTTTAGCCTGTTTAGGAGCATGGTCGAGAGTGTCCCTTGGGAGGCAGTTTTGAAGAGCAAAGGTGCCCAGGAAGGCTGGGCATACTTCAAGCAGGTGCTCTTAAAAGCGCAGGAGAAGGCCATCCCCTTGTCTCGAAAAACGAGCAGACGGGGAAGACGACCAGCCTGGCTAAATAGAGAACTTTGGCTGGACCTCAGGAAAAAAAGGAAAGTTTACATTCTCTGGAAAAGGGGGTTGGCAACTTACGAGGACTATCAAGATATAACAAAGCTATGTAGGGGGAAAATGAGAAGGGCCAAAGCTCAATCAGAACTCAGCTTGGCCACTGCAGTTAAAGACAATAAGAAGAGATTCTTTGAGTATATCAATAGAAAAAGGAAGACTAGGGAAAATGTAGGCCCACTGGTGAATGAGACAGGTGCCCTAGTGGTGGAGGATGCAGAGAAGGCAGAGTTACTGAATGCCTTCTTTTCTTCGGTCTTCACTGCTAAAGCTGTCCCTCATGAATCCCACACTCTGAAGGCAAAGGGGAAGGTCTGGAGAGAGGAAGATTTTCCCTCAGTTGAGGAGGACTGTGTCAGAGACCACTTGGCCAAGCTGGACATTCACAAGTCCATGGGCCCTGATGGCATGCATCCGCGAGTGCTGAGAGAGCTGGCGGATGTTGTTGCTAGACCACTCTCCATCGTCTTTGAACGGTCATGGAGAACAGGAGAGGTGCCTGAGGACTGGAGGAAGGCTGACATCACTCCAATCTTCAAAAAAGGCAAGAAGGAGGACCCAGGGAACTACAGACCAGTTAGTCTAACCTCTGTCCCTGGGAAGGTAATGGAGCGACTCATTCTGGATGTCATCTCCAAACACGTTGAGGAACAAGAAGTTATTGGAAGTGGTCAACATGGATTTACCAAGGGTAAATCATGCTTGACCAATCTGATAGCTTTCTATGATGTTATAACTGGTTGGCTGGATGAGGGGAGAGTCGTAGATGTCATCTACCTTGACTTTAGCAAGGCTTTTGACACTGTCTCCCATGACATCCTCATTAGGAAGCTGAGGAAGTATGGGCTAGATAAGGTGACAGTGAGGTGGACTGAGAGTTGGCTGCGGGACAGAACTCAGAGGGTTGTGATCAGCGGCACAGAGTCTAGTTGGAGGCCTGTAACCAGTGGTGTCCCCCAGGGGTCAATACTCGGTCCAATTTTGTTCAATATACTCATTAATGACCTGGATGAGGGGACAGAGTGTATCCTCAGCAAGTTTGCTGATGATACCAAACTGGGTGGGGTGGCTGACACCCCAGAGGGCCGTGCTGCCATCCAGCGTGACCTGGACAGGCTGGAGAGCTGGGCAGAGAAGAACCTAATGAGGTTCAACAAAAGCAAGTGCAAGGTCCTGCACCTGGGGAGGAAGAATGCTAGGCACCAGTACAGGTTAGGGGCGGACCTGCTGGGAAGTAGCTTGGAGGAGAAGGATCTGGGGGTTGTGGTAGACAGTAAATTATCCATGACTCAGCAATGTGCCCTTGTCGCCAAAAAGGCCAATGGAATCCTGGGCTGCATAGGGAAGAGTGTGGCCAGTAGGTCGAGGGAGGTCATTCTCCCCCTCTACTCTGCGCTGGTGAGGCCACAACTGGAATACTGTGTCCAATTTTGGGCTCCCCAGTTCAAGAGGGACAGGGAACTGCTGGAGCGAGTGCAGCGAAGGGCAACTAAGATGATTAAGGGCTTGGAGCATCTGCCTTAAGAGGAAAGACTGAGAGCGCTGGGACTCTTTAGCCTGGAGAAGAGAAGGCTGAGGGGAGACCTTATTATGGCGTACAAGTATCTAAAGGGTGGGTTGAAGGAGGATGGAGCCAGGCTCTTCTCAATGGTTCCCAGTGACAGGACGAGGGGCAATGGGCACAAGTTAGAACGCAGGAAGTTCCGTTCAAATACACGGAAACACTTCTTTACGGTGAGGGTGACAGAGCACTGGAACAGGCTGCCCAGGGAGGTGGTGGAGTCCCCTTCCCTGGAGATTTTCAAGACCCGCCTGGATGCAGTCCTGAGTAATGTGCTCTGGGTAATCCTGCTTTAGCAGGGGAGTTGGACTAGATGATCTCTAGAGGTCCCTTCCAACTCTGATAATTCTGTGATTCTGTGATAATTTGGGGAAACGTCCTCCTGCAGGCGAGAGCCGATTCCTCAGCTCTGAGGCAGGGCTGGAGGTGGGACGTGGTCGCCCCGTGAGGACGAGGGTACCCGCGGGATGGGAATGGCCACCCCTGCCTTTGCCCCGGGGACACGAGGGGGCGGTGGGTTGGAGAGGGCAGAGGTTTGCCTTTGCCTCCCCTCGCCGCAGCCTGCCCTTTTCTACCTGCAGCCGGCTCAAGTGTATCCCCCGAGTTTATCGATGGAAAAATCGGGGTGGAAAAGGGGATGTGAACTTGGGCAGAAAACGCAGGTTCTGGGAAAACCATCACTAACCCCCTCAAGAATGTGAAAAAAGAATATGCACGTGACAGACGTAGATAAGAAATGATTCACTGAGGTATCTGTCAGTGATTTGTGCAAAATATTTGGGGGCATTTTTAACAGTATCTCTATGAAGAGCTCCTGTGTCAGAACCCAGCGCAGGACGGGACTGCACATAGTGATGCGCTGACATGGCAAAGGGGTTTCTCCAGCCTTCGCCAGCACGTGCACACAGTCACGGCTGCATCGCAGCATCCGCTGTGGGCTGATTCTTCCTTACTTTACGCTCTACTTTCTGCAGTCCAGGCTCCTCGGCACTGCAGAGGACATCCCACCTTAAACCAGACATGGCCATAACAATCTTTTTCCACTGGCCACATGCAGAGATCACAGCAGCCCAGGCCTCACCCCAAGAGTCATTGGCTATCCACATTTTATGGTCCACCCATCATTTTCACCAGAACGTGGGAAACCCAGGAAAAACCCCAAAAGTCTCATGTATTTCCCAGCCAGATGGAGCCTGCTGCAGGACCGCGTGCAGCTCGTGCAGCTCGTCCCTCGGCGCCAGCCTTGGTTTTGTAAGGAGATCAAATCTTGAAGCCTGTCCGGATCCCTAAAGGACCCTGGGGCAGACGGGAGCGTGCGCTGCCTGAGAGCATCCTTGTCCTTCGGCGTGACAGCACAAGCTGCGCCACACAGAGTTTAACTTTTTTTTCATCCTCCATCAATTAATGTGACTTTTGAACGTTATTCTGCTATTGGATAGACAATTGATGCCTTCCGGACAGGTACAGTGTTTACAGGAGAGAGGAATAGTCAGAAGAGGTGTAAAACTGCAACTGGACAATATCATGGGTACATGTAGACCCACGACGGACGCTATAAAAGATCTGGATCTGGGTATTTTCAGAAGGGCAGCTTATGATCAAGAGTAGTGCTATATTAATAGACAGTGAGAATGTAGAGCTGCGACAGAAAGACTGACAGCTTTTGGCAGGAGATTTTGTGCTTTGGTATCCAAATGTATCCCTTGAAATTCCAGTTCAGTCACCTCGGCAAACCTGGGGTGCCGTGCCGAGTATGGGCACCCCGGCTTAACATCAGCCTCCTGTTTTCACCCTGGTTTTGGTGTTGTTTTTTTGATTCTGAGCTCAAATGATCGAGGCTTCGGGACAAACATATCTATCAAAACTGGATATGCCCCACCAGAACTGGGAGTGGTAGTTTAGTCATTTTAGTGACTTTGCTGCTGCTGGAGTTGCTGAGAGTCACTTAGCTTGTGAATTTGACTGTTTTGCCTGTGCCAATGCTAAGCATTTGTAGCTCTTAGTTACATCACTCGAAAAGCCACTCCAGATGCTACGGTGGGACCAAAGCTTCAAGCATTTTGGTGTCCCCTGGTGTGCTTCTGCATGGTGGTGCTCATGGGAGCTTCCCCAGAAAGTCCTGGTCTGCGTGCTTTGCAGAGCACCCGTGGGCCTTTCACAATATTATCGGATTAATACTGCTGAATTTAGCAAATACTTCAAAAATGGTGCAGTTGCCTATGACAATTAGTGGTGCCCCTCGTCGTGCAGTGATTCATCTGAGCCAAATTCTTCTGGGCAGGGAGTGAGTGCAGGCGTAGATGGAGGCTGGGAGCGTTGCAAGGAGCAGAGAGCAGGGCTGGTCCCAGGGTGTGCGCGCGTCCTGCGAGGGGCAGAGGTCGGCTTGCTTTAATTGGAATGATTTTCTTGGGTTTAGCTATGGGCAAGCAGCTTTTTACTTCTGTTGGATGGAGTTGGTTCTTCACCCGGCTGGAGCGAGACGCGTGTTTAGAGTGAAACCAAAGTGTGCGAACCTTTGCGTACACAAACCAGTGAGAGTTATCTTTGATGTCAGACCTTTGGCAGCAGAGGCACGGCTTTCTCACGGAGGCCAGCTCCGCATGCCTGTGCGCAGAAAGCAGGAGCGGTGGGACAGGGTGTCACTGCACTCACGAGCAGCTGCAAAACATTTCGGTACTGTCTCAGCCCTCAGCTGCAATAATGGGGAAAATGAGAGGCAACTGAAAGAGGCTGTGAGAAGATGGACGTATTGGCCTGAGTATTATGAGGGCACTGGTTTGCCCATCAGGAGCTCTGCTTTGCCTATGGCTGGCACTTGGTTGCCCGAGGGCTGTACTGTGTTGCCCATTGGTGGCACCGGGGATTGTCCATGGACAGGCTCAAGGTGCCCAGCAAAGGCATGAGGTAGCACAGAGTCTGCGCTGAGTTGCCCAGGGGTGGCACTGGGTTGCCCACTGAGGGCACTGAGTTCATAGCATCACACAATAGCTCAAGCTGACAGAGACCCATAAGGATCATCGAGTCCAACTCCCTGCTCCTTGCAGGACTACCTCAACCCAAACACGACTCTGAGCATTGCCAGCCGCTCAACAGCTGCCCAACAGCTGCACCTGCTTGCCCATGGGGTGCACAAATTTGCCCAGCGAGGGCAGTAGATTGTCCAGGGCAGGATCTAGGAGGCCATATGTGGGTATTTTCTTGCCCAGGGGTGGCCCCGCGTTGCCCATGGAGAGCCCTGGCTTGCCCAATGGCTGCATCAGGTTGCCACAGTGGCTGCAGGGAGTAGGCGGGACAGAACCCGGTTACTCAGCACCCTGCGCCAGTGGCAACGCTGCCCTGGTTCTGTGACACAGAGCGCACTGGGGATGCTCCAGTGTCTGGCAGAGCTTCGACCTGACTGGACGGCACAGCAGCGAGCAGCAGCCCCTCCGGGCACCCCCAAGCCTCTGCAGGCGGAGGGTACGTACCTTACCTGGGAGGGGAGGACAGAAAAAGCAGGGATTTCTCCTACTGCCCCCAACAGCTCCTCTGTCCTCCAGATGGACCCAGAGCCGGGGATCGGGGGCTCCCGGCGTGTGTCCTGTTGAGGGCTGGCAGAAAGTGTCACCCTGGGGTGGCTTTACCGAGGGGGATGCAGGGGTGTTTGTTTCGGCTGGAAATGCAGGGAAGAGTAAGCCCGGTCCATTCCCGAGGGATTTTCCTCCCTTCCTTAAGTGTGTGCCTGTCAGGAGCTGAAGGGCAGTAATAGAGCAATAGCACCCGCGGTGCCGTAAGCAGTTCTTGGGAGACAAATCTTCACGTGTGGCCCTTCCTCCTAGGACTGCTCCAAGGCTGGTGTTGACAAACGATTCCGAAAAGCTTTTTTGAGAGATCTCCTTTCCAAGCGCAGGGATTTGACATCAGGTGAGCCACAGACATTCTTCTTCCTTTACAAGGCAAAAGACGGCTGTTCTGCTGAGGCTGAAACGGGGGTTTGGGGGGTGTGGTTCAAATGTGGCTATAGTCCTGCAAAGCTCCTCTCACCCGCAGACTCCTCACTCGAGCATTCGATGCAAGTGAAGAGAGAGGGGATGAGGACGGAGTCCCTCACCCCCGAATGGCGCTGGGCTGGTAGCAGCTGTGTGTCCAAAGGGGCGCAGCTCTCAGGGCTGGGAATGGCACTTTGAAAGAGAAAATGACCTCTGGGGCGCTCTAAGAGCAGCAGATACGCCACCCAGAAGCAACAAACACACCGCAGACAATCAGCGACTAAACTTTCACGGGACTGACAGCTTGAGGGAAAAGGAAGGCATAGTGTCTGTTGTTCTGCTTTGCAGCCCTGGTTTGATTTTCTCTGCATTTCAGGGCCTGACGCTCGATACTAACAGCAACGAGCGTTTTCCTCTTCCCTACACAGATGCTTGTGATGGTGTCAGAGGGGATTTGCTCTCAAGAGCTTTAGGCCTCGACTGGGGATGCGTGGGTGCTGTGTCCATCGCTGGTGGTGTTAGAAGTTGCATGTGTCGCTGTAAGAAGTAAGGCGAGGAGCTTACTCAGTGGGGTTGTCTTCTCTCTCCTCCTCTGTGCAGGACACGGACCAGAACAGCGGTGTTCCAGAATGCAGCCTGTCAGCTCTCCCTTAACAGCAAAGTTTGCCCATCCAAGATCCATCCCCACCAACTTTCTCCCTCCCATCAGCCCCATGGCTTCAAGCTACAAGAACCGATTTCCTCACCGCTCATCATCTCAGAGCTTCAGCCGCCCCTGGATGCCCAACACCTACTACAAAACAGCTGCCCTCAGACCAACTTTGGCTGCCTTTTCCCAGAGTGCCCAGGGGATCACCGACAGCAAGAAGCTTCCTTCTGTCTCCACCAGAACAACTGTCTTCAACCGCTACACCCCTGAAGACTGGTACAAGTCCAACCACACCACCTATAAAGAGTCAGAGACATCCCGACAAAACGCGGAGCGCCTGAGAGTTGATAACTCCCTCATGGTTCATGCTAAACATCAGGAGACCAAGAAAACGCAACTGGAAAGCGCCAAAAACCTGGGTGTACGGGCCAACGATATTGAATTTTGGAAATCAGAGCTCTTCCATGAGCTAGACGAGATGATTGGGGAGACCAACACGCTCACTGACGTGAAGAACAGACTGGAGAGAGCCTTGGCGGAGACGGAGGCCCCTCTCCAGGTAAGCACCCCATCCAGTGGGCTGCAAGCTGCAGCCGCTGCTGAAACATCTGCAGCCATTCAAACCTCTAATTAAGTTTCCCTGCAGCTCCGTAACATCTAGAAAGTTTTTATGAAGGGCCCATGAGTTAAGTGAATAATAAACCAACCTTTGGCATCTGCTGCATCCCCTACCAGCACGTGCTGAGCCCATCAGAGCAGCGTTTCTTAACCACCTATTTGCAGAGGCGCTCCATGCAAAATCCCGGTTTGGGAGACAAAAGCCCCGTGTGTCACTGCGCGGCTCTGGCGAGGTCAGCATCAAGGCTGACACAGGTCCCTGATTTCGGCTGTGGTTTCACCAGGGACGCGTGTGCTCCCTCATGTCGATGCGATGCTGATGTGGCAGCTCGGCTGCTCGTTCTCAGCTAAAACAGCTGCCCCGGGCAGTTTTTTTTCCCCTGCTGCCATCTCTGTGCCCACCTAGAATGTCTTTTCTTCTTCCGTTACTTGTGATGGGGAGCGTCCCTCGAGAGAACCCTGCCCCTGCAGCCAGCACTGATGGCATGTCCCCAACAGGTCGCTGAGGAGTGCTTGCGCCACCGGGAGAAGAGGATGGGCATCGACCTGGTCCGTGATGAGGTGGAGGAACAGCTCTTCACTGTAAGTTTGGCAACACAGAGCAGATGTTGCAGGTGCTCTCTGTACCTCAACTGCCCGAAACAGGCTTTGCAGCCCCTTCCTTAGTGCCGGTGAGGTGCCAAACTCTCCAAAGCCCCAAAACCTGCCGGGCCAGGGGACGGTGTCCCCCACACAGGAGCGTGCCCACACGCTGTGGGTAAGACTCGCCCTTACAGAGGAAGGAAGAGCTGCACACCCAGCGGTGTGTTCGTGTAGTGTATCGGGGTGCTCTGTCCCTCTTCAAGGGGTTGGTGAGAGCGTCCTGCCTTTCCCAGCCCTGTCGGAGCAGCACCTATCTCTGTCCATGGCACATATACATGGTATAGCTCTACATCTGTGTCGCACACATACATCTCTATCACACACATACGCACACGCAGATCTGGGGAAGGCAGTGTGCACCTGACAGCTTGCCCGCTTTTCCCAGCTCTATTAGTTGGGATAAGGAAAGAGTGGGCTCCTGCAGACAGGAGGGCTGAAAATGGACTGGATGTGGAGCACTAATCCCCTGCCTGCAGTAGCTGGGGCTTCACAGACGCAATGGGTTTGTGCTGAAGTCAAGTGAGCTGAGAGCAGCACATGCCTTCCTCCAGCGCAGCTGAACGCTTCTTAGAAATTCAGAGTGGGGATTTACAGCAGAGTCAAGTCCATCTCCTCTTGTCCCGTATGGATGGGATTGGTCCTGGGGAGGAAAACATTTTGGGAGCCAAACAGGCAGGTGCTGGTTTGGGGATGAGTGTGAGCAGGACGAGTGTTTCTGGAGACTGACGGGGTCATGTTTTCCCTTTGCCCAGGAAGTGGATGTCATCCGGTCGTGCCAAGAGAGGATGCAGCAGCACCTGGAGAAGGCAAAAGCCCAGCTCGGGTAAGGAGGAGCTCCTTCTCTCCTGCCCCAGGGCTGAGGTGCCTTTGCAGTTGTGATGTGAACCCCCAGCAGACCCCGAGCTCTCCCCACAGCCCGCAGGTGTAAAGCCCCCACAGGCTCCGTGGGACGCGGGCAGTGATGCTCATGGGGGGACAGAGCTGCCCGGGGGGTGAGAGCTGCGGCGACGTGGATCGGGGAGGAAGCCGCTGTGCCCCTACATCCCCACCCACAGCTCTTGTTTGCATCTTGCAGCTCCAACAGGGCGGCCCAGCACCATCTGGAGAAGGACCTGGCCAACAAGCAGGTGGCCCACCGCATCGACGACACGTGCCACCACCTGAGGAACTCCTCCCAGGGCATCCACTACTACCGAGGGGTGGAGCGCGTCGATGCCACGTGAGTGCATCTTCCTTTGCTCCTATCGCTCTAGTAAACTGGCTTTATCTGCACCCAGGAGTTTCTCCCTTTCCCCTCTTTTGCTCCCTCTTCTCCCCGCCCTTCTGGGGCAGGGGCTGCATGGTCCTAGCTACCGGCTGGCATTAAACAATGACATAGAGTCAATTTAAAAGCCTAGATTGAAGCTACATTTAATCCACACTGTTCCCTGCGTGCCCGCCCCTGTCCAGCTTCAGCAGCACGGGCTTACCGGGGGCCTCCCTCTCCTTACCTCCCCAGGATCTCAGTGCCAGCGTCATGGGCCAAGTTCACCAACGACAACATCCTCCGCTCCCAGAGCGTGCGGGCCGCCTCCGCCAAGCTGCGCCATGACATCCAAAGCTTGCTGGTGGTGACGGCCAATGAGATGTGGAGGCAATTCAACAGCACCAACATTGCCTTTACGAACCGCATCGCTGAGACAGCTGATGCCAAGGGCAGGATCCAGACCCACCTGGCCAAGGTAGCCGGAAGCCCTCCCTTTCGCTGGGGCACTGTCACTTCCCAGTGACACCTCTGAAGCGGGACCCTCCACGCAGCCCTGGCCCAAGCAGAGGAACGGGCACCACCAGAAGCTGCTTCTAGTATCATTTTCTCTTTGAAACTCAAAGACTCAGTGCGCTGGGGACTTTCTTCTTGCAGCAGGATGAGTTGGCACTGTGATTTCATCCCAGGGACAGTGCATCCCAGCTGACAGCCTGCTGGTGGAGGGGAGAAAAGGGAAATGATGTTGTCGCTTGAGAACATATTTTTTCATTTCTGTATGCGATTCTTTTTTATACCAGACCCTGCGAGAAATATTCCACCTTGAGAGGAATATTGAAACCATCCAAAAGGCCATCAAGGACCACGGGCCTCCGTTAAAAGTGGCTCAGACGCGGCTGGATGCGCGCACGCGGAGGCCAAAGATGGAGCTGTGCCGGGACACTGCCCAGCTGCGGTACGGCGGGAGCGTGGGGCCGGCGGGGTCCTTGAGGAGTCCCGGGTGGTCGCACCCAGGAGCATCACTGGGTGACCAAATTAATGCGGGGGTGTTTGTTTCCTAATGAGTCCTTCCACAAGTGCACTGATAGACTCCCAAGCACCCAGCAGGTATCCCAGCCTTTGGGTGCTGGGAGAGCTCTGCCCCCACGGCCGGGTACTGCCTGATGGCCCCCTGTGAGGGGCTGGATTTTTCCCACTTGGGGAAACCTCATCTTCTCTCCCGCCTGCTTCCCAGCAGCCGGGTGTGCTCGGCTCCTGCCAGAAACGGGGGGTCTGCGTGAGTCTGAGCACTCTGAAGGGGGAAAGCCTGTGTCCAAGGGGCCCATCTGCAATGCCGGGCTAGAAACCACCCCCGGCACGGGACCGTTAACCAGGGCTTCTTGCTCTTTTCCAGCCTTGTCAACGAGGTCCACATCATCGACGAGACCCTCCAGAGCCTTCAGCAGCGCCTGAACCACACCGAGGATGCGCTGCAAACTCTGGTTCGTGCTAAGGCTCTCCTGCAGCACGACCTGGCTGTCAAAGCCAACTCTCTTTTCATAGACCAGGAGAAATGCATGGGGATGCGCAAGACCTTCCCCAGCACTGCGCGGCTCCTGGGTCCCTCTTAGGTGTTCTGTGTTGTGGAGTGATTCTTAGTTTTGTTTAGGTAGTTTGAATCCCCGTGATTAGACTTCCCCTTTCTGATAAAACCCTTAGTAGAAATTAAATTTATCGCTTTGTACGTTATATGGTCTTCCAGGAATTTTTTTCCCATTGGTGCCGGCTGTCTGGAATGCCCTCCCTGCCCTCCATTGCCTTAGCGTGGCTTCGAGGAGGGTCAGTTCCGGGATCTGCCCAGGCGCAGAGGGGAGGCTGATGGGTCGGTAGTTCCCAGGGCTCTCCTTTCCACCCTTTTTACAAATAGGTGCAATGTTGCCCTTTTTCCAGTCCCCGAGGACTTCACCTGACTGCCATCACTTTTGCAGTATCACTTTCCCAGACGAAGGCCCCTCGATGCCTTTGGGGTGTTTCACTCGGGTATTTCACTGAGGAGGGCCACGAAGATGCTCCGAGGGCTGGAGCACCTCTCCTATGAGGAAAGGCTGAGAGAGTTGAGGGTGTTCAGCCTGGAGAAGAGAATAAGGTCTTCGTGGAGAGACCTTCTTGCGGCCTTCCACTACTCAAGGGCCTACAGGAGAGCTGGGGAGGGACTTTTAACAAGGGCGTGTAGTGATACGATGAGGGGGAATGGCTTCAAACTGGAAGAGGGGAAATTTAGATTAAATATTAGGAAGAAATTGTTCACCCTGAGGGTGGTGAGACACTGGCCCAGGTTGCCCAGAGAAGTCGTGGCTGCCCAGTCCCTGGAGGTGTTCAAGACCAGGTTGGACGGGCCTTGAGTAACCTGGTCTGGTGGGAGGTATCCCTGACCATAACAGGGGTATTGGAACTCCATCATCTTGTAGGACCCTTCCAACCCAAACCAGTCAAAGGTTCTATGATTCTATGATTTGGGGGACAGTGAGGGGCTCCCCTACGTTACAGCACAACCAGCCAGGGGGGTCCCAGCAGACCCCTACCAAGCCCCCCCCATGCCACCACCATGCTACATGGCTCCTCCTCGGCAGCTGCCTCACCACCTTGCCCACCACCTGCCATGACTGGTGGAAGGAGTTCACCACCTCCTGCAGCTTCTCATAGCGCTGGAGGAGCTGTAGCCCACCTGTGCTCTGGTGTCCGTGCTGCAGACGGGGCGTGCTGCCTGCGCCTCTGCCTGCTCCTGCCCCCTGAGCTCTCTATCGCCCTCAGCTTGTGCTGCTGCTGCAGGAAGGGGAGAAGAATTGACTCTGACAAGGCATGGATGCAGCCACGGAGCCCAGGGACCGTGGTGGCTCCACGGCCCCAGCCAGCACAGGGAACGTGCCACATCCAGCTCCTTCAGCTCCTGCTTTAACTCCTGCAGCACAGCCCTGGCCCCTGAGACGCCCGCACGGGCAGCCTTAGCCTCCATGGGCTGCTTGGGGAACAGGGATCTGCTGGGGAGGGTCCAGCAAAGGGCTACAAAGGTGATGAGGGGATTGGAGCATCTTTCTTACGAGGAAAGGCTGAGGGAATGGGGTCTTTTCAGTCTGGAGAAGAGAAGAGTGAGGGGGGATCTTATCAGTGCTTATAAATACTCAAAGGGAGGGTGCCAGGGGGATGGGAACAGTCTTTGTTCAGTGGTGCCCAGTGACAGGAGAAGAGGGAACGGGCACAAACTGGAACCTAAGAAGTTCCATCGAAACCTGAGGAGGAACTTCTTTCCTGTGAGGGTGGCAGAGCACTGGCACAGGCTGCCCAGAGAGGTGGGGGAGCCTCTTACTCTGGAGCCATTCCAAACCCGCCTGGACGCCGTCCTGTGCAACTGCTGTAAGGTGCCCCTGCTCTGGCAGGGGGGGGGACTGGGGGAGCTCCAGAGGGCCCTTCCAACCCTCACCAGTCTGGGAGTCTGTGATTCTTGGAGTCTGGGAGTCTGTGATTTTCAGTAGGTCTGGTCTTGCTGAAGGACTAAGGGGGTTTGAAGGGAGTCTGGCTTCATCTGCCCTCGGGCAGTTAGACGTCGAGTCTGGGTGTGGGTCTGCGCACCTCTTATGGGACACGGGAGAAATGCACCTTCCCTTGCACCGTTTGCCTAATGCTGAAGGAAAGCATCGGAGGTAGCGCAGATAACGGCCTCTGGAGAGACCCATTTCTTCCTACCGACTGTCAATGAAATTATCTAGGATGCGATGTTGAAACTTAGGTGCGGTGACTCCTGTTCAGCGTGTCCCCCACGGGCCAAAGTGGGGCAGGTGGGCTCCTGTGACGTGTCCCGTGTAGCTCCTGAGCTCCAGGGCAATTTTGTGGGAGGCCAGAGGTATGTCAGCGTAAAATGGCATTGGCGTCTCCCCGCAGCGGGTCTCGCTGGTTGACCTCCACCGTTTTCTCAGTGCCTTTGAGGAATTACAAAAATGGTGCCTGGGAGAAGCGTACCAGTGCTTCTGGGTAAAAGTGTTAGCAAGGTCTTGCAGCCTGTCCCAGTGATGGTGGGGGATGGTGAATTGTGTGACAGCAAAGACATGAGGGGTAGTGATAATTTGTTAGCTACAGTAGTGTCTGAGTATGATCAGGTGCGAATTAGGGCTTGTCCACCCAAGAAAGTGGCAGGACGATTAGCCCAGCTGAAGTGCATCTATACTAATGCACGCAGCATGGGAAATAAACAGGAGGAGCTGGAGGCCATTGTACAGCAAGGAAACTATGATATAGTTGCCATCACAGAAACGTGGTGGGAGGACATACACAGGTGGAGTGCTGTAATTGATGGCTACCAACTCTTCAAAAAGGATAGGCAAGGTGGTGGGGTGGCCCTCTATGTTAGAGGCAATTTTGAATGTCTGGAACTTAACAGTGTGAATGACAACACTGAGTGTGTATGGATAAGAATTAAGGGGAAGGCCAATAAGGCAGACATCGTGATGGGAGTTTGTTATAGACCTCCTAATCAGGATGTAGAAGCCGATGAAGTATTCTGTAAGCAGCTGGCAGAGGTCTCATGATCAGCTGCCCTTATTCTTGTGGGGGACTTCAACTTCCCAGACGTCTGCTGGAAATACTATGCAGCAGAGAGGGAACAGTCATGGAGGTTCCTGGAGTGTGTGGAAGACAACTTCCTAACACAGCTGGTGAAGGAACCAACTAGGGGAAGTGCACTACTGGACCTACTGTTTGTTAACAGAGAAGGTCTTGTGGGGGATGTAAAGGTTGGAGGTCGCCTTGGGCAGAGTGATCACGAAATGATAGAATTTTCAATTCTTGATCACGTAAGGCGGGGAGCCAGCAGAACTGCCACCTTGGATTTCCGAAGGGCAGACTTTAGCCTGTTTAGGAGCATGGTCGAGAGTGTCCCTTGGGAGGCAGTTTTGAAGAGCAAAGGTGCCCAGGAAGGCTGGGCATACTTCAAGCAGGTGCTCTTAAAAGCGCAGGAGAAGGCCATCCCCTTGTCTCGAAAAACGAGCAGACGGGGAAGACGACCAGCCTGGCTAAATAGAGAACTTTGGCTGGACCTCAGGAAAAAAAGGAAAGTTTACATTCTCTGGAAAAGGGGGTTGGCAACTTACGAGGACTATCAAGATATAACAAAGCTATGTAGGGGGAAAATGAGAAGGGCCAAAGCTCAATCAGAACTCAGCTTGGCCACTGCAGTTAAAGACAATAAGAAGAGATTCTTTGAGTATATCAATAGAAAAAGGAAGACTAGGGAAAATGTAGGCCCACTGGTGAATGAGACAGGTGCCCTAGTGGTGGAGGATGCAGAGAAGGCAGAGTTACTGAATGCCTTCTTTTCTTCGGTCTTCACTGCTAAAGCTGTCCCTCATGAATCCCACACTCTGAAGGCAAAGGGGAAGGTCTGGAGAGAGGAAGATTTTCCCTCAGTTGAGGAGGACCGTGTCAGAGACCACTTGGCCAAGCTGGACATTCACAAGTCCATGGGCCCTGATGGCATGCATCCGCGAGTGCTGAGAGAGCTGGCGGATGTTATTGCTAGACCACTCTCCATCGTCTTTGAACGGTCATGGAGAACAGGAGAGGTGCCTGAGGACTGGAGGAAGGCTGACATCACTCCAATCTTCAAAAAAGGCAAGAAGGAGGACCCAGGGAACTACAGACCAGTTAGTCTAACCTCTGTCCCTGGGAAGGTAATGGAGCGACTCATTCTGGACGTCATCTCCAAACACGTTGAGGAACAAGAAGTTATTGGAAGTGGTCAACATGGATTTACCAAGGGTAAATCATGCTTGACCAATCTGATAGCTTTCTATGATGTTATAACTGGTTGGCTGGATGAGGGGAAAGTCGTGGATGTCATCTACCTTGACTTTAGCAAGGCTTTTGACACTGTCTCCCATGACATCCTCATTAGGAAGCTGAGGAAGTATGGGCTAGATAAGGTGACAGTGAGGTGGACTGAGAGTTGGCTGCGGGACAGAACTCAGAGGGTTGTGATCAGCGGCACAGAGTCTAGTTGGAGGCCTGTAACCAGTGGTGTCCCCCAGGGGTCAATACTCGGTCCAATTTTGTTCAATATACTCATTAATGACCTGGATGAGGGGACAGAGTGTATCCTCAGCAAGTTTGCTGATGATACCAAACTGGGTGGGGTGGCTGACACCCCAGAGGGCCGTGCTGCCATCCAGCGTGACCTGGACAGGCTGGAGAGCTGGGCAGAGAAGAACCTAATGAGGTTCAACAAAAGCAAGTGCAAGGTCCTGCACCTGGGGAGGAAGAATGCTAGGCACCAGTACAGGCTAGGGGCGGACCTGCTGGGAAGTAGCTTGGAGGAGAAGGATCTGGGGGTTGTGGTAGACAGTAAATTATCCATGACTCAGCAATGTGCCCTTGTCGCCAAAAAGGCCAATGGAATCCTGGGCTGCATAGGGAAGAGTGTGGCCAGTAGGTCGAGGGAGGTCATTCTCCCCCTCTACTCTGCGCTGGTGAGGCCACAACTGGAATACTGTGTCCAATTTTGGGCTCCCCAGTTCAAGAGGGACAGGGAACTGCTGGAGCGAGTGCAGCGAAGGGCAACTAAGATGATTAAGGGCTTGGAGCATCTGCCTTATGAGGAAAGGCTGAGAGAGCTGGGACTCTTTAGCCTGGAGAAGAGAAGGCTGAGGGGAGACCTTATTATGGCGTACAAGTATCTAAAGGGTGGGTTGAAGGAGGATGGAGCCAGGCTCTTCTCAATGGTTCCCAGTGACAGGACGAGGGGCAATGGGCACAAGTTAGAACGCAGGAAGTTCCGTTCAAATACACGGAAACACTTCTTTACGGTGAGGGTGACAGAGCACTGGAACAGGCTGCCCAGGGAGGTGGTGGAGTCCCCTTCCCTGGAGATTTTCAAGACCCGCCTGGATGCAGTCCTGAGTAATGTGCTCTGGGTAATCCTGCTTTAGCAGGGGAGTTGGACTAGATGATCTCTAGAGGTCCCTTCCAACTCTGATAATTCTGTGATTCTGTGATAATTTGGGGAAACGTCCTCCTGCAGGCGAGAGCCGATTCCTCAGCTCTGAGGCAGGGCTGGAGGTGGGACGTGGTCGCCCCGTGAGGACGAGGGTACCCGCGGGATGGGAATGGCCACCCCTGCCTTTGCCCCGGGGACACGAGGGGGCGGTGGGTTGGAGAGGGCAGAGGTTTGCCTTTGCCTCCCCTCGCCGCAGCCTGCCCTTTTCTACCTGCAGCCGGCTCAAGTGTATCCCCCGAGTTTATCGATGGAAAAATCGGGGTGAAAAGGGGATGTGAACTTGGGCAGAAAACGCAGGTTCTGGGAAAACCATCACTAACCCCCTCAAGAATGTGAAAAAAGAATATGCACGTGACAGACGTAGATAAGAAATGATTCACTGAGGTATCTGTCAGTGATTTGTGCAAAATATTTGGGGGCATTTTTAACAGTATCTCTATGAAGAGCTCCTGTGTCAGAACCCAGCGCAGGACGGGACTGCACATAGTGATGCGCTGACATGGCAAAGGGGTTTCTCCAGCCTTCGCCAGCACGTGCACACAGTCACGGCTGCATCGCAGCATCCGCTGTGGGCTGATTCTTCCTTACTTTACGCTCTACTTTCTGCAGTCCAGGCTCCTGGGCACTGCAGAGGACATCCCACCTTAAACCAGACATGGCCATAACAATCTTTTTCCACTGGCCACATGCAGAGATCACAGCAGCCCAGGCCTCACCCCAAGAGTCATTGGCTATCCACATTTTATGGTCCACCCATCATTTTCACCAGAACGTGGGAAACCCAGGAAAAACCCCAAAAGTCTCATGTATTTCCCGGCCAGATGGAGCCTGCTGCAGGACCGCGTGCAGCTCATGCAGCTCGTCCCTCGGCGCCAGCCTTGGTTTTGTAAGGAGATCAAATCTTGAAGCCTGTCCGGATCCCTAAAGGACCCTGGGGCAGACGGGAGCGTGCGCTGCCTGAGAGCATCCTTGTCCTTCGGCGTGACAGCACAGGCTGCGCCACAGAGTTTAACTTTTTTTTCATCCTCCATCAATTAATGTGACTTTTGAACGTTATTCTGCTATTGGATAGACAATTGATGCCTTCCGGACAGGTACAGTGTTTACAGGAGAGAGGAATAGTCAGAAGAGGCGTAAAACTGCAACTGGACAATATCATGGGTACATGTAGACCCACGACGGACGCTATAAAAGATCTGGATCTGGGTATTTTCAGAAGGGCAGCTTATGATCAAGAGTAGTGCTATATTAATAGACAGTGAGAATGTAGAGCTGCGACAGAAAGACTGACAGCTTTTGGCAGGAGATTTTGTGCTTTGGTATCCAAATGTATCCCTTGAAATTCCAGTTCAGTCACCTCGGCAAACCTGGGGTGCCGTGCCGAGTATGGGCACCCCGGCTTAACATCAGCCTCCTGTTTTCACCCTGGTTTTGGTGTTGTTTTTTTGATTCTGAGCTCAAATGATCGAGGCTTCGGGACAAACATATCTATCAAAACTGGATATGCCCCACCAGAACTGGGAGCGGTAGTTTAGTCATTTTAGTGACTTTGCTGCTGCTGGAGTTGCTGAGAGTCACTTAGGTTGTGAATTTGACTGTTTTGCCTGTGCCAATGCTAAGCATTTGTAGCTCTTAGTTACATCACTCGAAAAGCCACTCCAGATGCTACGGTGGGACCAAAGCTTCAAGCATTTTGGTGTCCCCTGGTGTGCCTCTGCATGGTGAGGCTCATGGGAGCTTCCCCAGAAAGTCCTGGTCTGCGTGCTTTGCAGAGCACCCGTGGGCCTTTCACAATATTATCGGATTAATACTGCTGAATTTAGCAAATACTTCAAAAATGGTGCAGTTGCCTATGACAATTAGTGGTGCCCCTCGTCGTGCAGTGATTCATCTGAGCCAAATTCTTCTGGGCAGGGAGTGAGAGCAGGCGTAGATGGAGGCTGGGAGCGTTGCAAGGAGCAGAGAGCAGGGCTGGTCCCAGGGTGTGCGCGCGTCCTGCGAGGGGCAGAGGTCGGCTTGCTTTAATTGGAATGATTTTCTTGGGTTTAGCTATGGGCAAGCAGCTTTTTACTTCTGTTGGATGGAGTTGGTTCTTCACCCGGCTGGAGCGAGACGCGTGTTTAGAGTGAAACCAAAGTGTGCGAACCTTTGCGTACACAAACCAGTGAGAGTTATCTTTGATGTCAGACCTTTGGCAGCAGAGGCACGGCTTTCTCAGGGAGGCCAGCTCTGCATGCCTGTGCGCAGAAAGCAGGAGCGGTGGGACAGGGTGTCACTGCACTCACGAGCAGCTGCAAAACATTTCGGTACCGTCTCAGCCCTCATCTGAAATAACGGGGAAAATGAGAGGCAACTGAAAGAGGCTGTGAGAAGATGGACGTATTGGCCTGAGTATTATGAGGGCACTGGTTTGCCCATCAGGAGCTCTGCTTTGCCTATGGCTGGCACTTGGTTGCCCAAGGGCTGTACTGTGTTGCCCATTGGTGGCACCGGGGATTGTCCATGAACAGGCTCAAGGTGCCCAGCAAAGGCATGAGGTAGCACAGAGTCTGCGCTGAGTTGCCCAGGGGTGGCACTGGGTTGCCCACTGAGGGCACTGAGTTCATAGCATCACACAATAGCTCAAGCTGACAGAGACCCATAAGGATCATCGAGTCCAACTCCCTGCTCCTTGCAGGACTACCTCAACCCAAACACGACTCTGAGCATTGCCAGCCGCTCAACAGCTGCCCAACAGCTGCACCTGCTTGCCCATGGGGTGCAAAAATTTGCCCAGCGAGGGCAGTAGATTGTCCAGGGCAGGATCTAGGCCATATGTGGGTATTTTCTTGCCCAGGGGTGGCCCCACGTTGCCCATGGAGAGCCCTGGCTTGCCCAACGGCTGCATCAGGTTGCCACAGTGGCTGCAGGGAGTAGGCGGGACAGAACCCGGTTACTCAGCACCCTGCGCCAGTGGCAACGCTGCCCTGGTTCTGTGACACAGAGCGCACTGGGGATGCTCCAGTGTCTGGCAGAGCTTCGACCCGACCAGACGGCACAGCAGTGAGCAGCAGCCCCCCCGGGCACCCCCAAGCCTCTGCAGGGACAGGGTACGTACCTTACCTGGGAGGGGAGGACTGAAAAAGCAGGGATTTCTCCTACTGCCCCCAACAGCTCCTCTGTCCTCCAGATGGACCCGGAGCCGGGGATCGGGGGCTCCCGGCGTGCGTCCTGTTGAGGGCTGGCAGAAAGTGTCACCCTGGGGTGGCTTTACCGAGGGGGATGCAGGGGTGTTTGTTTCGGCTGGAAATGCAGGGAAAAGTAAGCCCGGTCCATTCCCGAGGGATTTTCCTCCCTTCCTTAAGTGTGTGCCTGTCAGGAGCTGAAGGGCAGTAATAGAGCAATAGCACCCGCAGCGCCGTAAGCAGTTCTTGGGAGCCAAATCTTCACGTGTGGCCGTTCCTCCTAGGACTGCTCCAAGGCTGGTGTTTGCAAAGGACTCCGAAAAGCTTTTCTGAGAGATCTTCTTCTGAAGCGCAGTGATTTGACATCAGGTGAGCCACAGACATTCTTCTTCCTTTACAAGGCAAGAGACGGCTGTTCTGCTGAGGCTGAAACGGGGGTTTGGGGGGGTGTGTGGTTCAAATGTGGCTATAGTCCTGCAAAGCTCAGCTCACTCGCAGACTCCTCACTCGAGCATTCGATGCAAGTGAAGAGAGAAGGGATGAGGACGGAGTCCCTCACCCCCGAACGGCGCTGGGCTCGTAGCAGCTGTGTGTCCAAAGGGGCGCAGCTCTCGGGGCTGGGAATGGCACTTTGAAAGAGAAAATGACCTCTGGGGCGCTCTAAGAGCAGCAGATACGCCACCCAGAAGCATTAAACGCACCACAGACAATCAGCGACTACACTTTCACGGGACTGACAGCTTGAGGGAAAAGGAAGGCATAGTGTCTGTTGTTCTGCTTTGCAGCCCTGGTTTGATTTTCTCTGCATTTCAGGGCCTGACGCTCGATACTAACAGCAACGAGCGTTTTCCTCTTCCCTACACAGATGCTTGTGATGGTGTCAGAGGGGATTTGCTCTCAAGAGCTTTAGGCCTCGACTGGGGATGCGTGGGTGCTGTGTCCATCGCTGGTGGTGTTAGAAGTTGCATGTGTCGCTGTAAGAAGTAAGGCGAGGAGCTTACTCAGTGGGGTTGTCTTCTCTCTCCTCCTCTGTGCAGGACACGGACCAGAACAGCGGTGTTCCAGAATGGAGCCTGTCAGCTCTCCCTTAACAGCAAAGTTTGCCCATCCAAGATCCATCCCCACCAACTTTCTCCCTCCCATCAGCTCCATGGCTTCGAGCTACAAGAACCGATTTCCTCACCGCTCATCATCTCAGAGCTTCAGCCGCCCCTGGATGCCCAACACCTACTACAAAACAGCTGCCCTCAGACCAACTTTGGCTGCCTTTTCCCAGAGTGCCCAGGGGATCACCGACAGCAAGAAGCTTCCTTCTGTCTCCACCAGAACAACTGTCTTCAACCGCTACACCCCTGAAGACTGGTACAAGTCCAACCACACCACCTATAAAGAGTCAGAGACATCCCGACAAAACGCGGAGCGCTTGAGAGTTGATAACTCCCTCATGGTTCATGCTAAACATCAGGAGACCAAGAAAACGCAACTGGAAAGCACCAAAAACCTGGGTGTACGGGCCAACGATATTGAATTTTGGAAATCAGAGCTCTTCCATGAGCTAGACGAGATGATTGGGGAGACCAACACGCTCACTGACGTGAAGAACAAACTGGAGAGAGCCTTGGCGGAGACGGAGGCCCCTCTCCAGGTAAGCACCCCATCCAGTGGGCTGCAAGCTGCAGCCGCTGCTGAAACATCTGCAGCCATTCAAACCTCTAATTAAGTTTCCCTGCAGCTCCGTAACATCTAGAAAGTTTTTATGAAGGGCCCATGAGTTAAGTGAGTAATAAACCAACCTTTGGCATCTGCTGCATCCCCTACCAGCACGTGCTGAGCCCATCAGAGCAGCGTTTCTTAACCACCTATTTGCAGAGGCGCTCCATGCAAAATCCCGGTTTGGGAGACAAAAGCCCCGTGTGTCACTGCGCGGCTCTGGCGAGGTCAGCATCAAGGCTGACACAGGTCCCTGATTTCGGCTGTGGTTGCACCAGGAACGTGTGTGCTCCCTCATGTCGATGCGATGCTGATGTGGCAGCTCGGCTGCTCGTTCTCAGCTAAAGCAGCTGCCCCGGGCAGTTTTTTTTCCCCTGCTGCCATCTCTGTGCCCACCTAGAATGTCTTTTCTTCTTCCGTTACTTGTGATGGGGAGCGTCCCTCGAGAGAACCCTGCCCCTGCAGCCAGCACTGATGGCATGTCCCCAACAGGTCGCTGAGGAGTGCTTGCGCCACCGGGAGAAGAGAATGGGCATCGACCTGGTCCGTGATGATGTGGAGGAACAGCTCTTCACTGTAAGTTTGGCAACACAGAGCAGGTGTTGCAGGTGCTCTCTGTACCTCAACTGCCCGAAACAGGCTTTGCAGCCCCTTCCTTAGTGCCGGTGAGGTGCCAAACTCTCCAAAGCCCCAAAACCTGCCAGGCCAGGGGACGGTGTCCCCCACACAGGAGCGTGCCCACGCACTGTGGGTAAGACTCGCCCTTACAGAGGAAGGAAGAGCTGCACACCCAGCGGTGTGTTCGTGTAGCATATCAGGGTGCTCTGTCCCTCTTCAAGGGGTTGGTGAGAGCGTCCTGCCTTTCCCAGCCCTGCCAGAGCAGCACCAATCTCTATCTATGGCACATACACATGGTGTAGCTCTACATCTGTGTCGCACACATACATCTCTATCACACACATACGCACACACAGATCTGGGGAAGGCAGTGTGCGCCTGACAGCTTGCCCGCTTTTCCCAGCTCCGTTAGTTGGGATAAGGAAAGAGTGGGCTCCTGCAGACAGGAGGGCTGAAAATGGACTGGATGTGGAGCACTAATCCCCTGCCTGCAGTAGCTGGGGCTTCACAGACGCAATGGGTTTGTGCTGAAGTCAAGTGAGCTGAGAGCAGCACATGCCTTCCTCCAGCGCAGCTGAACGCTTCTTAGAAATTCAGAGTGGGGATTTACAGCAGAGTCAAGTCCATCTCCTCTTGTCCCGTATGGATGGGATTGGTCCTGGGGAGGAAAACATTTTGGGAGCCAAACGGGCAGGTGCTGGTTTGGGGATGAGTGTGAGCAGGACGAGTGAGTCTGGACACTGACAGCGTCACGTTTTGCCTTTGCCCAGGAAGTGGATGTCATCCGGTCGTGCCAAGAGAGGATGCAGCAGCACCTGGAGAAGGCAAAAGCCCAGCTCGGGTAAGCAGGAGCTCCTTCTCTCCTGCCCCAGGGCTGAGGTGCCTTTGCAGTTGTGATGTGAACCCCCAGCAGACCCCGAGCTCTCCCCAGAGCCCGCAGGTGTAACGCCCCCACAGGCTCCGTGGGACGCGGGCAGTGATGCTCATGGGGGGACAGAGCTGCCCGGGGGGGCAAGATCTGCGGCGACGTGGATCGGGGAGGAAGCTGCTGCGCCCCTACATCCCCCGCCCCCCACGGCTCTTGTTTGCATCTTGCAGCTCCAACAGGGCGGCCCAGCACCAGCTGGAGAAAGACCTGGCCAACAAGCAGGTGGCCCACCGCATCGACGACACGTGCCACCACCTGAGGAACTCCTCCCAGGGCATCCACTACTACCGAGGGGTGGAGCGCGTCGATGCCACGTGAGTGCATCTTCCTTTGCTCCTATCGCTCTAGTAAACTGGCTTTATCTGCACCCAGGAGTTTCTCCCTTTCCCCTCTTTTGCTCCCTCTTCTCCCCGCCCTTCTGGGGCAGGGGCTGCATGGTCCTAGCTACCGGCTGGCATTAAACAATGACATAGAGTCAATTTAAAAGCCTAGATTGAAGCTACATTTAATCCACACTGTTCCCTGCGTGCCCGCCCCTGTCCAGCTTCAGCAGCACGGGCTTACCAGGGGCCTCCCTCTCCTTACCTCCCCAGGATCTCAGTGCCAGCGTCATGGGCCAAGTTCACCAACGACAACATCCTCCGCTCCCAGAGCGTGCGGGCCGCCTCCGCCAAGCTGCGCCATGACATCCAAAGCTTGCTGGTGGTGACGGCCAATGAGATGTGGAGGCAATTCAACAGCACCAACATTGCCTTTACGAACCGCATCGCTGAGACAGCTGATGCCAAGGGCAGGATCCAGACCCACCTGGCCAAGGTAGCCGGAAGCCCTCCCTTTCGCTGGGGCACTGTCACTTCCCAGTGACACCTCTGAAGCGGGACCCTCCACGCAGCCCTGGCCCAAGCAGAGGAACGGGCACCAGCAGAAGCTGCTTCTAGTATCATTTTCTCTTTGAAATTCAAAGACTCAGAGTGCTGGGGACTTTCTTCTTGCAGCAGGATGAGTTGGCACTGTGATTTCATCCCAGGGACAGTGCATCCCAGCTGACAGCCTGCTGGTGGAGGGGAGAAAAGGGAAATGACGTTGTCTCTTGAGAACATATTTTTTCATTTATGCATGCGTTTCTTTTTTACACTAGACCCTGCGGGAAATATACCACCTCGAGAGGAACATCGAAGCCGTCCAAAAGGAGATCAGGGACCACGGGCCTCCGTTAAAAGTGGCTCAGACGCGGCTGGATGCGCGCACGCGGAGGCCAAACGTGGAGCTGTGCCGGGACACTGCCCAGCTGCGGTACGGCGGGAGCGCGGGGCCGGCGGGGTCCTTGAGGAGTCCCAGGTGGTCGCACCCAGGAGCATCACTGGGTGACCAAATTAACGCGGGGGTGTTTGTTTCCTAATGAGACCTTCCACAAGGGCACTGATAGACTCCCAAGCACCCAGCAGGTATCCCAGCCTTTGGGTGCTGGGAGAGCTCTGCCCCCGCGGCCGGGTACCGCCTGATGGCCCCCCGTGAGGGGCTGGATTTTTCCCACTTGGGGAAACCTCATCTTCTCTCCCGCCTGCTTCCCCGTGGCCGGGTGTGCTCGGCTCCTGCCAGAAACGGGGGGTCCGCGTGAGTCTGAGCACGCTGAAGGGGGAAAGCCTGTGCCCAAGGGGCCCATCTGCAATGCCGGCCTAGAAACCACCCCCGGCACGGGACCGTTAACCAGGGCTTCTTGCTCTTTTCCAGCCTTGTCAATGAGGTCCACAACATCAACGAGACCCTCCAGAGCCTTCAGCAGCGCCTGAACCACACCGAGGCCACGCTGCAAACTCTGGTTCGTGCCAAGGCTCTCCTGCAGCACGACCTGGCGGTCAAAGCCAACTCTCTATTCATTGACCAGGAGAAATGCATGGGGATGCGCAAGACCTTCCCCAGCACTGCGCGGCTCCTGGGTCCCTCTTAGGTGTTTACATGTTGTCGAGTGATTCCTAGTTTTGCTTAGGTAGTTTGAAACCCCGTGATTAGACTTCCCCTTTCTGATGAAACCCTTAGTAGAAATTAAATAAGTTATCACTTTGTGTGTTAGAGGGTCTACCAGGATTTTTTTTTCCTTTGTTTTTTTTTGCTTCCGCTGCTCTTTCACAGCGTGCCAGAAAGTAACGGGAAGTATCCTCAATGAAGAGTAAATCCACCCATGGGGGTTCATTCCTACCCTTTCAGTCTGTGAATTGAGGAGAAAAACTGTCGCGCCTTCCCCCTTTTGAGCGTCTCTGACGTGGAAGAGCAGAGAGTGAAGCCGTGCCGGCTGTCTGGAATACCCTCCCTGCCCTCCATTGCCTTAGCATGGCTTTGAGGAGGGTCAGTTCTGAGATCTGCCCAGGCGCAGAGGGGAGGCTGCCGGGTGGGTAGTTGCCAGGGCTCTCCTTTCCACCCTTTATACAAACAGATGCAGAGTTGCCCTTTTTCCAGTCCCCGAGGACTTCACCTGACAGCCATCACTTTTGCAATATCACCTTCTGTCGTGGTTTGGCCTCAGCCAGCAACAGAGAACCACGCAGCCGCTCACTCGACTCCCACAGCCGTGGAAAAAAAATCAGCAGAAAAGGGCAAAACTCGTGGGTTGAAATATTATAATTTAACAGAACAGACAAAGGGAAAAAGAAAGAAAAGAAAGAAAGAAAAACAATAACACCGGTAAAGGAATACAAGAACGCGATTACAGTACCGCCGCGAAGCGCACCGACGGGACCCGCACGGCCACAACCCACCCCCAAGTGGCGACTGACTCCCCCGCCCCGGCTAGCTCCTTTTATAGCGGGGCATGGGTCACGTGGTATGGAATACGTGCCTCCCCTGCCGGCTCCTTGGAAATTAACCCCATCCTTGCCGGAACCAGGACACCTTCCCAGACGAAGGCCCCTCGATGCCTTTGGGCTGTTTCAGTGGGGTATTTCACCGAGGAGGGCCATGAAGATGCTCCGAGGGCTGGAGCACCTCTCCTCTGAGGAGAGGCTGAGAGAGTTGGGGTTGTTCAGCCTGGAGAAGAGAAGGCTCCGATGAGACCTTCTTGTGGCCTTCCAGTACCTCAAGGGCCTACAGGAGAGCTGGGGAGGGACTCTTTACAAGGGCGTGTAGTGATAGGATGAGGGGGAATGGCTTCAAACTGGAAGAGGGGAAATTTAGATTAAATATTAGGAAGAAATTGTTCACTTTAAGGGTGTTGAGGCCCAGGCCCAGGCTGCCCAGAGAAGCTGTGTCTGCCCCATCCCTGGAGGGGTTGAAGGCAAGGTTGGACGGGGCCTTGAGTAACCTGGTTGGGTGGGAGGTGTCCCTGTGCATGGCAGAGGGGTTGGAACTCCATCATCTTGAAGGTCCCTTCCAATCCAAACCATTCTATGGTACTATGATTCTATGATTCTATGATTTGGGGGACGGCAAGGGGCTCCGCCATGTTGAAGCACGACCAGTCAGGTGGGTCCCAGCAGACCCCTACCAAGCGCCCCCCATGCCACCACCACGCTACATGGCTCCTCCTCGGCAGCTGCCTCACCACCTTGCCCACCACCTGCCATGACTGGTGGAAGGAGTCCACCACCTCCTGCAGCACAAACACTTGATCTTCTCCCACCGTGGGAAAAGTACACAAGCTCTTTGAGGGGCTGTTGGCAGAGGAAGGGAGAGCCCCAGATGATCTCCAAGGGCTGCCCAGGTCCAAAGCTGGCTCTTTCTCCTCGCCAACCTCCTCAGCCTCCTCTCCCTCTCCTCCATGGTCAGTGTCCAAACCTCCAGCCCTCCTCCTGCCGGTCCCAGCCTCTGCCGTGGTGGTGGGTGTCTCAGAGATTGCCATAACCATCTTTTTCCACTGGCCACATGCAGAGATCACAGAAGCCCAGGCCTCACCCCGAGAGTCCTTGGCTATCCACCTTTTATGATCCACTCATCATTTTCACTGGAACGTGGGAAACCCAGGAAAACCCCCAAAAGTCTGCTGTTTTTCCCGGCCAGATGGAGCCTGCTGCAGGACTGTGTGCAGCTCGTGCAGCCCATCCCTAGGCGCCAGCTTTGGTTTCGTAGGGACATAAAATCTTTAAGCCTGTCCTGATCCCTCGAGTGCCCTGGGGCAGTCGGGAGCACGCACTCCCTGAGAGCATCCTTGTCCTTCGGCGTGACAGCACAGGCTGCGCCACACAGAGTTTAACTTTGTATTCATCCTCCATCAATTAATGTGACTTTTGAGCGTTATTCTGCTATTGGATAGACAATTGACCCCTTTCGGGCAGGTACAGTGTTTACAGGAGAGAGGAATAGTCAAAAGAGGCATAAAACTGCGACTGGACAATGTTATGGGTACCTGTAGACCCATGACGGACGCTATAAAAGATCTGGATCTGGGTATTTTCAGAAGGGCAGCTTATGGTCCAGCGTAGTGCTATATTAATAGTGAGAATGTAGATCTGCGACAGAAAGACCATTGGCCATATTGGCAACAAGGGCACATTGCAGAGTCATGGATAATTTACTGTCTACTAGGACCCCCAGATCCTTCTCCTCGGAGCTACTTCCCAGCAGGTCCGCCCCTAACCTATACTGGTGCTTTACATTCTTCTTCCCCAGGTGGACCTTGGTGCAGGACCTTGCACTTGCTTTTGTTGAACCTCATTAGGTTCTTCTCTGCCCAGCTCTCCAGCCTGTCCAGGTCAAGCTGGATGGCAGCACGGTCCTCTGGGGTGTCAGCCACCCCACCCACCTTGGAATCATCAGCAGACTTGCTGAGGATACACTCTGTCCCCTCATCCAGGTCATTAATAAATATATGAAACAAAATAGACCAAGTATTGACCCCTGGGGGACACCAATGGTTACAGTCATGCTGTAAAAGATCTGGATCTGGGTATTTTCAGAAGGGCAGCTTATGATCCTGCGTAGTGCTATATTAATAGACAATGAGAATGTAGAGCTGTGACAGTAAGACTGACAGCTTTTGGCTGAGATTTTGTGCTTTGGCATCTGAATGGATCCCTTGAAATTCCAGTTCAGTCAACTCGGCAAACCGGGGCTGCCGTGCTGAGAATGGGCACCCGCGCTTAACATCAGCCTCCTGTTTTCACCCTGGGTTTGGTGTTGTTTTTTGTTGATTCTGAGCTACAATTGTCGAGGCTTCAGAACAAACATCTGTCAAAACTGGATATGCCCCACCAGAACTGGGAGCGGTAGTTTAGTCATTTTAGTGACTTTGCTGCTGCTGGAGTTGTAGTCACAACTGAGGACCCCAGGTTAATTGCTTGACTAAATGGAGATGATGTGAGTAGTCTACTTAATTCGGTGTGGTACCCAGAGCAGGAGGGATTTGGGGACCACTTACTGGGTGCAGCTGATAACTTCTTGCGTGAAATTCTTGCGTAAATTCACTTAGCTCGTGAATTTGACTGTTTTGCCTGTGCCAATGCTAAGCATGTGTAGCTTTTAGGTACATCACTTGAAAAGCCACTCCAGATGCTATGGTGGGACCAAAGCTTCATGCATTTTGGTGTCCCGTGGCGTCCGTGTGCATGGTGGGGCTCATGGGAGCTTCCCCAGAAAGTCCTGGTCTGCGTGCTTTGCAGAGCACCCGTGGGCCTTTCACAATATTATCGGATTCGTACTGCTGCATTTAGCAAATCCTTCAGAAACGGTGCGGTTGCCTACGACAATGCCTGCTGCCCCTCGTCGTGCAGCGATTCATCTGAGCCAAATTAGCTGCGGGCAGGCAGAGAGAGCGGGCATAGAAGGAGGCTGGGAGCGCTGCAAGGAGCAGAGAGCAGGGCTGGTCCCAAGGTGTGCGCGCGTCCTGCGAGGGGCAGAGGTCGGCTTGCTTTAACTGGCATGATTGTCTCGGGTTTAGCTATGGGCAATCAGCTTTTTACTTCTGTTGGATGGAGTTGGTTCTTCACCCGGCTGGAGCGAGACGCGTGTTTTGAGTGAAACCAAAGTGTGCGAGCCTTTGCGTACACAAACCAGTGTGAGTTATCTCTTGTGTCAGACCTCTGGCAGCAGAGGCACGGCTTTCTCACGGAGGCCAGCTCCGCGTGCCTGTGCGCAGAAAGCAGGAGCGGTGGGACAGGGTGTCACTGCACTCACGAGCAGCTGCAAAACATTTCGGTACCGTCTCAGCCCTCATCTGCAATAACGGGGAAAATGAGAGGCAACTGAAAAAGGCTGTGGGAAGACGGACGGAATGGCCTGAGTATTATGAGGGCAGTGGTTTGCCCATCAGGAGCTCTGCTTTGCCTATGGCTGGCACTTGGTTGCCCAAGGGCTGTACTGCGTTGCCCATTGGCGGCACCAGGGATTGTCCATGGACAGGCTCAAGTTGCCCAGCAAAGGCATGAGGTAGCACACAGCATGCGCTGAGTTGCCCAGGGGTGGCTCCACGTTGCCCACGGAGAGCCCTGGCTTGCCCAATGGCTGCATCAGGTTGCCACAGTGGCTGCAGGGAGTAGGCGGGAAGGAACCCGGTTACTCAGCACCTTGTGCCAGTGGCAACACTGCCCTGGTTCTGTGACACAGAGCGCACTGGGGATGCTCCAGTGTCTGGCAGAGCTTCGACCTGACCGGACGGCACAGCAGCGAGCAGCAGCCCCCCCGGGCACCCCCAAGCCTCTGCAGGGACAGGGTACGTACCTTACCTGGGAGGGGAGGACTGAAAAAGCAGGGATTTCTCCTACTGCCCCCAACAGCTCCTCTGTCCTCCAGATGGACCCGGAGCCGGGGATCGGGGGCTCCCGGCGTGCGTCCTGTTGAGGGCTGGCAGAAAGTGTCACCCTGGGGTGGCTTTACCGAGGGGGATGCAGGGGTGTTTGTTTCGGCTGGAAATGCAGGGAAAAGTAAGCCCGGTCCATTCCCGAGGGATTTTCCTCCCTTCCTTAAGTGTGTGCCTGTCAGGAGCTGAAGGGCAGTAATAGAGCAATAGCACCCGCAGTGCCGTAAGCAGTTCTTGGGAGCCAAATCTTCACGTGTGGCCGTTCCTCCTAGGACTGCTCCAAGGCTGGTGTTTGCAAAGGACTCCGAAAAGCTTTTCTGAGAGATCTTCTTCTGAAGCGCAGTGATTTGACATCAGGTGAGCCACAGACATTCTTCTTCCTTTACAAGGCAAGAGACGGCTGTTCTGCTGAGGCTGATAGGGGGGTTTGGGCGGGGTGGTTCTAATGTGGCTATAGTCAGCTCACCCGCAGACTCCTCACTCGAGCATTCGATGCAAGTGACGAGAGAGGGGTTTGTTTGTCTCTGCATTTCGGGACCTGACGCTCGATGCTGACAGCAGAGTCAAATCCTTTTCCCTACACAAATGCTTGGGATGGTGTCAGAGGGGATTTGCTCTCAAGAGCTTTAGGCCTCGACTGGGGATGCGTGGGTGCTGTGTGCATCGCTGGTGGTGTTAGAAGTTGCATGTGTGGCTGTAAGGGGTAAGGCGAGGAGCTTACTGAGTGGGGTTGTCTTCTCTCTCCTCCTCTGTGCAGGACACGGACCAGAACAGCGGTGTTCCAGAATGCAGCCTGTCAGCTCTCCCGTAACAGCAAAGTTTGCCCATCCAAGATCCATCCCCACCAACTTTCTCCCTCCCATCAGCCCCGTGGCTTCCATCTACAAGAATGGATTTCCTGAGCGCCCGTCATCTCAGAGCTTCAGCCGCCCCTGGATGCCCAACACCTACTACAAAACAGCTGCCCTCAAACCAACTTTGGCTGCCTTTTCCCAGAGTGCCCAGGGCATCCCCGACAGCAAGAGGCTTCCATCTATTTCCAGCAGGAAAACCGTCTTCCACCGCTACACCCCCGAAGACTGGTACAGGTCCAACCACACCAACTATAAGGAGTCAGAGACATCCCGACAAAATGCGGAGCGCTTGAGAGTTGATAACTCCCTCATGGTTCACGCTAAACATCAGGAGACCAAGAAAATGAGCCTGGAAAACACCAAAAACCTGGGTGTACGGGCCAACGATATTGAATTTTGGAAATCAGAGCTCTTCCATGAGCTAGACGAGATGATTGGGGAGACCAACGCGCTCAGCGATGTGAAGAACAGGCTGGAGAGAGCCTTGGCGGAGACGGAGGCCCCTCTCCAGGTAAGCACCCCATCCAGTGGGCTGCAAGCTGCAGCCACTGCTGAAACATCTGCAGCTGTTCAAACCTCTAATTAAGTTTCCCTGCAGCTCCGTAACGTCTAGAAAGGTTTTATGAAGGGCCCATGAGTTAAGTTAGTAATAAACCAACCCCTTGTCATCTGCTGCATCCCCTACCAGCACGTGCTGAGCCCATCAGAGCAGCGTTTCTTAACCACCTATTTGCAGAGGCGCTCCATGCAAAATCCCGGTTTGGGAGACAAAAGCCCCGTGTGTCACTGCGCGGCTCTGGCGAGGTCAGCATCAAGGCTGACACAGGTCCCTGATTTCGGCTGTGGTTGCACCAGGGACGCGTGTGCTCCCTCATGTCGATGCGATGCTGATGTGGCAGCTCGGCTGCTCGTTCTCAGCTAAAGCAGCTGCCCCGGGCAGTTTTTTTTCCCCTGCTGCCATCTCTGTGCCCACCTAGAATGTCTTTTCTTCTTCCGTTACTTGTGATGGGGAGCGTCCCTCGAGAGAACCCTGCCCCTGCAGCCAGCACTGATGGCATGTCCCCAACAGGTCGCTGAGGAGTGCTTGCGCCACCGGGAGAAGAGAATGGGCATCGACCTGGTCCGTGATGACGTGGAGAAACAGCTCTTCACTGTAAGTTTGGCAACACAGAGCAGGTGTTGCAGGTGCTCTCTGTACCTCAACTGCCCGAAACAGGCTTTGCAGCCCCTTCCTTAGTGCCGGTGAGGTGCCAAACTCTCCAAAGCCCCAAAACCTGCCGGGCCAGCGGACGGTGTCCCCCACGCAGCAGCGTGCCCACGCACTGTGGTTAAGACTCGCCCTTACAGAGGAAGGAAGAGCTGCACACCCAGTGTGTTTGTGCAGCTTATCGGGGTGCTCTGTCCCTCTTCAAGGGGTTTGTGAGAGCGTCCTGTCTTTCCCAGCCCTGCCAGAGCAGCACCTATCTCTGTCCATGGCACATACACATGGTATAGCTCTACATCTGTGTCGCACACATACATCTCTATCACACGCATACGCACACACAGATCTGGAGAAGGCAGTGTGCGCCTGACAGCTTGCCCGCTTTTCCCAGCTCTATTAGTTGGGATAATAAAAGAGTGGGCTCCTGCAGACAGGAGGGCTGAAAATGGACTGGATGTGGAGAACTAATCCCCTGCCTGCAGTAGCCGGGGCTTCACAGACGCAATGGGTTTGTGCTGAAGTCAAGTGAGCTGAGAGCAGCACATGCCTTCCTCCAGCGCAGCTGAACGCTTCTTAGAAATTCAGAGTGGGGATTTACAGCAGAGTCAAGTCCATCTCCTCTTGTCCCGTATGGATGGGATTGGTCCTGGGGAGGAAAACGTTTTTGGAGCCAAAAGGGCAGGTGCTGGTTTGGGGAGGAGTGTGAGCAGGACGAGTGAGTCTGGACACTGACGGCGTCACGTTTTGCCTTTGCCCAGGAAGTGGATGTCATCCGGTCATGCCAAGAGAGGATGCATCAGGACCTGGAGAAGGCAAAAGCCCAGCTTGAGCAAGGAGGAGCTCCTTCTCTCCTGCCCCAGGGCTGAGGTGCCTTTGCAGTTGTGATGTGAACCCCCAGCAGACCCCGAGCTCTCCCCACAGCCCGCAGGTGTGAAGCCCCCGCAGGCTCCATGGGACGCGGGCAGTGATGCTCCTGGGGGGACAGAGCTACCTCGGGGGGCGAGATCTGCGGGGACGTGGATCGGGGAGGAAGCCGCTGTGCCCCTACATCCCCACCCACAGCTCTTGTTTGCATCTTGCAGCTCCAACAGGGCGGCCCAGCACCAGCTGGAGAAAGACCTGGCCACCAAGCAGGTGGCCCACTGCATCGATGACAAGTGCCACCACCTGAGGAACTACTACTCCCAGGGCATCCACTACTACCGAGGGGTGGAGCGCGTCGATGCCACGTGAGTGCATCTTCCTTTGCTCCTATCGCTCTAGTAAACTGGCTTTATCTGCACCCAGGAGTTTCTCCCTTTCCCCTCTTTTGCTCCCTCTTCTCCCCGCCCTTCTGGGGCAGGGGCTGCATGGTCCTAGCTACCGGCTGGCATTAAACAATGACATAGAGTCAATTTAAAAGCCTAGATTGAAGCTACATTTAATCCACACTGTTCCCTGCGTGCCCGCCCCTGTCCAGCTTCAGCAGCACGGGCTTACCGGGGGCCTCCCTCTCCTTACCTCCCCAGGATCTCAGTGCCAGCGTCATGGGCCAAGTTCACGGATGAGAACATCCTCCGCTCCCAGAGCGCGTGGGCTGCCTCCGCCAAGCTGCACCATGACATGGAGAGCCTGCTGGTTGTGACAGCTAATGAGATGTGGGGGCAGTTCAACAAGACCAACATCTCCTTTACGAACCGCATCGCTGAGACGGCTGATGCCAAGGGCAGGATCCAGACCCACCTGGCCAAGGTAGCCGGAAGCCCTCCCTTTCGCTGGGGCACTGTCACTTCCCAGTGACACCTCTAAAGCGGGACCCTCCACACAGCCCTGGCCCAAGCAGAGGAACGCACACCCCCAGGAGCTGCTTCTAGAATCATTTTCTCTTTGAAACTCAGAGTGCTGGGGACTTTCTTCTTGCAGCAGGATGAGTTGGCACTGTATTTAATCCTAGGAACGTGCATCCCAGCTGACAGCCTGCTGGTGGATGGGAAAAAAGGGAAATGACGTTGTCGCTTGAGAACATCTTTTTTCATTTATGCATGCGTTTCTTTTTTACGCCAGACCCTGCGAGAAATATTGCAGCATGAGCGGAATATTGAAACCATCCGAAAGGCCATCAAGGACCATGGGCCTCCGTTAAAAGTGGCTCAGACGCGGCTGGATGCGCGCACGCGGAGGCCAAACGTGGAGCTGTGCCGGGACACTGCCCAGCTGCGGTACGGCGGGAGCGCGGGGCCGGCGGGGTCCTTGAGGAGTCCCGGGTGGTCGCTCCCAGGAGCATCACTGGGTGACCAAATTAATGCGGGGGTGTTTGTTTCCTAATGAGTCCTTCCACAAGTGCACTGATAGACTCCCAAGCACCCAGCAGGTATCCCAGCCTTTGGGTGCTGGGAGAGCTCTGCCCCCTCGGCCGGGTACCGCCTAATGGCCCCCCGTGAGGGGCTGGATTTTTCCCACTTGGGGAAACCTCATCTTCTCTCCCGCCTGCTTCCCCGTGGCCGGGTGTGCTCGGCTCCTGCCAGAAACGGGGGGTCCGCGTGAGTCTGAGCACTCTGAAGGGGGAAAGCCTGTGCCCAAGGGGCCCATCTGCAATGACGGGCTAGAAACCACCCCCGGCACGGGACCGTTAACCAGGGCTTCTTGCTCTTTTCCAGCCTTGTCAACGAGGTCCACAACATCAACGAGACCCTCCAGAGCCTTCAGCAGCGCCTGAACCACACCGAGGATGCGCTGCAAACTCTGGTTCGTGCTAAGGCTCTCCTGCAGCACGACCTGGCCATCAAAGCCAACTCTCTATTCATAGACCAGGAGAAATGCATGGGGATGCGCAGGACCTTCCCCAGCACTGCGCGGCTCCTGGGTCCCTCTTAGGTGTTCGGTGTTGCTCATATGTTTTGAAAACACATGCTGAGAGTTGCCCGTCCTGATGAAACCCTGAGGAGAAAGTTAATTAATTATCACTTTTAGGTTAAATGGTTCTATGGGGGACCTCCCCACCCCCCCGCTCACGCTCCTCCTCCCGCCCTGCCTGAGGCGCCGCGCGCCGCTTCCCGCCCTCTGCACCCCGCCCCTCCCCACCGCGCGCCGCTTCCCGCCCGTGGCAGCGCCGCTGCTCGCTCGCCCGCCCTCCCGGGGCCGCTGCAGGCACCGGGCGGTCGCGGCTGCCGGGCCCCCCCCGGCCTCCTCAGCGCCTCCCGCCAGAGCTGCCGGCTCCCGGCGGCTCTCTCCGCGGCCCCGGCGGCTCCCCGCCTGAGGAAAAACCCCGCTGGGCGCCCAGACCGGCCGCTGCGGCGGGGCAGGACCGGCTGCGGAGCAGCTCCGGGCGGCGCTGACCCGTGTGCTGCGGGCTGAGAGCGACCGATTTCGAGACAAGTGCAACAAGAAGGAGTCGGAGCGCTGCCTCTGCAAAATGCCTCTCTCCTTCCCTGGGACCCCTTTGAGAGATGTCCCTTTTCCCCACGGGACAGAGAGAGTCCCTGACTTGTCCCAGACCCCCGGAAAACACGGGGCCATCACAAGAATGTCAAAATGCTGCTTCAAAGAATATCGCCACAGACTTGTATAAGACCATGGGACAGTTACAGAGATTTCCATCTGTACCCCGCTGAAGCCTTAAGAGTGTCGAGGGTGGGAAGTTGAATATATGCCCCAACAGAACAGGAGCTAGACGTTATAGTTCTTAGTGTCAGCTTCTGCAACTTTCTGTGTTCTGCAAGTCCTACTGACATGAAATAAAAGCAGATCCTGCAGAAACAGGGTATCTCTGCCATAAGAGAGATCCAACGTCTTGCTTATTCCCACATCTCTGGGCTATTCAGCTTCCCACTTTCATGACAGAGAAAAACCTGTAGCCACCATGGACGGCCAGAGATGAGGGTGGGTTGGCGGAGGGGGGGGGGGATTGGGGGGGTCCGGGCTGGGGTGTTGGGAGCGGGGGCTCCCCCAGAAACTCACTGGGATCATTGTCTCGGTTTTATTATTAATTGAGGGGAGGGACACGCTGCCGGGAGGGCACCAGCCCATGGGAGCCTCTAGCTGGTCTTTTCTCCCCCCATTTTATTTCTTCATTAAATATAAAATGTAAATATAAAGAGTTATATATATGTAATGCGTATAAATCCAGAGAGAAGGAAGCAGCAGCGCAGAGGCGCTGCCAGGGTGGGGGGTTTCCCTATGTCCCCCCCAGCATCCCTGCAGCAGGGCAGGGGAGGGAAAGGGGGGAGTAATGAAAAATAAATGGATGGAGGCAGCTGTCAGCATCCCAGATCATGGCCATGGTGGCACAGAGATGATGGTAACCCTGGCCAAGGGGATGACCTGATGTCCCCCACATTCACCCCAGAAATCGAGACACTGTGGTTCGCAGGGGGCAGCTGGGACAGGGGACCATTGGAGAGATGCTACTGGAGGCCGAGGACCTCCAGGGGACCCTGGCAGTGTCTCAGGTGTCTTGATCGGGGTGCCCGAGGACGCTGGCTGTGTCCCCTGGGTGGTGATCTGGGTGCCAGGCACCCTGGCTGCCTCCCAGGGTTCGTGGTGCAGGGTCCAGGGGACACTGGCTGCATCTCTGGGGTGGTGGCGCTGGCATCAGAAGCCCTCCTCCCATCTGAAGGAGCGCCTGCCTGCTTCTCAGTGCTCTTTGAGTGCCCCCTCCCTGCTGAAATCCCCCCAGCATCCCCACAGCCCCCTCGAGGACTGCCGACTCCTCACCTTCCCCTTCTGAGGTGGAAGGGTGATGACTTGACCATGCAGGGAGGACACCGAACGATGGGGGGGCGATGCTGTCCTCATCTAGAGGGACACGGTCCAAGGGGACACGCTGCCAGTGAAGGGGTCTTGCCCTCGGGTCCAGGTTCAGAGCACAATGAGCCCCCGACCCAGGGTGACCCCACAGCAAACACCCCACGGGAGCCCCCCCACCCAGGGCTCCCGCCTCCCTCCGGGAAGAGCAGGTGCAGCTTCTCCAGCTTGCTATGGTCTGACTTGGTGGCTTCCAGCTGGGCCACCTTCTTCTTCAGGTGGCCAAGCTGCCTAGTCTGGCAGAGAGCCTCCACCGTCTCCATACAGCAGCCGGAGACTCTGCATGAGCCCAAGGACCCCCAGGGCACAGCCGGCTCCTGCAAAGGGGACATGGCCCTGACATCGGTGTCACAGCGGATCCTGGACCCCTGGGATGTTGGCAAGAGGGTCCCTGCTGCCACGTGACCTGCCCGGGCAAGCTGTGTGCTGGGCAAAGCCTCTGCACATCTCCAGGGCTGGTGGGAAGCAGAAATACGGGGTAATTTTTCAAGATTATCCCCTCTGTTGTGCTTGTGACCGTTGTTCAGAGCCCCCCAAAAATAGGGGAAACAATAAGGAATGGGTTGAAAGTTTTTTATTCATTAAATAATAGTAAATCAATTTTTAACAAAAGCTGTCCCTGCCCACCTGCCAGATCCGTCCTGTGGGGCCCCAGCGCCCTCTAGCTGTTCTTTTCTACCCCCAGTTTGTTTTGTTTTGATTTGTTTTGGATTTTAATATATAAATATATCTCATGTGTATAAATCCAGGCAGAAGGAAGCTGCAGCAGAGAGGCGCTGCTGGTAGGGGGATCCCTATGTCAGCCCTCCCCTAACATCCCTGCAGCGCAGCAGGAGACGGAATGATTAAATAATACTAAATCCCTTTTTAACAGCAGCTGTCCCTGCCCGGCTCTCCACTGCTGGACCCGTCTCGCACTGTCCCACTGGTGCCCCCGCGGCTGGCAGAGATGGCCAGTGGACACGTCTGCCCTTGCGCTCCACTGGCTGGGGCACCGCTCTTACCACCCCAGCACTTACCACCAACAGACCTGGGCCTCCTCCTCCTCCTCCTCCCCCTCATCCCTCCCTCCTGCTTTGCTGCCCACCAGGCAATCCATCCCCCAGAACCCCCCAGCCCACCATGCTGCACTACCTCCTGTCCTGGTGCAGCATCCGGGCGTGCTCGTGGCCGTACCACATCACGGTCCAACATTGTCTGGTCCTGGGGACCCAGAAGCTGGCTGGCAGCATCCTGGAATTTCCTCTGAAGAGGGGCAAGGAGAGGGGCACCAGTGTGGATGTGGGCATGGGATTTATAAGGAGCATCTGCAAAATAGCTTGGCACAAGGCAGGGACGCGGGGCTGGGCTTTCTCTCCCCTCTTTCCCAGCTCCCACGTTTCTTTTTATAAGCCTGTTTAGTTCCCCAGTGCCTCAGCATCCCTTTGGTGGATGCCTGCAATTCCCTCTACCCCAGCATGACCTGCAGGCAGTGGTGCCCGTTTCTCCCTCCCCGGGGCAGTGCTGGCCAGTAGAGAGTGGGGGGCTCCAGGGGGTTGCGCTGAGCTCCCCCGCTCCCCCCAGTGGGACACCCTTCCCACTCTTCCCTCCTGGTGCCCTTCCCGCCAGGTGACAGCGCTGGCTGATGGCCACGGGGCAGGGGCTGGGGTGGCAATGGGGAGAGAGGCAGGGAGGGGGCGAGGGCCAAGCTCCCTCCTGGGGGCACCGGCAGAAGCTCACCAAGCCAAGTGCCTCCTGTATCACCCGGATCTCCTCCGCCATGCGGGACTGCGCCGCCTTCATCGCGCTGATCTCCTGGAGGAGCTCCTGGGAGCGAGCCATGGCCTGGGAGAGGGGGGTGGTGGGGTGAGCCCCAGGGGAGGGTCCTGGCAGGCTGCTCTCTCTCCAGGACGGGGGTCGGGCTGTGCCCCCACTCCTGGACAAGGAGGTCCAGCAGGCCCAGGTGCCCGAGCACGACCTGCAGGAGGCAGCGCAGTGCCGTGAAGTTGATGGCCTTCACCCCCCAAACGGGCAGGATTAGCCTCCACAGGGCCACTCGGGGGGTGTCCGTCACCCCCCAAACCGGGATGCTCCCACCTCCCCAGGCTCCTTTAGAGCCCCATGGGGTAGGAAACCCTCTCGTCCTTTTACCCCATCTGCAGGATGAGCTGGGTGCTGCCAGAACGGGAATGGCAGTGGTGGCAGTCAGGGCATCACAAGTCCTCCCATCTGAGGGAGCGTCTGCCCATTTCCCAGGGGTTTCTGGTACCCTCTGTGTCCCTGCTGGCATCCCCCGGGAGCCAGGCTGTGTCCCCAAAGTCCCCTTGCTGGTCCAGGGCACAGGGTGTGTCCCTGGTCCCTTCAGCCCCACCACTGAGCTCGCCCCAAGCTGGGTGTACATGTCCAACTGGGGGGCCTCAGTGGGAGCAAAGTGGCCCCAGTGCCCTCTTGGGGAGAGGAGGTGAAGGGGAGCTGTGGGTTAACAAGATGTTGAACAGATTGTGAAAGAAGAAAGAACATATAAATTATTTAAAACAACAAATTATTATAGTATATTATATTACATTACATTACATTATATTATATTTCAAATAAATAAATTAATAAAAACCACTAATGAATCTAGCCTGGGCAGTTCAGCGGGGACAGACTGGCCCTCACCCATCCTCCCCCCCTCTGCACCCCTTCAGGGCCTGGAGGAAGCGGAATGGGGGGCTGTGATTTCTCAAGGTGATTCCGCCCTGTCCCTGTGGCCACCGTTCACGGCCCTTCCCTGGGAAAGGGGGGATATAGCGGGGGGAAGGAATTCCCAAATAAAGCTTGCTTTAAAGAAAGCCGAAAGATAAAAAGACAAAGAAAAACAACCAATAAGAGTTTGAAGCTTTTTTATTAACTGAATTGTAATAATTAATTTAAATTATTAAAAAACAATAATGAATCTAATAATTAAAAAATATCACCTCGTGAATTGCTGTCCTGTTGGAATGCCCGGTGCTGGATCTGTCCCGTGGGGCCCCCGCTCAGCAGGCAGCTGCTGGTCCAGCCGGCCCCTGCGGATGCAGCCGTCCTTGCCTAAAAGACCCGTCATGTTGCGCTGGGAAGGAGAGAGCATCTGGCTGAACCACGGGCCGAATTCAGCATCCCCAGGCAATGCTCCCACACCCAGCTCTCCCTGGGGAGACTGAGGCACGGATCCCCAGACACCCAGCATCACCCTCCCAGCCCCAGTCGCCTCCGCCGTATCCCGACCTTTGTCACCTCTACCTTGTTGGGGAGCGTGGGAGGCTGGAGGCACGTGGGGGGGGGGGGGGGCGGGGGGGGGGGGAGGGGAAAGGGGCGTGGAGACAGTGCAGGTGCCGCAGTGTGGTGGTGATGGTGTGTTGGTACCCGCAGCTCCGTGGCACGGTGGGGTAGCCACCCTCAGCCGCCTGCTCCCTGTGGGACAGGGCAGGGGGATGCTCAGTGCCTGACACCATGGCACCCTGTGCTTCACCCCGCTATGCCCGCACTGGGGCCAGGGGCTGCTCCCCGGTGGGGTCTGTCCCTCCCGGCTCCCCTCCGACTGCTGCGGGAGACACCCCACCCGTCCAACCATGCGGGATCTGCTCTTTCCCCACAGCCCCGGTGAGCTGGTCATGGCCGGGGCAGGTCCCTGCAGCCCACCCAAGGACAGCAGGAGGCAGGAGCTGGGCTGTCCCAGCTGCAGGGCTTAATTTTGGCAAGGTGTTTCAGAGGAGCCACGTGACCCCCCAAGGCCCAGGTCAGGCTGAGACCAGACACAACTCGGCACGTGTGGCTTCAGCACCTTTGAGACAGAGCCCTGGGCCAGACGGGGCAGTGTGTGGGGGGTGTAAAACCCCACGAGCTGGGGCACGGGATGGGTCCCCGTGTCCCCTACCTGTGAATGTGCTGCCAGTTTTTCTCCGGCTTGAGGACAGTAGGTGGGTGGCAGTTGAGGTGGGGGGGGTAATGTTGTCATCGATGGGGTGGCCACAGTGTGCTTGGGGAGAGCAGGAGCCGCAGATGGGTGATGGGGGAGAAACGACCTACCCTGGCTCGGGGCAGCACCCCAAAACCCACGGGCTTGTACCCCACGGCACCCCCTGCCTGCTGCCCCCTGGGGAGGGCTGCCTGTCCCCCCACTGCCGTGCAGGTCTGTGAGTGGACTTGGCAGGGTCAGGACCCCCAGGCAGACACACGAACCCCCGTGCCCAGCACAGCAGGGCACCACCAGTACCCATCTGCCCCTGTCCCACCCAGGATGCTGGGTGCTACTGAGGGCCAGGCACCCCCATGCTGAGGGGCCGGTGGCAGGACAGACTGGGGACATGGCTCAGTAGCTGCTTCATCAGCATCCCCACGGTTCGCTGGTGAAATTGGTCCCATGCCAGGGTACCATGCGGGCACCAACCAGGACAGCCAGAGGGACTGGGGCGAGCGCTGTCCCCAAAGTCACCACTATCCCCATCACACTCACTCCTTAATCTCAGCTGCATCATCGGCCTCTGGCTGCGGCACCTTCTCCTGGAGCTGCTGCAGGGTGCTCTTGCTGTGCGCCTCCAGCTGCTGCCAGATCGCCCCCAGCTCCAGGCGGTCCAGCTGTGGGTGGTGCACACACCCATCCGCCCCGGTATAGGACATAGCAGTCCCCGGGGGGAACACCCAGGAGGGGGGAGCCTCAGAGGCATGCTGCCTTAGGCTGACGAGCCACAGAGGTGCCAGTTTGGTTGGCGGTGGTGAGAGAACCATCACCTTGGAGGCCACCTCTGTCACTGAACTGTCACTGGACCTGCCCCCGGCCCGTCACTTGGCTCTGCATCTCCTCGACCGTCTCATTCAGCCGCTTCACGCTTGCGTCAAACTTGGTGTGATTGACTTTGCTGGCCCGGGCGGTGGTGTCTGCTTTCCAGCCAGAGGGAAAGGCAGGAGAGCGGTAGGGAAAGGGTGGACGGACCACGGGCAGGGCCAGCTCGTGACAAGAGAGGGACAAGTGGCTACATGGCCCTGCTCGCCCCATCAACACTGTGGGGTTGCTCCCATCAGCCAAAGGGACGTGGGGAGAGACAGGGGGACCTAGGGAGGGACCTGCAGCTGGTCTGGAAATCCTCCTTCCCCCCGGCTGGTTCTGCCATCGAGCACCCAAGGGACAACGGGCGTTTGTCAGCCTACACAGGACCCCTCTTGGCTGCTGCGGTGGTCACTTGAGGCCGTACCACAGCAATTCCCAGCACTGGGTCCTCCTTCTCCGCTTTGTCCTTCTCCAGCCTCTCCGGGACTGCAACAGAGCCTTCACACGCAGAAAGCACCCCAGGATGCTATGGCAGGGTCAGAGCTGCCTTCTGGCCAGCTGAGACCCCCCGACCTCCCCAGTTCCCTCCAAAACCTCCAGGAAAGGCAGTGGGAACCTCTGCAGGGCTGCCAGCATGTTTGCAGGGGAACTAAGCCCTTGTGGTGCCCAGCCTGGGCTCTGCCTGGAGGATGCTCTGACTCCACGGGAGTTTCAGAGACATTCCTCGTTGTGTTTCTGCTACTGGGGACTGTCATCCAGGAGGTTCCCCATGACAGAGCTGAGCTTCTCATAGTCCCCTTGCACCTGCCCCATGGTGGCTTGGCTGAGCTTCAGCAGCTCCTCATCCTGCTTCAGGGAGGAAGGTGACAAGGCCGGGTGGCACTGGCTGCCCCGTGGGGACAGACCCAGGTTACTTGGCTGGTGGCCAGGGGCTATCAATGGCAGCAGGACATTTCCACAGGACTATAATTTCCTTCCCCACAGCTGACTTGTCCAAGCCCATTTGAGGAGAAGGACCTGGGGCTGTTGGTGGATGAGAAGCTCAACATGAGCCGGCAATGTGCGATCGCAGCCCAGAGGGCCAACTGAATTCTGGGCTGCATCAGAAGTGTGGCCAGCAGGTCAAGGGAGGGCATTCTGCCCCTCTTCTCCACTCTCATGAGACCCCCACCTGGAGTAGTGCGTCCAGCTCTGGAGCAGGCCTGAGGAGGGCCATGAAGATGCTCAGAGGGCTGGAGTACCTCTCCTATGAGGAAAGGCTGAAAGAGTTGGGGTTGTTCAGCCTGGAGAAGAGATGGCTCCAGGAAGACCTTATTGCGGCCTTCCAGTATGTCCTGGTTTGAGAGACACAGGACTAATTTCTCTTCTAATACTTGGGAAAACTGCACTTTTAGAAGACTCCACTGTCTGAATCTGTGAAAATATTGACTTTACAGTTTTCAGAGTTGGAAGGGACCTCTAGAGATCATCTAGTCCAACTCCCCTGCTAAAGCAGGATTGCCCAGAGCACATTACTCAGGACTGCATCCAGGCGGGTCTTGAAAATCTCCAGAGAAGGGGACTCCACCACCTCCCTGGGCAGCCTGTGCCAGTGCTCTGTCACCCCCACCGTAAAGAAGTTTTTCCGTGTATTTGAACGGAACTTCCTATGTTTTAACTTGTGCCCGTTACCCCTCTTCCTGTCACTGGGAAATTAGGAGGAAATTTTATATTAGGAGGAATTTAATAATTTAATATTAGGAGGAAATTTTTAAATGTGAGGGTAGTTAGGCCCAGGCCCAGGTTGCCCAGAGAAGCTGTGGCTGCTCCATCCCTGGAGGTGTTCAAGGCCAGGTTGGACGGGGCTTGGAGCAACCTGGGCTGGGGGGAGGTGTCCCTGCCCATGGCAGGGGGTTGGAACTCCATGATCTTGAAGGTCCCTTCCAACCCAAACCATTCAATGGTTCTATGGTTCTATGATTCTATGATTTGAGGGACAGCCAGAGGCTCCCCCACGTTACAGCAAAGCACAACCAGCCAGGGGGGTCCCAGCAGACCCTCACCAATCCCCCCGCACTGTTCTCTCTACATGTCTCCTCCTCAGCAGCTGCCTCACCACCTTGCCCAGCCATGACAGGTGGAAGGAGTTCACCACATCCTGCAGCTTCTCATCCTACAGCGCTGGAGGAGCTGTAGCCCACCTGTGCTCTGGTGTCCGTGCTGCAGACGGGGCATGCTGCATGCGCCTCTGCCTGCTCCTGCCCCGCGCTCTCTATTGGCCTCAGCTTGTGCTGCTGCTGGAGGGACTTTTTACAAGGGCGTGTAGTGATAGGATGAGGGGGAAAGGCTTCAAACTGGAAGAGGGGAAATTTAGATTAAATATTAGGAAGAAATTGTTCACTTTAAGGGTGTTGAGGCCCAGGCCCAGGCTGCCCAGAGAAGCTGTGTCTGCCCTATCCCTGGAGGGGTTGAAGGCAAGGTTGGACGGGGGCTTGAGTAACCTGGTTGGGTGGGAGGTGTCCCTGCGCATGGCAGGGGGGTTGGAACTCCATCATCTTGAAGGTCCCTTCCAATCCAAACCATTCTATGGTTCTATGATTCTATGATTTGGGGGACGGCGAGGGGCTCCGCCATGTTGCAGCACGACCAGTCAGGTGGGTCCCAGCAGACCCCTACCAAGCGCCCCCCATGCCACCACCACGCTACATGGCTCCTCCTCGGCAGCTGCCTCACCACCTTGCCCACCACCTGCCATGACTGGTGGAAGGAGTCCACCACCTCCTGCAGCTTCTCATAGCGCTGGAGGAGCTGTAGCCCACCTGTGCTCTGGTGTCCGTGCTGCAGACAGGGCGTGCTGCCTGCGCCTCTGCCTGCTCCTGCCCCGCGCTCTCTATTGGCCTCAGCTTGTGCTGCTGCTGCAGGAAGGGGAGAAGAATTGGCTCTGACATGGCATGGATGCAGCCACGGAGCCCAGGGACCGTGGCAGCTCCACGGCCCCAGCCAGCCCAGGGGACGTGCCACATCCAGCTCCTTCAGCTCCTGCTTTAACTCCTGCAGTTCTGGCAACGAATTTAAAAGCCACAGAGCTCCATTTGGCTAAATCATAGAATCACAGAATCATAGACTGGTTTGGGTTGGAATAGACCTTTAAGGGCCATCTAGTCCAACCTCCTGCCACGAGCAGGGACATTTTCATATAGACCAGGTTGCTCAGAGCCCCGTCCAACCTGGCCTGGAATGTTTCCAGGGATGGCTCGTCTCCCACCTCTCTGGGCAACCTGGGCCAGTGTCTCACCACTCAGCATAAAACGTTTCTTCCTTCTGTCTAGTCTAAATCTTCCCTCTTTCAGTTTAAAACCATCCCACCTTGTTTTACCACAACAGGCCCTGCTAAAAGGCTTGTCTCCACCTTTCTTATCAGCCCCCTTGAGGGACTGGAAGGGGCTCTAAGGTGTTTTGGGAGCCTTCTCTTCTCCAGGCTGAACCCCCCCCAACTCTCCCAGCCTGTCCTCACAGCAGAGGGGCTCCAGCCCTCGCAGCATCTCCGGGGCCTCCTCTGAACCTGCTCCAACAGCTCCGTGTCCTTCTGCTGTTGGGACCCCCCGAGCTGGAGGCAGCACTGCAGCGGGGTCTCCCCAGAGCACAGCAGAGGGGCAGAATACCCCCCTCGCCCTGCTGGCCACCCTGCTGGGGAAGACATTGGTGCCAGCAGCTACGAATCGATCAGGATGGAATTAAGAGGACCTACAACTCCCCGACTAAACGTCTCGATTTCCAGAGGACGAGCTCTGAGGCACTAAGGCGGGCAGAAGGATGGGCAGAGCCCCCCCCCGCCAACACCGATGGGAAAGCTGCCACCACGGCCTAGCGACCCCTGTGGGCCGGGCTGGGCCGAGCCACGGGGCACCTCAGGGGGGCCGCGAGGGGAGCGGGCCCTGCCAGGGGAGGCGAGATGCCAGGGACACTGGGCACGCAGACCACCAATATGGGGACACATCAAGGTCGCCGAGCCCCCAGACCACCACCGTGGGAACACAGCTAGGTCCACCAGGAACCCATATCACCAATCTGGGAACACAGCAAGGGTCCCCTGAATGCAGACCGACACCCTTGGGACAGAGCCAGGGCCACTGGGCATGAAGACCACCACCCTGGGGACACAGCCTGGGCAACCAGGCACCAAAACTACCACCTGGGGACAGAGCCAGGGCTACTGGGCACGGAGACCACCACACTGGGGAGAAAGCCAGTATCCCCGAGAACCCAGACCACCACCCTGAGGACACAGCCGGGGCCACCGGGCATCTAGACCACCACCCTGAGGACACAGCCAGGGCCACCAGAAACCCAGATCACCAAACTGGGGACACAGCAAGGGTCTCCGAGCACCCAGACCACCACACTGGTGACACAGCAAGGGTCCCCTGGTATGCAGACCACCACCTGTGAACACAGCCAGGGCCACCGGGCACCCAGGCCACGACTCTGAGGACACAGCCGGGGCCACCAGGCAGGAAGACCACCACCCTGGGGAAACAACCATGGTCCCCGTGCACACTGATCACAACTTTGGGCACACAGCTAGTGTCCCTGAGCACCCATAGCACCACTCTGGGGACAAAGTCAGGGCTACCAAGTATGCAGACCACAACACTGGGGACACAGCCAGGGCCACCGGGCACGCAGACCACCAATCCGGGGACACAGCCAGGGTTCCCTGGCACCAGAACACCACACCTGGGAGGCACTCAGGGGCACCAGGGACCAAGACGACCACCCCAGTCTAACACCAGGGATAGAGCCAGTGTTTCCCAGACTCTGGATCACCGCACTGGGGGTTTCTTTGTGGTAGGTGAAACCTCCATCATGGCTCTTAATGGCAGAAAGCTCCATCACCATCCCACGGAAGGCCAGAGCAGAACCTCTTCACAGGGGGGGACAGGCGCCCACTAGCTTGGTGCCTGCTGTATTTCCCGATAGGATCTGGGGGGGCAAAGTGGATCTGGGGGCTGTGAATTATGAAGGTGATGCCGCCCCCTCAGTCCCACTGACTGCTGCTCCTGGCCCATCCCTGAGAAAGGGGGAAGCTGGGGAACTTTTTAGATTTCAAATCAACATTGCTTAAAAAAAAAGGCCCCCCCCAAAAAAAGAAAAAAGACCAAAACAACCCAGGTTGACTTTTTTTTTATTTCTTACATAGAAACAATGAATTCAATAATTAAATAACAATGAATTCAAGAATTGTTGTCCCTGTTGGGCTGCCCGGGTGCTGGATCCGTCCCGCAGGGCCCCCGCTCAGCAGGCAGCTGCTGGTCCAGCCGGCCCCTGCGGATGCAGCCGTCCTTGCCCAACAGACCCGTCATGTTGCCCTGGGAAGGAGAGAGCGTCTGGCTGAACCACGGGCCGAATTCAGCATCCCCAAGCAACGCTCCCACACCCAGCTCTCCCTGGGGAGACTGAGGCACGGACCCCCAGACGCTCAGCATCACCCTCCCAGCCCCAGTCACCCCCACCGTATCCCGACCTTTGTCACCCCTACCTTGTTGGGGAGCGTGAGGGGTGGGAGGAGCAGGGGAGGCCGGAGACACTGCAGGCGCCGCAGCGGGGCAGTGACAGTGCGCTGTTCCCCGCAGCTCCGTGGCACGGTGGGGTACACACCCTCAGCCGCCGTCTCTCTGTGGGATGGGGAAGGGGGATGCTCAGTGCCCAGCACTGTGGCACCCTGTGCTTCACCCCGCTACGCCCGCGAGGGGGCCAGGGGCTGCTCCCCGGTGGGGTCTGTCCCTCCCGGCTCCCCTCCGACTGCTGCGGGAGACACCCCACCCGTCCAACCATGCGGGATCTGCTCTTTCCCCACAGCCCTGGTGAGCTGGTCATGGCCGGGGCAGGTCCCTGCAGCCCACCCAAGGACAGCAGGAGGCAGGAGCTGGGCTGTCCCAGCTGCAGGGCTTAATTTTGGCAAGGTGTTTGAGGAGCCACGTGACCCCCCATGGCCCAGGTCAGGCTGAGACCAGACACAACTCGGCACGTGTGGCTTCAGCACCTTTGAGACAGAGCCCTGGGCCAGACGGGGCAGTGTGTGGGGGGTGTAAAACCTCACAGAGCTGGGGCACGGGATGGGTCCCCGTATCCCCTGCTTGTGGCTGTGCTGCCAGTTTTCCTCTGGCTTGAGGACAGAAGTTGGGTGGCAGTTGAGGTGGGGGGGTAATTTTGGCATCGATGGGGTGGCCACAGTGTGCCTGGGGAGAGCAGGAGCCGCAGATGGTTTATGGGGTACAAACGACCTACCCTGGCTCGGGGCAGCACCCCAAAACCCACGGGCTTGTACCCCATAGCACCGCCTGCCTGATACCACGCAGGCACCGACCAAGACAGCCAGAGGGACCAGGGCCAGCGCTGTCCCCATCACACTCACTCCTTAATCAAAGCCACATCATCAGCCGCTGGCTGCGGTGTCTTCTCCTGGAGCTGCTCCACTATTCTCTTGCTGTGCTCCTCCAGCTGCTGCCGGAACGCCCCCAGCTCCAGGCGGTCCAGCTGTGGATGGTGCACACCCTCAGCCTCAGGGAGGACCCTCAGAGGGATTCTACCTTAGGCTGATGAGCCACAGAGGTGCGAGATTTGCGTGGTGGGGATGAGCCACTCCTCACCTTGGACAGCAGCTCTTCATTGAACTGCTGCTCCACCTGCTCCTGGTCCTTCACCTGGCTCAGCATCTCCTCAACTATCTCATTCAGCTGCTTCATGCTTGCATCAAACTCGGTGTGATTGATTTTGCTGGCAAGGGCGGTGGTGTCTGCTTTCTAGCCAGAGGGAAAGGCAGGAGAGCGGTGGGGAAAGGGTGGAGGGACCATGGGCAGGGCCACCTCCTGACAGGAGGAGAAGGACAAGTGGCTACATGGCCGCCCTTGCCCCATCAGCACCGTGGGGTTGGTCCCAGCAGCCAAAGGGACCCGGGGAGAAAGAGAGGGACCTGGGGAGGGTCCCGCAGCTGGTCTGGAAATCCTCCTTCCCCCTGGCAAGTTCTGCCACCAAGCACCCAAGGGACAACGGGTGTTTGTCACCCTGCCTGGAACCCCCTTGGCCTGTGCCAGGGCCCTCAAGGGCTTACCACATCAATTCCCAGCACTGGGTCCTCCTTCTCTGCTTTGTCCTTCTCCAGCCTCTCCGGGGACTGCAACAGAGCCTTCACATGCAGAAAGCACCCCAGGATGCCATGGCAGGGTCAGAGCTGCCTCCCAGCCAGCTGAGACCCCCCAACCTCCCCAGTTCCCTCCAAAACCTCCAGGAAAGGCAGTGGGAACCCTGCCCCCTACCACACCCCCTCCCCCATGCCACCACCACACTACATGGCTCCTCCTTGCCAGCTGCCTCAACACCTTGCCCACCACCTGCCTCACCACCTTGCCCACCACCTGCCATGACATGAAGTCTACCACCTCCTGCAGCTTCTCATAGCGCTGGAGGAGCCGTAGCCCACCTGTGCTCTAGTGTCTGTGCTGCAGACGGGGCGTGCTGCCTGCGCCCTTGCCTGCTCCTGCCCCGCGCTCTCTATCGGCCTCAGCTTGTGCTGCTGCAGGAAGGGGAGAAGAATCGGCTCTGACGTGGCATGGATGCAGCCCAGGAGCCCAGGGGCCGTGGTGGCTCCATGGCCCCAGCCAGCCCAGGGGACGTGGCCAGGAACCCCACCAGAACCACTGCACTGAGCCGGCGGGCAGTGGGAGCACTCCCTGCAGACTTCACCTGTGCCTTCATTTGTTCGGCTGTCTGCATCACCACCTTCTTCAGTGTGTCCTTGGTCCTCTCCTGGTACTCTCCGAGCTCCTTCAGCTCCCGCTCTACCTCCTCTAGTCCCAGGTCCTTCATCTCTATCAGCTCCTGCTTGACTTTTTGCAGCGTGTATCTGGCCAGTGAGACGGGGGCACGGGCAGGATTAGCCTCCACGGGGCTGCTCAGGGGGTGTCCCTCGCCCCCCAAACCAGGATGCTCCCACCCCTCCGAATCCCTTGTAGCCCCACGGGGTAGGAAACCCTCTCCGTCCTTTTACCCCAGCTGCAGGCTGATCTGGTTGCTGACACGTGCTTTGCAGTCACCTCCAGTCACCCCCGGCTTTCCAAGGGCATCCTCCGGCTGCCTGATCTGGGAACGGCAGTGGTGGCACAGTCAGGGCATGGGTCCCGCTGTCGTCCCAGCACGGGGGTCCCTGGGATGCCCTGGTCTCAGGAGCTCACTTGTCCCCCGCAGGGGCTGCTGTGGGATGTCACTGCCATAGGCAGTGGAGGAGGTCTGTCTGTCTGTCAGGCCAGCTGAGGAGCTGCCCTGGCACTGCCTGTGCCAGGTCCTGTCTCCTGGCAGGATGCGCAGGGAAGAGAAGTGCTGAGCAAAGCGCCGCAGAGGCCGCGAGGCGTGCGGTGGCTGGAGGCGCTGGGTGCTGCGGTCCCTCTTGGTCCCGCTCCCGCAGACGGGATGCCCCAGCACTTACCACCAACAGACCTCAGACTCCTCTTCCTCTTTCTCCTCCTCCTCCTCCTCCTCCTCCTCCTCCCCCTCATCTCCCCCTCCTGCTTTGCTGCCCACCAGGCAATCCATCCCCCAGCACCCCCCAGCCCACCATGCTGCACTACCTCCTGTCCTGGTGCAGGACCTCGTGGCCGTACCACATCACGGTCCAACACTGTCTGGTCCTGAGGACCCAGAAGCTGGCTGGCAGCATCCTGGAATTTCCTCTGAAGAGGGGCAAGGAGAGGGGCACCAGTGTGGATGTGGGCATGGGATCTATAAGGAGCATCTGCAAAATAGCTTGGCACAAGGCAGGGACGCGGGGCTGGGCTTTCTCTCCCCTCTTTCCCAGCTCCCACGTTTCTTTTTATAAGCCTGTTTAGTTCCCCAGTGCCTCAGCATCCCTTTGGTGGATGCCTGCAATTCCCTCTACCCCAGCATGACCTGCAGGCAGTGGTGCCCGTTTCTGCCCTCCCCGGGGCAGTGCTGGCCAGTAGAGAGTGGGGGGCTCCAGGGGGGTGCGCTGAGCTCCCCCGCTCCCCCCAGTGGGACACCCTTCCCACTCTTCCCTCCTGGTGCCCTTCCCGCCAGGTGACAGCGCTGGCTGATGGCCACGGGGCAGGGGCTGGGGTGGCAATGGGGAGAGAGGCAGGGAGGGGGCGAGGGCCAAGCTCCCTCCTGGGGGCACCGGCAGAAGCTCACCAAGCCAAGTGCCTCCTGTATCACCCGGATCTCCTCCGCCATGCGGGACTGCGCCGCCTTCATCGCGCTGATCTCCTGGAGGAGCTCCTGGGAGCGAGCCATGGCCTGGGAGAGGGGGGTGGTGGGGTGAGCCCCAGGGGAAGGTCCCTGGGGTGCAGGACCTTTACCCCTGCTGTGATCTTTCCTTGAACCCGAGCTTATTTCTCCCTACGGCGGATGCTCTAGCAAAGCAGGTCTGCCAGTGGCTCAGCGCTGTGCAGGATGAGGCCCCACTCCCGTCCCCCCCAGTGCTGGCTTTAGCCGCTGGGCGAGCTGAGGGGATTTGCAGTGGGAGATGAGGCCCATGAGGTGCAGATGGAGCCTCTCAGCTGCCCCAGGAGCAGATGTGGTATCGGCTGTAGGTCAGCAGTGGAGAAGGGAGGGATGGAGAAGATGGTGGGGCCGGACCTCCAGGGGTGCTGAGCCTACAGCCAGAGGAGCCAAGGACACGGGGGGCTGTAGCGGACCCACCATGATTCACTGATGGCAATGTGGAGAGGACCCTGAGCAAGTGGAGCAGCATTTCAGCCCCAGCTCTTCCTCCCCAAAACTCCATCCATTCCTGCACTGAAGCCCCATGTGCCACCATGAGCTCGGGCTTGAGCCAGACCTTGGTCTAAGGGCAGGCCAACAGTGACATGGACCCTGGAGGAGGGGTGTCTTTTGCGGGAGGACCCAGGGGACCGGCAAAAGCCTTTACCTTGAAGATGCTGCTCTCATTGGCTTGAATTTTTTTCTTCATGTGCCTCACGCTGGCAGCCTCAGAGGAGAGCTGGGGGCCACTGGTGGGGTCCTGCAGTGGGTCCTTCCTGGGCAGCCGCTGCTCCGGCTCCTGGGGCTGCTGCCCCGGGCCCCGGGCCCTGTCCCCCTCCTTCTCCAGGACAGGGCGTGCCTTGGCAGGCTGGTCCGTCTCCAGGAGGGGGGTCGGGCTGTGCCCCCACTCCTGGACAGGGAGGTCCTGCAGGCCCAGGTGCCCGAGCACGACCTGCAGCAGGCAGCGCAGTGCCGTGAAGTTGATGGCTCCGACCTCGCCGGGCTCAATGGCGACATCCAGCAGCTGGGATAGCCTGAGCTGGGCCATCGCTGCTGCCCTGCTGAAAGGACAGTGGGACCTGAGGGGGACGGGAGCCTTTCTGCCTGCGGGGGAGCGGGATGGAGGGGAGGGATGGGCAGTCAGCAGCTTTCCCCCTCCTGGGGGGACAGGAGCCTTTCTGCCGAGGGGGGACCGGGATGGGTGGGAGGAATAGGCAGTCGGCAGCCTTCCTCCTCCTCGTCTCCTTGTCCTCGTGCTCGTCCTCCTCCTCCTCGTCCTCCTCCTGCTCCTCCTGGCAGCCGAATGACCACCCCGGTGGCAGGACGGGTGCTAAGGACAATGAGGTCACCCATTGCCGGGCAGCACCCCGTAACCCCGGAGATGACGGGCCCCGCCCCGGTCCCGGCCTGTCCTTGGGATGAAGTTATCCACAGGGATGGAGGCGTGCAGGGGCCCAAACCGCAGCAGGCGCAGCCTGTGCTCGGTCAGAGGCACCTCCGCACAGGGTCTGTCCCTGTCCTGGGTGGCTGCACCGTGTGGGGAGAGGGACGGTCACACCACCTGCTCTGGCTGAGACTGTCCCGGAGGAGACCAGTCCCAGCAAGGAAGCACCTGAATTACTTTTTTGGGCGTACGAGACAAGGCCGGGTTGGCAGAGGGGGGAAGGATTGGGGGGGTCTGGGAGGGGCTGTTGGGAGCAGGAGTTCCCCAGAAATGCACTGGGATCATTGTCGAGGTTTTATTGTTAATTTAGAGGAAGGACACACTGCCGGGAGGGCACCAGCCCCAGGGCCCTCCAGCTGGTCTTTTCTACCCCCAGTTTGTTTTCATAGAATCATAGAATCACTATCATATCCAAATATATAGAATGTGTATAAATCCAGGCAGAAGGAAGCTGCAGCACAGAAGCGCTGCTGGGTGGGGGGTCCCTATGTCAGCCCTCCCCTAACATCCCTGCAGCGCAGCAGGAGACGCAATGATTAAATAATACTAAATCCCTTTTTAACAGCAGCTGTCCCTGCCCGGCTCTCCACTGCTGGACCGGTCTCACACTGTCCCACCGGTGCCCCCGTGCCTGGTAGAGATGGCCAGTGGACACGTCTACCCTTGCGCTCCACTGGCTGGGGCTTTTGGGCAGCGAGACGGGGGCACGGGCAGGATTAGCCTCCACAGGGCCACTCGGGGGGTGTCCGTCACCCCCCAAACCGGGATGCTCCCACCTCCCCAGGCTCCTTTAGAGCCCCATGGGGTAGGAAACCCTCTCCGTCCTTTTACCCCATCTGCAGGATGAGCTGGGTGCTGCCAGAACGGGAATGGCAGTGGTGGCAGTCAGGGCATCACAAGTCCTCCCATCTGATGGAGCGTCTGCCCATTTCCCAGGGGTTTCTGGTGCCCTCTGTGTCCCTGCTGGCATCCCCCGGGAGCCAGGCTGTGTCCCCAAAGTCCCCTTGCTGGTCCAGGGCACAGGGTGTGTCCCTGGTCCCTCCAGCCCTACCACTGAGCTCGGCCCCCACTGGGTGTCCACATCCAACTGGACGTCCTCAGCAGGAGCAGAGTGGCCCCAGTGTCCCCTGAGAACAGGAAGCGAAGGAGAGCTGTGGGTTAACAAGACGTTAAACACATTGTGAAACATCAAAGACCAGAAGGAAGAAGAAAACAAGCAGAAATGTTAACAGAAGACAACGCATAGACAGCTTGTGAGAACTCTGCTGATTCGAGAAGAATCCGCTTGTCTGGCAGCTATTTCGCAAAAGGATGTTGATGGGGGAAGATGCTAACGCTGATTATCCCAGTGAAAAAGTACTGAGAAACCAGAGAAACTATGAAAGTTGAGTTTGGTTGGTAATAAACGATTCTGGTTGCAGACCCAACCTCATACGCTACAGGGAGCAGCTTCACGGGCAGTCATGCAGCGGTGCGGACAGACCCCAGAACCCTCCGCCGTGTCCCCACTCCCTGTCGCCAAACCACCACCTCACAGGGCCAAACTCAAGGACACCCACGGAGCCCAAGGCTGCCCACCCCGCGCAGACCTCCCAGGTCCCATGGCCACAGCCACCCGGCCCCTCCCCAGACCCCTTAGTGCTTCGCTCCCCTCTGCACCTGCAGGCTTGGAGCAGCCCAGCCAGGGGAGCAGCAAACCCCCCCCACTCCCCAGGCCATGGCAGCCAGGCCTTTGGCTCTCCACCAGTGCCATTTGCTGCTCCACACCTGCTGGACCAGAGCTGCTTCCCAGACCAACGGGCTGCGCCGGCAGTTCAGGAGCAGCAGCTCCAGGCAGGATTTGGAAACCATCTCACGGTGCAAAATGCCGGGCCCTGCCCCAAAATGTCCCGCCACTGTCCCCCGCTCCCACCCAGGGGCTGTATCGCACCCACCATGATTTGCTGATGGCAACATGGGGAGGACCCAGAGTGCAGGTTCATAGCCCCCCAAAAAAGCAGAAAAAAAACCAATAAAAACAGCTTGAAGGACTTTTATTAATTAAATAATAATAAATCAATTTTTAAAAATAGCATTTCCTACCCGCCTGCCCGATCCATCCGGGGGGGGGGAGGGGCAAGGCCCTCTAGCCGGTCTGTTCTCCCCCCATTTTGTCTCCTTATATCCTCATATCTAAACATATCTAACGTGTATAAATCCAGGCAGAAGGAAGCTGCAGCACAGAGGCGCTGCTGGGTGGGGCGTCCCTATGTCAGCCCTCCCCTAACATCCCTGCAGCGTGGCAGGAGAGGGAACGCCTATCCCTCCTGAACAGCCTGTAGCCATCCACAGCCGCACGCCAGCCATGGGATTTGTCCCCTCAGGTTTCAGTAATGGCAACCAGGTCGTAGCGGCAGGGTGCCTTCCAGTTCCTCCTGTTTCTTGCCCATGCTGTGGGCATTGGTATAGAGGCACGTCAGCTGGGCTGTCGGCCATGTCACCTTCCCAGAGGAACACCCCTTGATGCCTTTGGGCAATGGTGTTGGCTCGGCAATGGCTCTTGGCTCCCATGACCTCAGGAGCCCCTGGCTCATCTCTCCAAGACTCCAAGTGTGCTGCAGTGTCGCCAGCGCCTCTCAGAGCAACAGACTGTAGGCCCTCGCTGGCACCCCGTCCCTCTAACCTTGCCGTGCCATCCCACAGCTTGTCACGGGCAAGCCTGATATTGTCCCCCTCTCCCTTCACACCCTGTTTACAGCCCTGTTGGGGAGCCCCACTAGCTCCTGAGCAAAGACCCTCTTCTCCCTTGGAAAAAGGTGAACCCCACCTGTGGGAGAGTAACTTAGGGATTTTTTGCTTCAGCCATTTTCTGGGTTTCAGCCACTTTGTATAGAGAATGATGACACGAGCAAGGTTGAGTAGCTTAGAACAACTCCTTCAAAGAAGAATGCGAATCGAGCCTGTGCTAGGCAAACCGATCGTGAAAGAATGTGCGCCCTAAAGTACCAAACCAAAGGGAAAAGGGACAGGAACTTGGGTGATTGAGGGGAAGGTGTAAATACCTGAAGTTTTGTAACTGGGTGGGCCTCTATTTGAGACACACCCGACTCAGCTGTCTCCCCCTTTTTGTTTTAAATAGTTTTTTCTATCTTTGCTTCAAAGGCTTTCTACATTCTAACCCCGAGCAAGCGTTTCTCACGCACCTGACACCAACAAGCCTGATGCCGCGTACACCACCTCATTATCAAAATAACGCCATACTGGACTCTCTGTTCCCCTCAGTAGGCAGTCGACTACAACTATAACCCATTTTTCTTCCTCGTGGAGCTGGTTGTCATACAGGTGGTACGCCGTCCCGACCATACCAGCACCTCTGCTCTACACAGACCATCGTCCACACCATCCACTGAGTGGCCTTCCACATCCACAGCCCCATCCCTGCTGTATGGCAGCACCCGGGAAGGCGAGGTGGGCACGGAGGGGCTCTGCCTGCCGCCCTGAGCGTGGACTTGTCTCCCTTTGCTCCTCCGCTTTACGCTGCTGCCTTCAGACTGGCAGGGGCATGACACAAAATCCCCTTATCGGGGGGGTTTCTGGCGGCCGTTCCTGTCTCAGGGAGGGCAGAGCACAGTCCCACAGCCTCCCTCCGCCTAAGCCTTCCTCCTTCCCCTCGCAGCTCTGCCACCGCGCTGAGCACCCCGCCCTGCCCACGACGCCCACCCCTCGCAGGGACGGCGGGCTCTGCCGGTCTCTGCAGCCCCAGCCCGGGGTGGCTGCACCTCTCGCCAACGGCTCTCCCCGCTGCAGCACGCGGAGAACATGGCGTCCCGCGGAGGAGGGGGACGGTGCGCTGACCGAGCTCGGCCGGGCTGGGCGGGGGACCACGCCCCCCCCCCGCGAGCCCCGCCCCATCTGCCGCGCGCCGCTTCCCGCCCTCTGCACCCCGCCCCTCCCCACCGCGCGCCGCTTCCCGCCCGTGGCAGCGCCGCTGCTCGCTCGCCCGCCCTCCCGGGGCCGCTGCAGGCACCGGGCGGTCGCGGCTGCCGGCCCCCCCCCGGCCTCCTCAGCGCCTCCCGCCAGAGCTGCCGGCTCCCGGCGGCTCTCTCCGCGGCCCCGGCGGCTCCCCGCCTGAGGAAAAACCCCGCTGGGCGCCCAGACCGGCCGCTGCGGCGGGGCCGGGCCGGCTGCGGAGCAGCTCCGGGCGGCGACTGAGGTGCCTTTGCAGTTGTGATGTGAACCCCCAGCAGACCCCGAGCTCTCCCCACAGCCCGCAGGTGTAAAGCCCCCGCAGGCTCCGTGGGACGCGGGCAGTGATGCTCATGGGGGGACAGAGCTGCCCGGGGGGTCAAGATCTGCGGGGACGTGGATCGGGGAGGAAGCCGCTGTGCCCCTACATCCCCACCCACAGCTCTTGTTTGCATCTTGCAGCTCCAACAGGGCGGCCCAGCACCATCTGGAGAAGGACCTGGCCAACAAGCAGGTGGCCCACCGCATCGACGACAAGTGCCACCACCTGAGGAACTACTACTCCCAGGGCATCCACTACCACCGAGGGGTGGAGCGCGTCGATGCCACGTGAGTGCATTGTCCTTTGCTCCTATCGCTCTAGTAAACTGGCTTTATCTCCACCCAGGAGTTTTTCCCTTTCCCCCTATTTTCTCCCTCTTCTGCCACACTTCTGATCAAGATGCCGCGTGGTCCTAGCTGCCGGCTGGCCTTAAGCCATGACATAGAGTCAATTTAAAAGCCTAGATTGAAGCTACATTTAATCCCCGCTGCTCCCTGGCAGGGTGCGTGCCTGCCCACGTCCAGCTTCAGCAGCACGGGCTTAGTGGGGGCCTCTCCTTACCTCCCCAGGATCTCGGTGCCAGCCTCATGGGCCAAGTTCACCAATAGCAGCATCCTCGGCTTTCAGAGCATGCGGGCTGCCTCCACCAAGCTGGGCGATGACATCCAAAGCCTGCTGGTGGTGACGGTCAACGAGATGTGGAGGCAATTCAACAGCACCAACATTGCCTTTACGAACCGCATCGCTGAGACAGCTGATGCCAAGGGCAGGATCCAGACCCACCTGGCCAAGGTAGCCGGAAGCCCTCCCTTTCTCTGGGGCACTGTCACTTCCCAGTGACACCTCTGAAGCGGGACCCTCCACGCAGCCCTGGCCCAAGCAGAGGAACGGGCACCACCAGAAGCTACTTCTAGTATCATTTTCTCTTTGAATCTCAGAGCGCTGGGGCCTTTCTTCTTGCAGCAGGATGAGTTGGCACTGTGATTTCATCCCAGGGACAGTGCATCCCAGCTGACAGCCTGCTGGTGGATGGGAGAAAAGGGAAATGACGTTGTCGCTTGAGAATATCTTTTTTCATTTATGCATGCGTTTCTTTTTTACGCCAGACCCTGCAAGGATTATTCCAGCTTGAGCGGAATATTGAAACCATCCAAAAGGCCATCAAGGACCACGGGCCTCCGTTAAAAGTGGCTCAGACGCGGCTGGATGCGTGCATGTGGAGGCCAAACGTGGAGCTGTGCCGGGACACTGCCCAGCTGCGGTACGGCGGGAGCGCGGGGCCGGCGGGGTCCTTGAGGAGTCCCGGGTGGTCGCACCCAGGAGTATCACTGGGTGGCAAAATTAATACGGGGCTGTTTGTTTCCTAATGAGTTCTTCAACGAGTGCACTGATAGACTCCCAAGCACCCAGCAGGTATCCCAGCCTTTCGGTGCTGGGAGAGCTCTGCCCCCACGGCCAGGTACTGCCTGATGCCACCCCATGAGGTGCTGGATTTTTCCCACTAGGGGAAACCTCTTCTTCTCTCTCACCTGCTTCCCGGCGGCCGGGTGTGGTCAGCTCCTGCCAGAAACGGGGGGTCTGCGTGAGTCTGAGCACGCTGAAGGGGGAAAGCCTGTGCCCAAGGGGCCCATCTGCAATGCCGGCCTAGAAACCACCCCCAGCACAGGACCGTTAACCAGGGCTTCTTGCTCTTTTCCAGCCTTGTCAATGAGGTCCACAACATCAACGAGACCCTCCAGAGCCTTCAGCAGCGCCTGAACCACATCGAGGGCGCGCTGCAAACTCTGGTTAGTGCCAAGGCTCTCCTGCAGCACGACCTGGCCATCAAAGCCAACTCTCTATTCATTGACCAGGAGAAACGCATGGGGATGCGCAAGACCTTCCCCAGCACTGCGCGGCTGCTGCGTCCCTCTTAGGTGTTGCGGTGTGATTCCTAGTTTTGCTTAGGTAGTTTGAAACCCCGTGATTAGACTTCCCCTTTCTGATGAAGCCCTTAGTAGAAATTAAGTAAGTTATCACTTTGTGTGTTAGAGGGTCTACCAGGATTTTTTTTTCCTTTGTTTTATTTTGCTTCCGCTGCTCTTTCACAGCGTGCCAGAAAGTAACGGGAAGTATCTTCAATGAAGAGTAAATCCACTCATGGGGGTTCATTCCTACCCTTTCAGTCTGTGAATTGAGGAGAAAAACTGTCGCGCCTTCCTCCTTTTGAGTCTCTCTGACGTGGAAGAGCAGAGGGTGAAGCCGTGCCGGCTGTCTGGAATCCCCTCCCTGCCCTCCGTTGCCTTAGCATGGCTTCGAGGAGGGTCAGTTCTGAGATCTGCCCAGGCGCAGAGGGGAGGCTGCCGGGTCAGTAGTTGCCAGGGCTCTCCTTTCCACCCTTTATACAAACAGGTGCAGAGTTGCCCTTTTTCCAGTCCCCGAGGACTTCACCTGACAGCCATCACTTTTGCAGTATCACCTTCCCAGACGAAGGCCCCTCGATGCCTTTGGGGTGTTTCAGTGGGGTATTTCACTGAGGAGGGCCACGAAGATGCTCCGAGGGCTGGAGCACCTCTCCTATGAGGAAAGGCTGAGAGAGTTGAGGGTGTTCAGCCTGGAGAAGAGAAGGCTCCGATGAGACCTTCTTGCGGCCTTCCAGTACCTCAAGGGCCTATAGGAGAGCTGGGGAGGGACTTTTAACAAGGGCGTGTAGTGATAGGATGAGGGGGAATGGCTTCAAACTGGAAGAGGGGAGATTTAGATTAAATATCAGGAAAAAGTTCTTTCCTGTGCGGGTGTTGAGGCCCAGGCCCAGGTTGCCCAGAGAAGCTGTGTCTGCCCCATCGCTGGAGGTGTTGAAGGCCAGGTTGGAGGGGGCTTGGGGCAACCTGGTCTCGTGGGAGGTGTCCCTGCGCATGGCAGAGGGGTTGGAACTCCATCATCTTGAAGGTCCCTTCCAAGCTAAATAATTCTATGATTCTATGATTTGGGGGTCAGCGAGGGGCTCCCCCACGTTACAGCACGACCAGTCAGGTGGGTCCCAGCAGACCCCTACCAAACCCCCCCCATGCCACCACCACGCTACATGGCTCCTCCTCGACAGCTGCCTCACCACCTTTCCCACCCCTGCCATGATATTAAGGGGTCCACCACCTCCTGCAGCATAAACACTTGAGCTTCTCCTACCATGGGAAAAGGACACAAGGTTTTGAGGGGCTGTTGGCAGAGGAAGGGAGAGCCCCAGATATCTCCAGGGGCTGCCCATGTCCAAAGCTGGCTCTTTCTCCTCACCAACCTGCTCAGCCTCCTCTCCCTCTCCTCCATGGTCAGTGTCCAACCCTCCAGCCCTCCTCCTGCCGGTCCCAGCCTCTGCCGTGGTGGTGGGTGTCTCAGAGATGGCCATGACCATCTTTTTCCACTGGCCATGTGCAGAGATCACAGCAGCCCAGGCCTCACCCCGAGAGTCCTTGGCTATCCACCTTTTATGATCCACTCATCATTTTAAACGGAACGTGGGAAACCCAGGAAAACCCTGGGAAGTCTGCTGTGTTTCCCGGCCAGATGGAGCCTGCTGCAGCACTGCGTGTAACTCGTGCAGCTCGTCCCTCGGCGCCAGCCTTGGTTTCGTAGGGACATAAAATCTTGAAGCCTGTTTGGATCCTTAGAGTGCCCTGGGGCAGTTGGGAGTGTGCGCTGCCTGAGAACATCCTTGTCCTTCGGCGTGACAGCAGAGGCTGTGCCACACAGAGTTTAACTTTGTATTCATCCTCCATCAATTACTGTGACTTTTGAGCGTTATTCTGCTATTGGATAGACAATTGATCCCTTTCAGGCAGGTACAGTGTTTACAGGTGAGAGGAATAGTCAAAAGAGGCATAAAACTGCGACTGGACAATGTTATGGGTACGTGTAGACCCACGACGGATGCTATAAAAGATCTGGATCTGGGTATTTTGAGAAGGGCAGCTTATGGTCCAGCGTAGTGCTATATTAATAGACAGTGAGGATGTAGAGCTGTGACAGAAAGACCATTGGCCATATTGGCAACAAGGGCACATTGCTGAGTCATGGATAATTTACTGTTTACCGGGACCCCCAGATCCTTCTCCTCAGAGCTACTTCCCAGCAGGTCCGCCCCTAACCTATACTGGTGCTTTACATTCTTCTTCCGCAGGTGGACCTTGGTGCAGGACCTTGCACTTGCTTTTGTTGAACCTCATTAGGTTCTTCTCTGCCCAGCTCTCCAGCCTGTCTAGGTCACGCTGGATGGCAGCACGGTCCTCTGGGGTGTCAGCCACCCCACCCACCTTGGTATCATCAGCAAACTTGCTGAGGATACACTCTGTCCCCTCATCTAGTGTTGCGGCCAGGTAGAGGGGAGCAAGCACACCGATACGATGTATGTTAGCGTCAATCTCCGCTAAGCTCCGTTTATTGTTAACACTCGGGTTACATATATAGTCATTCATATCTTGTACACGCGATCACGCATTGTTTGATTGGCTGTCTCGCTTTGTGCATGCGGCGAGCACGAAGGGTTATTTCACCCATGATTGGTTAACATTAGCATATTGTTTAGTCTTGCTCAAGCGTTATTTTTCTTGCGGACACCTGCTCTTGTTTTACTCTTTCTGCCAACTTTCCTGTTATCTAGTCTCAAGGTTAAGGCGTTCTTCACAATTTGCTATACACACGGTCTATTTTCCAAGGACTGGCTCCCACAATCTAGGTCATTAATGAATATATGAAACAAAACCGGACCAAGATTTGACCCCTGGGGGACACCGATGGTTACAGGCATGCTGTAAAAGATCTGGATCTGGGTATTTTGAGAAGGGCAGCTTATGATCCAGCGTAGTGCTATATTAATAGACAATGAGAATGTAGAGCTGCGACAGAAAGACTGACAGCTTTTGGCTGAGATTTTGTGCTTTGGTATCTGAATGGATCCCTGGAAATTCCAGTTCAGTCACCTCGGCAAACCTGGGGTGCCGTGCCGAGAATGGGCACCCCCGCATAACATCAGCCTCCTGTTTTCACCCTGTTTTTCGTGGTGTTTTTTCTGATTCTGAGCTACAACAGTCGAGGCTGGGGAACAAACATATCTATCAAAACTGGATATGCCCCACCAGAACTGGGAGCGGTAGTTTAGTCATTTTAGTGACTTTGCTGCTGCTGGAGATGCAGTCAAAATTAAGGACCCCACTTTAATTGCTTGACTAAATGGAGATGATGTGAGTAGTCTACTTAATTCGGTGTGGTACCCAGAGCAGGAGGGATTTGGGGACCACTTACTGGGTGCAGTTGATAACTTTTTGCGTGAAGGTCACTTAGCTCGTGAATTTGACTGTTTTGCCCGTGCCAATGCTAAGCATGTGTAGCTTTTAGGTACATCGCTTGAAAAGCCATTCCAGATGCTACGGTGGGACCAAAGCTTCATGCATTTTGGTGTCCCTTGGCATCCCTGTGCATGGTGGTGCTCATGGGAGCTTCCCCAGAAAGTCCTGGTCTGCGTGCTTTGCAGAGCACCCGTGGGCCTTTCACAATATTATCTGATTCGTACTGCTGCATTTAGCAAATCCTTCAGAAACGGTGCGGTTGCCTACGACAATGCCTGCTGCCCCTCGTCGTGCAGCGATTCACCTGAGCCAAATTAGCTGCGGGCAGGCAGAGAGAGCGGGCATAGAAGGAGGCTGGGAGCGCTGCAAGGAGCAGAGAGCAGGGCTGGTACCAGGGTGTGCGCGCGTCCTGCGAGGGGCAGAGGTCGGCTTGCTTTAACTGGCATGATTGTCTCGGGTTTAGCTATGGGCAAGCAGCTTTTTACTTCTGTTGGATGGAGTTGGTTCTTCACCCGGCTGGAGCGAGACGCGTGTTTAGAGTGAAACCAAAGTGTGCGAACCTTTGCGTACACAAACCAGTGTGAGTTATCTCTTGTGTCAGACCTCTGGCAGCAGAGGCACGGCTTTCTCATGGAGGCCAGCTCCGCGTGCCTGTGCGCAGAAAGCAGGAGCGGTGGGACAGGGTGTCACTGCACTCACGAGAAGCTGTAAACCATTTTGGTACCGTCTCAGCCCTCATCTGCAATAACGGGGAAAATGAGAGGCAACTGAAAAAGGCTGTGGGAAGACGGACGGAATGGCCTGAGTATTGGATGAGGGCAGTGGTTTGCCCATTAGGAGCTCTGCTTTGCCTATGGCTGGCACTTGGTTGCCCAAGGGCTGTACTGCGTTGCCCATTGGCGGCACCGGGGATTGTCCATGGACAGGCTCAAGTTGCCCAGCAAAGGCATGAGGTAGCACACAGCATGCGCTGAGTTGCCCAGGGGTGGCCCCGCGTTGCCCATGGAGAGCCCTGGCTTGCCCAATGGCTACATCAGGTTGCCACAGTGGCTGCAGGGAGTAGGCAGGACGGAACCCGGTGACTCAGCACCTTGTGCCAGTGGCAACACTGCCCTGGTTCCGTGACACAGAGCGCACTGGGGATGCTCCAGTGTCTGGCAGAGCTTCGACCTGACCGGACAGCACAGCAGCGAGCAGCAGCCCCCCCGGGCACCCCCAAGCCTCTGCAGGGACAGGGTACGTACCTTACCTGGGAGGGGAGGAGTGAAAAAGCAGGGATTTCTCCTACTGCCCCCAACAGCTCCTCTGTCCTCCAGATGGACCCGGAGCCGGGGATCGGGGCATCCCATCATGCGTCCTGTTGAGGGCTGGCAGAAAGTGTCACCCTGGGGTGGCTTTACCGAGGGGGATGCAGGGGTGTTTGTTTCGGCTGGAAATGCAGGGAAAAGTAAGCCCGGTCCATTCCCGAGGGATTTTCCTCCCTTCCTTAAGTGTGTGCCTGTCAGGAGCTGAAGGGCAGTAATAGAGCAATAGCACCCACAGTGCCGTAAGCAGTTCTTGGGAGACAAATCTTCACGTGTGGCCCTTCCTCCTAGGACTGCTCCAAGGCTGGTGTTTGCAAAGGACTCCGAAAAGCTTTTCTGAGAGATCTTCTTCTGAAGCGCAGTGATTTGACATCAGGTGAGCCACAGACTTTCTTCTTCCTTTACAAGGCAAGAGACGGCTGTTCTGCTGAGGCTGATAGGGGGGTATGGGCGGGGTGGTTCAAATGTGGCTATAGTCAGCTCACCCGCAGACTCCTCACTCGAGCATTCGATGCAAGTGACGAGAGAGGGGTTTGTTTGTCTCTGCATTTCGGGACCTGACGCTCGATGCTGACAGCAGAGTCAAATCCTTTTCCCTACACAAATGCTTGGGATGGTGTCAGAGGGGATTTGCTCTCAAGAGCTTTAGGCCTCGACTGGGGATGCGTGGGTGCTGTGTGCATCGCTGGTGGTGTTAGAAGTTGCATGTGTGGCTGTAAGGGGTAAGGTGAGGAGCTTACTGAGTGGGGTTGTCTTCTCTCTCCTCCTCTGTGCAGGACACGGACCGAAGAGCGGTGTTGCAGAATGCAGCCTGTCAGCTCTCCCTTAACGGCAAAGTTTGCCCATGCAAGATCCATCCCCTCCAACTTTCTCCCTCCCATCAGCCCCGTGGCTTCCAGCTACAAGCATGGATTTCCTGAGCACCCGTCATCTCAGAGCTTCAGCCGCCCCTGGATGCCCAACAGCTACTACAGAACAGCTGCCCTCAAACCAACTTTGGCTGCCTTTTCCCAGATTGCCCAGGGCATCCCCGACAGCAAGAGGCTTCCAACTATTTCCAGCAGGACAACCGTATTCCACCGCTACACCCCCGAAGACTGGTACAGGTCCAACCACACCAACTATAAGGAGTCAGAGACAGCCCGACAAAATGTGAAGCTCCTGAGAGTTGATAACTCCCTCATGGTTCAGGATAACTATCAGAAGACGAAGAACACGCAACAGGAAAGCACCAAAGACCTTAGTGTACGGGCTAATGATATCGAGTTTTGGAAGTCTGAGCTCTTCCATGAGCTAGACAAGATGATTGGGGAGACCAACGCGCTCAGCGATGTGAAGAACAGGCTGGAGAGAGCCTTGGCGGAGACGGAGGCCCCTCTCCAGGTAAGGACCCCATCCAGTGGGCTGTAAGCTGCAGCCGCTGCTGAAACATCTGCAGCTGTTCAAACCTCTAATTAAGTTTCCCTGCAGCTCCGTAACGTCTAGAAAGGTTTTATGAAGGGCCCGTGAGTTAAGTTAGTAATAAACCAACCCCTTGTCATCTGCTGCATCCCCTACCAGCACGTGCTGAGCCCATCAGAGCAGCGTTTCTTAACCACCTATTTTCAGAGGTGCTCCATGCAAAATCCCGGTTTGGGAGACAAAAGCCCCATGTGTCACTGCGCGGCTCTGGCGAGGTCAGCATCAAGGCTGACACAGGTCCCTGATTTCGGCTGTGGTTGCACCAGGGACGCGTGTGCTCCCTCATGTCGATGCGATGCTGATGTGGCAGCTCGGCTGCTCGTTCTTCTTCCGTTACTTGTGATGGGGAGCGTCCCTCGAGAGAACCCTGCCCCTGCAGCCAGCACTGATGGCATGTCCCCAACAGGTCGCTGAGGAGTTCTTGCGCCAGCAGGAGAAGAGGATGGGCATCGACCTGGTCCGTGATGACGTGGAGGAACAGCTCTTCACTGTAAGTTTGGCAACACAGAGCAGGTGTTGCAGGTGCTCTCTGTACCTCAACTGCCCGAAAGAGGCTTTGCAGCCCCTTCCTTAGTGCCGGTGAGGTGCCAAACTCTCCAAAGCCCCCAAACCTGCCGGGCCAGGGAGAGGAGCTGCAGACCCAGCGGTGTGTTTGTGTAGCGTATCGGGGTGCTCTGTCCCTCTTCAAGGGGTTGGTGAGAGCGTCCTGCCTTTCCCAGCCCTGCCAGAGCGGCACCTCTCTGTGTCTATGGCACATACCTATGGTATAGCTCTACATCTGTGTCACACACATACGCACACACAGATCTGGAGAAGGCGGTGTGCGCCTGAGAGCTTGCCCGCTTTTCCCAGCTCCGTTAGTTGGGATAAGGAAAGAGTGGGCTCCTGCAGACAGGAGGGCTGAAAATGGACTGGATGTGGAGCACTAATCCCCTGCCTGCAGTAGCTGGGGCTTCACAGACGCAATGGGTTTGTGCTGAAGTCAAGTGAGCTGAGAGCAGCACATGCCTTCCTCCAGCGCAGCTGAACGCTTCTTAGAAATTCAGAGTGGGGATTTACAGCAGAGTCAAGTCCATCTCCTCTTGTCCCGTATGGATGGGATTGGTCCTGGGGAGGAAAACATTTTGGGAGCCAAAAGGGCAGGTGCTGGTTTGGGGAGGAGTGTGAGCAGGACAAGTGAGTCTGGACACTGACGGGGCCATGTTTTGCCTTTGCCCAGGAAGTGGATGTCATCCGGTCGTGCCAAGAGAGGATGCAGCAGCACCTGGAGAAGGCAAAAGCCCAGCTCGGGTAAGCAGGAGCTCCTTCTCTCCTGCCCCAGGGCTGAGGTGCCTTTGCAGTTGTGATGTGAACCCACAGCAGACCCCGAGCTCTCCCCACAGCCCGCAGGTGTAACGCCCCCGCAGGCTCCATGGGACGCGGGCAGTGATGCTGATGGGGGGACAGAGCTGCCCGTGGGGTGAGAGCTGCGGCGACGTGGATCGGGGAGGAAGCTGCTGCGCCCCTACATCCCCCGCCCCCCACGGCTCTTGTTTGCATCTTGCAGCTCCAACAGGGCGGCCCAGCACCATCTGAAGAAAGACCTGGCCAACAAGCAGATGGCCCCCCGCATCGATGACAGATGCCATCACCTGAGGAACTACTCCCAGGGCATCCACTACTACCGAGGGGTGGAGCGCGTCGATGCCACGTGAGTGCATCTTCCTTTGCTCTTATTGCTCTAGTAAACGGGCTTTATCTGCACCCAGGAGTTTTTCCCTTTCCCCCTATTTTCTCCCTCTTCTGCCACACTTCTGATCAAGATGCTGCATGGTCCTAGCTCCTGGCTGGCCTTAAGCCATGACATAGAGTCAATTTAAAAGCCTAGATTGAAGCTACATTGAATCCCCGCTGCTCCCTGGCAGGGTGCGTGCCTGCCCGCATCCAGCTTCAGCAGCACGGGCTTAGCGGGGGCCTCTCCTTACCTCCCCAGGATCTCGGTGCCAGCCTCATGGGCCAAGTTCACGGATGAGAACATCCTCCGCTCTCAGAGCGTGCGCGCCGCCTCCGCCAAGCTGCGCCATGAGACCGAGAGCCTGCTGGTGGTGACGGCTGATGAGATGTGGGGACAATTCAACAAGACCAACGTCGCCTTTACGAACCGCATTGCTGAGACGGCTGACGCCAAGGGCAGGATCCAGACCCACCTGGCCAAGGTAGCTGGAAGCCCTCCCTTTCGCTGGGGCACTGTCACTTCCCAGTGACACCTCTGAAGCAGGACCCTCCACGCAGCCCTGGCCCAAGCAGAGGAACGCATACCCCCAGGAGCTGCTTCTAGTATAATTTTGTCTTTGAAACTCAGAGTGCTGGGGCCTTTCTTCTTGCAGCAGGATGAGTTGGCACTGTGATTTCATCGCAGGGACAGTGCATCCCAGCTGACAGCCTGCTGGTGGAGGGGAGAAAAGGGAAATGACGTTATCGCTTGAGAATATCTTTTTTCATTTATGCATGCGTTTCTTTTTTACGCCAGACCCTGCAGGAAATATACCACCTCGAGAGGAACATCAAAGCCGTCCAAAAGGCGATCAGGGACCAAGGGCCTCCATTAAAAGTGGCTCAGACGCGGCTGCATGCGCGCACGCGGAGGCCAAACGTGGAGCTGTGCCGGGACACTGCCCAGCTGCGGTACGGCGGGAGCGCGGGGCCGGCGGGGTCCTTGAGGATTCCCGGGTGGTCGCACCCAGGAGCATCACTGGGTGGCAAAATTAATGCGGGGGTGTTTGTTTCCTAATGAGTCCTTGCACGAGTGCACTGATAGACTCCCAAGCACCCAGCAGGTATCCCAGCCTTTGCGTGCTGGGAGAGCTCTGCCCCCTCGGCCGGGTACCGCCTGATGGCCCCCCATGAGGGGCTGGATTTTTCCCACTTGGGGAAACCTCATCTTCTCTCCCGCCTGCTTCCCAGCGGCCGGGTGTGCTCGGCTCCTGCCAGAAACAGGGGGTCCGCGTGAGTCTGAGCACTCTGAAGGGGAAAAGCCTGTGTCCAAGGGGCCCATCTGCAATGCCGGGCTAGAAACCACCCCTGGCACGGGACCGTTAACCAGGGCTTCTTGCTCTTTTCCAGCCTTGTCAACGAGTTCTACAACATTGACGAGACCCTCCAGAACCTTCATCAGCGCCTGAAACACACTGAGGACGTGCTGCAGACTCTGGTTAGAGCCCAGGCAGTCCTCCAGCATGACCTAGCCATCAAAGCCAACTCTCTATTCATAGACCAGGAGAAATGCATGGGGATGCGCAAGACCTTCCCCAGTACTGCGCGGCTCCTGGGTCCCTCTTAGGTGTTCTGTGTTGCTCATATGTTTTGAAAACACATGCTGAGAGTTGCCCGTCCTGATGAAACCCTGAGGAGAAAGTTAATTAATTATCACATTTAGGTTAAATGGTTCTATGGGGGACCTCCCCACCCCCCCGCTCACGCTCCTCCTCCCGCCCTGCCTGAGGCGCCGCGCGCCGCTTCCCGCCTTCTGCACCCCGCCCCTCCCCACCGCGCGCCGCTTCCCGCCCGTGGCAGCGCCGCTGCTCGCTCGCCCGCCCTCCCGGGGCCGCTGCAGGCACCGGGCGGTCGCGGCTGCCGGGCCCCCCCCGGCCTCCTCAGCGCCTCCCGCCAGAGCTGCCGGCTCCCGGCGGCTCTCTCCGCGGCCCCGGCGGCTCCCCGCCTGAGGAAAAACCCCGCTGGGCGCCCAGACCGGCCGCTGCGGCGGGGCAGGACCGGCTGCGGAGCAGCTCCGGGCGGCGCTGACCCGTGTGCTGCGGGCTGAGAGCGACCGATTTCGAGACAAGTGCAACAAGAAGGAGTCGGAGCGCTGCCTCTGCAAAATGCCTCTCTCCTTCCCTGGGACCCCTTTGAGAGATGTCCCTTTTCCCCACGGGACAGAGAGAGTCCCTAACTTGTCCCAGACCCCCGGAAAACACGGGGCCATCACAAGAATGTCAAAATGCTGCTTCAAAGAATATCGCCACAGACTTGTATAAGACCATGGGACAGTTACAGAGATTTCCATCTGTACCCCGCTGAAGCCTTAAGAGTGTCGAGGGTGGGAAGTTGAATATATGCCCCAACAGAACAGGAGCTAGACGTTATAGTTCTTAGTGTCAGCTTCTGCAACTTTCTGTGTTCTGCAAGTCCTACTGACATGAAATAAAAGCAGATCCTGCAGAAATAGGGTATCTCTGCCATAAGAGAGATCCAACGTCTTGCGTATTCCCACATCTCTGTGCTATTCAGCTTCCCACTTTCATGACAGAGAAAAACCTGTAGCCAACATGGACGGCCAGAGATGAGGGTGGGTTGGCGGAGGGGGGAGGGGGATTGGGGGGGTCCGGGCTGGGGTGTTGGGAGCGGGGGCTCCCCCAGAAACTCACTGGGATCATTGTCTCGGTTTTATTATTAATTGAGGGGAGGGACACGCTGCCAGGAGGGCACCAGCCCATGGGATCCTCTAGCTGGTCTTTTCTCCCCCATTTTATTTCTTCATTAAATATAAAATGTAAATTTAAGGAGTTATATATATATGTAATGCGTATAAATCCAGAGAGAAGGAAGCAGCAGCGCAGAGGCGCTGCCAGGGTGGGGGGTTTCCCTATGTCCCCCCCAGCATCCCTGCAGCAGGGCAGGGGAGGGAAAGGGGAGAGTAATGAAAAATAAATGGATGGAGGCAGCTGTCGGCATCCCAGATCATGGCCATGGCGGCACAGAGATGATGGTAACCCTGGCCAAGGGGATGACCTGATGTCCCCTACATTCACCCCAGAAATCGAGACACTGTGGTTCGCAGGGGGCAGCTGGGACAGGGGACCATTGGAGAGATGCTACTGGAGGCCGAGGACCTCCAGGGGACCCTGGCAGTGTCTCAGGTGTCTTGATCGGGGTGCCTGAGGACGCTGGCTGTGTCCCCTGGGTGGTGATCTGGGTGCCAGGCACCCTGGCTGCCTCCCAGGGTTCGTGGTGCAGGGTCCAGGGGACACTGGCTGCATCTCTGGGGTGGTGGCGCTGGCATCAGAAGCCCTCCTCCCATCTGAAGGAGCGCCTGCCTGCTTCTCAGTGCTCTTTGAGTGCCCCCTCCCTGCTGAAATCCCCCCAGCATCCCCACAGCCCCCTCGAGGACTGCCGACTCCTCACCTTTCCCTTCTGAGGTGGAAGGGTGATGACTTGACCATGCAGGGAGGACACCGAACGATGGGGGGGCGATGCTGTCCTCATCTAGAGGGACACGGTCCAAGGGGACACGCTGCCAGTGAAGGGGTCTTGCCCTCGGGTCCAGGTTCAGAGCACAATGAGCCCCCGACCCAGGGTGACCCCACAGCAAACACCCCACGGGAGCCCCCCCACCCAGGGCTCCCGCCTCCCTCCGGGAAGAGCAGGTGCAGCTTCTCCAGCTTGCTATGGTCTGACTTGGTGGCTTCCAGCTGGGCCACCTTCTTCTTCAGGTGGCCAAGCTGCCTAGTCTGGCAGAGAGCCTCCACCGTCTCCATACAGCAGCCGGAGACTCTGCATGAGCCCAAGGACCCCCAGGGCACAGCCGGCTCCTGCAAAGGGGACATGGCCCTGACATCGGTGTCACAGCGGATCCTGGACCCCTGGGATGTTGGCAAGAGGGTCCCTGCTGCCACGTGACCTGCCCGGGCAAGCTGTGTGCTGGGCAAAGCCTCTGCACATCTCCAGGGCTGGTGGGAAGCAGAAATACGGGGTAATTTTTCAAGATTATCCCCTCTGTTGTGCTTGTGACCGTTGTTCAGAGCCCCCCAAAAATAGGGGAAACAATAAGGAATGGGTTGAAAGTTTTTTATTCATTAAATAATAGTAAATCAATTTTTAACAAAAGCTGTCCCTGCCCACCTGCCAGATCCGTCCTGTGGGGCCCCAGCGCCCTCTAGCTGTTCTTTTCTACCCCCAGTTTGTTTTGTTTTGATTTGTTTTGGATTTTAATATATAAATATATCTCATGTGTATAAATCCAGGCAGAAGGAAGCTGCAGCAGAGAGGCGCTGCTGGTAGGGGGATCCCTATGTCAGCCCTCCCCTAACATCCCTGCAGCGCAGCAGGAGACGGAATGATTAAATAATACTAAATCCCTTTTTAACAGCAGCTGTCCCTGCCCGGCTCTCCACTGCTGGACCCGTCTCGCACTGTCCCACTGGTGCCCCCGCGGCTGGCAGAGATGGCCAGTGGACACGTCTGCCCTTGCGCTCCACTGGCTGGGGCACCGCTCTTACCACCCCAGCACTTACCACCAACAGACCTGGGCCTCCTCCTCCTCCTCCTCCCCCTCATCCCCCCCTCCTGCTTTGCTGCCCACCAGGCAATCCATCCCCCAGAACCCCCCAGCCCACCATGCTGCACTACCTCCTGTCCTGGTGCAGCATCCGGGCGTGCTCGTGGCCGTACCACATCACGGTCCAACATTGTCTGGTCCTGGGGACCCAGAAGCTGGCTGGCAGCATCCTGGAATTTCCTCTGAAGAGGGGCAAGGAGAGGGGCACCAGTGTGGATGTGGGCATGGGATTTATAAGGAGCATCTGCAAAATAGCTTGGCACAAGGCAGGGACGCGGGGCTGGGCTTTCTCTCCCCTCTTTCCCAGCTCCCACGTTTCTTTTTATAAGCCTGTTTAGTTCCCCAGTGCCTCAGCATCCCTTTGGTGGATGCCTGCAATTCCCTCTACCCCAGCATGACCTGCAGGCAGTGGTGCCCGTTTCTGCCCTCCCCGGGGCAGTGCTGGCCAGTAGAGAGTGGGGGGCTCCAGGGGGGTGCGCTGAGCTCCCCCGCTCCCCCCAGTGGGACACCCTTCCCACTCTTCCCTCCTGGTGCCCTTCCCGCCAGGTGACAGCGCTGGCTGATGGCCACGGGGCAGGGGCTGGGGTGGCAATGGGGAGAGAGGCAGGGAGGGGGCGAGGGCCAAGCTCCCTCCTGGGGGCACCGGCAGAAGCTCACCAAGCCAAGTGCCTCCTGTATCACCCGGATCTCCTCCGCCATGCGGGACTGCGCCGCCTTCATCGCGCTGATCTCCTGGAGGAGCTCCTGGGAGCGAGCCATGGCCTGGGAGAGGGGGGTGGTGGGGTGAGCCCCAGGGGAGGGTCCTGGCAGGCTGCTCTCTCTCCAGGACGGGGGTCGGGCTGTGCCCCCACTCCTGGACAAGGAGGTCCAGCAAGCCCAGGTGCCCGAGCACGACCTGCAGGAGGCAGCGCAGTGCCGTGAAGTTGATGGCCTTCACCCCCCAAACCGGCATGCTCCCACCCCCTCCAGGCTCCTTTAGAGCCCCACGGGGTAGGAAATCCTCTCTGTCCTTATACCCCAGCTGCAGGCTGAGCTGGGTGCTGCCAGAACGGGAATGGCAGTGGTGGCAGTCAGGGCATCACAAGTCCTCCCATCTGAGGGAGCGTCTGCCCATTTCCCAGGGGTTTCTGGTGCCCTCTGTGTCCCTGCTGGCATCCCCCGGGAGCCAGGCTGTGTCCCCGCAGTCCCCTTGCTGGTCCAGGGCACAGGGTGTGTCCCTGGTCCCTTCAGCCCCACCACTGAGCTCGCCCCAAGCTGGTGTACATGTCCAACTGGGGGGGCTCAGTGGGAGCAAAGTGGCCCCAGTGCCCTCTTGGGGAGAGGAGGTGAAGGGGAGCTGTGGGTTAACAAGATGTTGAACAGATTGTGAAAGAAGAAAGAACATATAAATTATTTAAAACAACAAATTATTATAGTATATTATATTACATTACATTACATTATATTATATTTCAAATAAATAAATTAATAAAAACCACTAATGAATCTAGCCTGGACAGTTCAGCGGGGACAGACTGGCCCTCACCCATCCTCCCCCCCTCTGCACCCCTTCAGGGCCTGGAGGAAGCGGAATGGGGGGCTGTGATTTCTCAAGGTGATTCCGCCCTGTCCCTGTGGCCACCGTTCACGGCCCTTCCCTGGGAAAGGGGGGATATAGCGGGGGGAAGGAATTCCCAAATAAAGCTTGCTTTAAAGAAAGCCGAAAGATAAAAAGAAAAAGAAAAACAACCAATAAGAGTTTGAAGCTTTTTTATTAACTGAATTGTAATAATTAATTTAAATTATTAAAAAACAATAATGAATCTAATAATTAAAAAATATCACCTCGTGAATTGCTGTCCTGTTGGAATGCCCGGTGCTGGATCTGTCCCGTGGGGCCCCCGCTCAGCAGGCAGCTGCTGGTCCAGCCGGCCCCTGCAGATGCAGCCGTCCTTGCCTAAAAGACCCGTCATGTTGCGCTGGGAAGGAGAGAGCATCTGGCTGAACCACGGGCCGAATTCAGCATCCCCAAGCAACGCTCCCACACCCAGCTCTCCCTGGGGAGACTGAGGCACGGATCCCCAGACACCCAGCATCACCCTCCCAGCCCCAGTCGCCTCCGCCGTATCCCGACCTTTGTCACCTCTACCTTGTTGGGGAGCGTGAGAGGCTGGAGGCACGTCGAGGGGCGGGGAGGGGAAAGGGGCGTGGAGACAGTGCAGGTGCCGCAGTGTGGTGGTGATGGTGTGTTGGTACCCGCAGCTCCGTGGCACGGTGGGGTAGCCACCCTCAGCCGCCTGCTCCCTGGGGGACAGGGCAGGGGGATGCTCAGTGCCTGACACCATGGCACCCTGTGCTTCACCCCGCTATGCCCGCACTGGGGCCAGGGGCTGCTCCCCGGTGGAGTCTGTCCCTCCCGGCTCCCCTCCGACTGCTGCGGGAGACACCCCACCCGTCCAACCATGCGGGATCTGCTCTTTCCCCACAGCCCCGGTGAGCTGGTCATGGCCGGGGCAGGTCCCTGCAGCCCACCCAAGGACAGCAGGAGGCAGGAGCTGGGCTGTCCCAGCTGCAGGGCTTAATTTTGGCAAGGTGTTTCAGAGGAGCCACGTGACCCCCCAAGGCCCAGGTCAGGCTGAGACCAGACACAACTCGGCACGTGTGGCTTCAGCACCTTTGAGACAGAGCCCTGGGCCAGACGGGGCAGTGTGTGGGGGGTGTAAAACCCCACGAGCTGGGGCACGGGATGGGTCCCCGTGTCCCCTACCTGTGACTGTGCTGCCAGTTTTTCTCCGGCTTGAGGACACTAGGTGGGTGGCAGTTGAGGTGGGGGGGGTAATGTTGTCATCGATGGGGTGGCCACAGTGTGCTTGGGGAGAGCAGGAGCCGCAGATGGGTGATGGGGGAGAAACGACCTACCCTGGCTCGGGGCAGCACCCCAAAACCCACGGGCTTGTACCCCACGGCACCCCCTGCCTGCTGCCCCCTGGGGAGGGCTGCCTGTCCCCCCACTGCCGTGCAGGTCTGTGAGTGGACTTGGCAGGGTCAGGACCCCCAGGCAGACACACGAACCCCCGTGCCCAGCACAGCAGGGCACCACCAGTACCCATCTGCCCCTGTCCCACCCAGGATGCTGGGTGCTACTGAGGGCCAGGCACCCCCATGCTGAGGGGCCGGTGGCAGGACAGACTGGGGACATGGCTCAGTAGCTGCTTCATCAGCATCCCCACGGTTCGCTGGTGAAATTGGTCCCATGCCAGGGTACCATGCGGGCACCAACCAGGACAGCCAGAGGGACTGGGGCGAGCGCTGTCCCCAAAGTCACCACTATCCCCATCACACTCACTCCTTAATCTCAGCTGCATCATCGGCCTCTGGCTGCGGCACCTTCTCCTGGAGCTGCTGCAGGGTGCTCTTGCTGTGCGCCTCCAGCTGCTGCCAGATCGCCCCCAGCTCCAGGCGGTCCAGCTGTGGGTGGTGCACACACCCATCCGCCCCGGTATAGGACATAGCAGTCCCCGGGGGGAACACCCAGGAGGGGGGAGCCTCAGAGGCATGCTGCCTTAGGCTGACGAGCCACAGAGGTGCCAGTTTGGTTGGCGGTGGTGAGAGAACCATCACCTTGGAGGCCACCTCTGTCACTGAACTGTCACTGGACCTGCCCCCGGCCCGTCACTTGGCTCTGCATCTCCTCGACCGTCTCATTCAGCCGCTTCACGCTTGCGTCAAACTTGGTGTGATTGACTTTGCTGGCCCGGGCGGTGGTGTCTGCTTTCCAGCCAGAGGGAAAGGCAGGAGAGCGGTAGGGAAAGGGTGGACGGACCACGGGCAGGGCCAGCTCGTGACAAGAGAGGGACAAGTGGCTACATGGCCCTGCTCGCCCCATCAACACTGTGGGGTTGCTCCCATCAGCCAAAGGGACGTGGGGAGAGACAGGGGGACCTAGGGAGGGACCTGCAGCTGGTCTGGAAATCCTCCTTCCCCCCGGCTGGTTCTGCCATCGAGCACCCAAGGGACAACGGGCGTTTGTCAGCCTACACAGGACCCCTCTTGGCTGCTGCGGTGGTCACTTGAGGCCGTACCACAGCAATTCCCAGCACTGGGTCCTCCTTCTCCGCTTTGTCCTTCTCCAGCCTCTCCGGGACTGCAACAGAGCCTTCACACGCAGAAAGCACCCCAGGATGCTATGGCAGGGTCAGAGCTGCCTTCTGGCCAGCTGAGACCCCCCCACCTCCCCAGTTCCCTCCAAAACCTCCAGGAAAGGCAGTGGGAACCTCTGCAGGGCTGCCAGCATGTTTGCAGGGGAACTAAGCCCTTGTGGTGCCCAGCCTGGGCTCTGCCTGGAGGATGCTCTGACTCCACGGGAGTTTCAGAGACATTCCTCGTTGTGTTTCTGCTACTGGGGACTGTCATCCAGGAGGTTCCCCATGACAGAGCTGAGCTTCTCATAGTCCCCTTGCACCTGCCCCATGGTGGCTTGGCTGAGCTTCAGCAGCTCCTCATCCTGCTTCAGGGAGGAAGGTGACAAGGCCGGGTGGCACTGGCTGCCCCGTGGGGACAGACCCAGGTTACTTGGCTGGTGGCCAGGGGCTATCAATGGCAGCAGGACATTTCCACAGGACTATAATTTCCTTCCCCACAGCTGACTTGTCCAAGCCCATTTGAGGAGAAGGACCTGGGGCTGTTGGTGGATGAGAAGCTCAACATGAGCCGGCAATGTGCGATCGCAGCCCAGAGGGCCAACTGAATTCTGGGCTGCATCAGAAGTGTGGCCAGCAGGTCAAGGGAGGGCATTCTGCCCCTCTTCTCCACTCTCATGAGACCCCCACCTGGAGTAGTGCGTCCAGCTCTGGAGCAGGCCTGAGGAGGGCCATGAAGATGCTCAGAGGGCTGGAGTACCTCTCCTATGAGGAAAGGCTGAAAGAGTTGGGGTTGTTCAGCCTGGAGAAGAGATGGCTCCAGGAAGACCTTATTGCGGCCTTCCAGTATGTCCTGGTTTGAGAGACACAGGACTAATTTCTCTTCTAATACTTGGGAAAACTGCACTTTTAGAAGACTCCAGTGTCTGAATCTGTGAAAATATTGACTTTACAGTTTTCAGAGTTGGAAGGGACCTCTAGAGATCATCTAGTCCAACTCCCCTGCTAAAGCAGGATTGCCCAGAGCACATTACTCAGGACTGCATCCAGGCGGGTCTTGAAAATCTCCAGAGAAGGGGACTCCACCACCTCCCTGGGCAGCCTGTGCCAGTGCTCTGTCACCCCCACCGTAAAGAAGTTTTTCCGTGTATTTGAACGGAACTTCCTATGTTCTAACTTGTGCCCGTTACCCCTCTTCCTGTCACTGGGAAATTAGGAGGAAATTTTATATTAGGAGGAATTTAATAATTTAATATTAGGAGGAAATTTTTAAATGTGAGGGTAGTTAGGCCCAGGCCCAGGTTGCCCAGAGAAGCTGTGGCTGCTCCATCCCTGGAGGTGTTCAAGGCCAGGTTGGACGGGGCTTGGAGCAACCTGGGCTGGGGGGAGGTGTCCCTGCCCATGGCAGGGGGTTGGAACTCCATGATCTTGAAGGTCCCTTCCAACCCAAACCATTCAATGGTTCTATGGTTCTATGATTCTATGATTTAAGGGACAGCCAGAGGCTCCCCCACGTTACAGCAAAGCACAACCAGCCAGGGGGGTCCCAGCAGACCCTCACCAAGCCCCCCGCACTGTTCTCTCTACATGTCTCCTCCTCAGCAGCTGCCTCACCACCTTGCCCAGCCATGACAGGTGGAAGGAGTTCACCACATCCTGCAGCTTCTCATCCTACAGCGCTGGAGGAGCTGTAGCCCACCTGTGCTCTGGTGTCCGTGCTGCAGACGGGGCATGCTGCCTGCGCCTCTGCCTGCTCCTGCCCCGCGCTCTCTATTGGCCTCAGCTTGTGCTGCTGCTGGAGGGACGTTTTACAAGGGCGTGTAGTGATAGGATGAGGGGGAAAGGCTTCAAACTGGAAGAGGGGAAATTTAGATTAAATATTAGGAAGAAATTGTTCACTTTAAGGGTGTTGAGGCCCAGGCCCAGGCTGCCCAGAGAAGCTGTGTCTGCCCTATCCCTGGAGGGGTTGAAGGCAAGGTTGGACGGGGGCTTGAGTAACCTGGTTGGGTGGGAGGTGTCCCTGCGCATGGCAGGGGGGTTGGAACTCCATCATCTTGAAGGTCCCTTCCAATCCAAACCATTCTATGGTTCTATGATTCTATGATTTGGGGGACGGCGAGGGGCTCCGCCATGTTGCAGCACGACCAGTCAGGTGGGTCCCAGCAGACCCCTACCAAGCGCCCCCCATGCCACCACCACGCTACATGGCTCCTCCTCGGCAGCTGCCTCACCACCTTGCCCACCACCTGCCATGACTGGTGGAAGGAGTCCACCACCTCCTGCAGCTTCTCATAGCGCTGGAGGAGCTGTAGCCCACCTGTGCTCTGGTGTCCGTGCTGCAGACGGGGCGTGCTGCCTGCGCCTCTGCCTGCTCCTGCCCCGCGCTCTCTATTGGCCTCAGCTTGTGCTGCTGCTGCAGAAAGGGGAGAAGAATTGGCTCTGACATGGCATGGATGCAGCCACGGAGCCCAGGGACCGTGGCAGCTCCACGGCCCCAGCCAGCCCAGGGGACGTGCCACATCCAGCTCCTTCAGCTCCTGCTTTAACTCCTGCAGTTCTGGCAACGAATTTAAAAGCCACAGAGCTCCATTTGGCTAAATCATAGAATCACAGAATCATAGACTGGTTTGGGTTGGAATAGACCTTTAAGGGCCATCTAGTCCAACCTCCTGCCACGAGCAGGGACATTTTCATATAGACCAGGTTGCTCAGAGCCCCGTCCAACCTGGCCTGGAATGTTTCCAGGGATGGCTCGTCTCCCACCTCTCTGGGCAACCTGGGCCAGTGTCTCACCACTCAGCATAAAACGTTTCTTCCTTCTGTCTAGTCTAAATCTTCCCTCTTTCAGTTTAAAACCATCCCACCTTGTTTTACCACAACAGGCCCTGCTAAAAGGCTTGTCTCCACCTTTCTTATCAGCCCCCTTGAGGGACTGGAAGGGGCTCTAAGGTGTTTTGGGAGCCTTCTCTTCTCCAGGCTGAACCCCCCCCAACTCTCCCAGCCTGTCCTCACAGCAGAGGGGCTCCAGCCCTCGCAGCATCTCCGGGGCCTCCTCTGAACCTGCTCCAACAGCTCCGTGTCCTTCTGCTGTTGGGACCCCCCGAGCTGGAGGCAGCACTGCAGCGGGGTCTCCCCAGAGCACAGCAGAGGGGCAGAATACCCCCCTCGCCCTGCTGGCCACCCTGCTGGGGAAGACATTGGTGCCAGCAGCTACGAATCGATCAGGATGGAATTAAGAGGACCTACAACTCCCCGACTAAACGTCTCGATTTCCAGAGGACGAGCTCTGAGGCACTAAGGCGGGCAGAAGGATGGGCAGAGCCCCCCCCGCCAACTCTGAAGGGAAAGCTGCCACCACGGCCTAGCGACCCCTGCGGGCCGGGCTGGGCCGAGCCACGGGGCGCCTCAGGGGGGCCGTGAGGGGAGCAGGCCCTGCCGGGGGAGGCGAGATGCCAGGGACACTGGGCACGCAGACCACCAACATGGGGACACATCAAGGTTGCCGAGCCCCCAGACCACCACCGTGGGAACACAGCTAGGTCCACCAGGAACCCATATCACCAATCTGGGAACACAGCAAGGGTCCCCTGAATGCAGACCGACACCCTTGGGACAGAGCCAGGGCCACTGGGCATGAAGACCACCACCCTGGGGACACAGCCTGGGCAACCAGGCACCAAAACTACCACCTGGGGACAGAGCCAGGGCTACTGGGCACGGAGACCACCACACTGGGGAGAAAGCCAGTATCCCCGAGAACCCAGACCACCACCCTGAGGACACAGCCGGGGCCACCGGGCATCTAGACCACCACCCTGAGGACACAGCCAGGGCCACCAGAAACCCAGATCACCAAACTGGGGACACAGCAAGGGTCTCCGAGCACCCAGACCACCACACTGGTGACACAGCAAGGGTCCCCTGGTATGCAGACCACCACCTGTGAACACAGCCAGGGCCACCGGGCACCCAGGCCACGACTCTGAGGACACAGCCGGGGCCACCAGGCAGGAAGACCACCACCCTGGGGAAACAACCATGGTCCCCGTGCACACTGATCACAACTTTGGGCACACAGCTAGTGTCCCTGAGCACCCATAGCACCACTCTGGGGACAAAGTCAGGGCTACCAAGTATGCAGACCACAACACTGGGGACACAGCCAGGGCCACCGGGCACGCAGACCACCAATCCGGGGACACAGCCAGGGTTCCCTGGCACCAGAACACCACACCTGGGAGGCACTCAGGGGCACCAGGGACCAAGACGACCACCCCAGTCTAACACCAGGGATAGAGCCAGTGTTTCCCAGACTCTGGATCACCGCACTGGGGGTTTCTTTGTGGTAGGTGAAACCTCCATCATGGCTCTTAATGGCAGAAAGCTCCATCACCATCCCACGGAAGGCCAGAGCAGAACCTCTTCACAGGGGGGGACAGGCGCCCACTAGCTTGGTGCCTGCTGTATTTCCCGATAGGATCTGGGGGGGCAAAGTGGATCTGGGGGCTGTGAATTATGAAGGTGATGCCGCCCCCTCAGTCCCACTGACTGCTGCTCCTGGCCCATCCCTGAGAAAGGGGGAAGCTGGGGAACTTTTTAGATTTCAAATCAACATTGCTTAAAAAAAAAGGCCCCCCCCAAAAAAAGAAAAAAGACCAAAACAACCCAGGTTGACTTTTTTTTTTATTTCTTACATAGAAACAATGAATTCAATAATTAAATAACAATGAATTCAAGAATTGTTGTCCCTGTTGGGCTGCCCGGGTGCTGGATCCGTCCCGCAGGGCCCCCGCTCAGCAGGCAGCTGCTGGTCCAGCCGGCCCCTGCGGATGCAGCCGTCCTTGCCCAACAGACCCGTCATGTTGCCCTGGGAAGGAGAGAGCGTCTGGCTGAACCACGGGCCGAATTCAGCATCCCCAAGCAACGCTCCCACACCCAGCTCTCCCTGGGGAGACTGAGGCACGGACCCCCAGACGCTCAGCATCACCCTCCCAGCCCCAGTCACCCCCACCGTATCCCGACCTTTGTCACCCCTACCTTGTTGGGGAGCGTGAGGGGTGGGAGGAGCAGGGGAGGCCGGAGACACTGCAGGCGCCGCAGCGGGGCAGTGACAGTGCGCTGTTCCCCGCAGCTCCGTGGCACGGTGGGGTACACACCCTCAGCCGCCGTCTCTCTGTGGGATGGGGAAGGGGGATGCTCAGTGCCCAGCACTGTGGCACCCTGTGCTTCACCCCGCTACGCCCGCGAGGGGGCCAGGGGCTGCTCCCCGGTGGGGTCTGTCCCTCCCGGCTCCCCTCCGACTGCTGCGGGAGACACCCCACCCGTCCAACCATGCGGGATCTGCTCTTTCCCCACAGCCCTGGTGAGCTGGTCATGGCCGGGGCAGGTCCCTGCAGCCCACCCAAGGACAGCAGGAGGCAGGAGCTGGGCTGTCCCAGCTGCAGGGCTTAATTTTGGCAAGGTGTTTGAGGAGCCACGTGACCCCCCATGGCCCAGGTCAGGCTGAGACCAGACACAACTCGGCACGTGTGGCTTCAGCACCTTTGAGACAGAGCCCTGGGCCAGACGGGGCAGTGTGTGGGGGGTGTAAAACCCCACAGAGCTGGGGCACGGGATGGGTCCCCGTATCCCCTGCTTGTGGCTGTGCTGCCAGTTTTCCTCTGGCTTGAGGACAGAAGTTGGGTGGCAGTTGAGGTGGGGGGGTAATTTTGGCATCGATGGGGTGGCCACAGTGTGCCTGGGGAGAGCAGGAGCCGCAGATGGTTTATGGGGTACAAACGACCTACCCTGGCTCGGGGCAGCACCCCAAAACCCACGGGCTTGTACCCCATAGCACCGCCTGCCTGATACCACGCAGGCACCGACCAAGACAGCCAGAGGGACCAGGGCCAGCGCTGTCCCCATCACACTCACTCCTTAATCAAAGCCACATCATCAGCCGCTGGCTGCGGTGTCTTCTCCTGGAGCTGCTCCACTATTCTCTTGCTGTGCTCCTCCAGCTGCTGCCGGAACGCCCCCAGCTCCAGGCGGTCCAGCTGTGGATGGTGCACACCCTCAGCCTCAGGGAGGACCCTCAGAGGGATTCTACCTTAGGCTGATGAGCCACAGAGGTGCGAGATTTGCGTGGTGGGGATGAGCCACTCCTCACCTTGGACAGCAGCTCTTCATTGAACTGCTGCTCCACCTGCTCCTGGTCCTTCACCTGGCTCAGCATCTCCTCAACTATCTCATTCAGCTGCTTCATGCTTGCATCAAACTCGGTGTGATTGATTTTGCTGGCAAGGGCGGTGGTGTCTGCTTTCTAGCCAGAGGGAAAGGCAGGAGAGCGGTGGGGAAAGGGTGGAGGGACCATGGGCAGGGCCACCTCCTGACAGGAGGAGAAGGACAAGTGGCTACATGGCCGCCCTTGCCCCATCAGCACCGTGGGGTTGGTCCCAGCAGCCAAAGGGACCCGGGGAGAAAGAGAGGGACCTGGGGAGGGTCCCGCAGCTGGTCTGGAAATCCTCCTTCCCCCTGGCAAGTTCTGCCACCAAGCACCCAAGGGAAAACGGGTGTTTGTCACCCTGCCTGGAACCCCCTTGGCCTGTGCCAGGGCCCTCAAGGGCTTACCACATCAATTCCCAGCACTGGGTCCTCCTTCTCTGCTTTGTCCTTCTCCAGCCTCTCCGGGGACTGCAACAGAGCCTTCACATGCAGAAAGCACCCCAGGATGCCATGGCAGGGTCAGAGCTGCCTCCCAGCCAGCTGAGACCCCCCAACCTCCCCAGTTCCCTCCAAAACCTCCAGGAAAGGCAGTGGGAACCCTGCCCCCTACCACACCCCCTCCCCCATGCCACCACCACACTACATGGCTCCTCCTTGCCAGCTGCCTCAACACCTTGCCCACCACCTGCCTCACCACCTTGCCCACCACCTGCCATGACATGAAGTCTACCACCTCCTGCAGCTTCTCATAGCGCTGGAGGAGCCGTAGCCCACCTGTGCTCTAGTGTCTGTGCTGCAGACGGGGCGTGCTGCCTGCGCCCTTGCCTGCTCCTGCCCCGCGCTCTCTATCGGCCTCAGCTTGTGCTGCTGCAGGAAGGGGAGAAGAATCGGCTCTGACGTGGCATGGATGCAGCCCAGGAGCCCAGGGGCCGTGGTGGCTCCATGGCCCCAGCCAGCCCAGGGGACGTGGCCAGGAACCCCACCAGAACCACTGCACTGAGCCGGCGGGCAGTGGGAGCACTCCCTGCAGACTTCACCTGTGCCTTCATTTGTTCGGCTGTCTGCATCACCACCTTCTTCAGTGTGGCCTTGGTCCTCTCCTGGTACTCTCCGAGCTCCTTCAGCTCCCGCTCTACCTCCTCTAGTCCCAGGTCCTTCATCTCTATCAGCTCCTGCTTGACTTTTTGCAGCGTGTATCTGGCCAGTGAGACGGGGGCACGGGCAGGATTAGCCTCCACGGGGCTGCTCAGGGGGTGTCCCTCGCCCCCCAAACCAGGATGCTCCCACCCCTCCGAATCCCTTGTAGCCCCACGGGGTAGGAAACCCTCTCCGTCCTTTTACCCCAGCTGCAGGCTGATCTGGTTGCTGACACGTGCTTTGCAGTCACCTCCAGTCACCCCCGGCTTTCCAAGGGCATCCTCCGGCTGCCTGATCTGGGAACGGCAGTGGTGGCACAGTCAGGGCATGGGTCCCGCTGTCGTCCCAGCACGGGGGTCCCTGGGATGCCCTGGTCTCAGGAGCTCACTTGTCCCCCGCAGGGGCTGCTGTGGGATGTCACTGCCATAGGCAGTGGAGGAGGTCTGTCTGTCTGTCAGGCCAGCTGAGGAGCTGCCCTGGCACTGCCTGTGCCAGGTCCTGTCTCCTGGCAGGATGCGCAGGGAAGAGAAGTGCTGAGCAAAGCGCCGCAGAGGCCGCGAGGCGTGCGGTGGCTGGAGGCGCTGGGTGCTGCGGTCCCTCTTGGTCCCGCTCCCGCAGACGGGATGCCCCAGCACTTACCACCAACAGACCTCAGACTCCTCTTCCTCTTTCTCCTCCTCCTCCTCCTCCTCCTCCTCCTCCTCCTCCTCCTCCTCCCCCTCATCCCCCCCTCCTGCTTTGCTGCCCACCAGGCAATCCATCCCCCAGCACCCCCCAGCCCACCATGCTGCACTACCTCCTGTCCTGGTGCAGGACCTCGTGGCCGTACCACATCACGGTCCAACACTGTCTGGTCCTGAGGACCCAGAAGCTGGCTGGCAGCATCCTGGAATTTCCTCTGAAGAGGGGCAAGGAGAGGGGCACCAGTGTGGATGTGGGCATGGGATCTATAAGGAGCATCTGCAAAATAGCTTGGCACAAGGCAGGGACGCGGGGCTGGGCTTTCTCTCCCCTCTTTCCCAGCTCCCACGTTTCTTTTTATAAGCCTGTTTAGTTCCCCAGTGCCTCAGCATCCCTTTGGTGGATGCCTGCAATTCCCTCTACCCCAGCATGACCTGCAGGCAGTGGTGCCCGTTTCTGCCCTCCCCGGGGCAGTGCTGGCCAGTAGAGAGTGGGGGGCTCCAGGGGGGTGCGCTGAGCTCCCCCGCTCCCCCCAGTGGGACACCCTTCCCACTCTTCCCTCCTGGTGCCCTTCCCGCCAGGTGACAGCGCTGGCTGATGGCCACGGGGCAGGGGCTGGGGTGGCAATGGGGAGAGAGGCAGGGAGGGGGCGAGGGCCAAGCTCCCTCCTGGGGGCACCGGCAGAAGCTCACCAAGCCAAGTGCCTCCTGTATCACCCGGATCTCCTCCGCCATGCGGGACTGCGCCGCCTTCATCGCGCTGATCTCCTGGAGGAGCTCCTGGGAGCGAGCCATGGCCTGGGAGAGGGGGGTGGTGGGGTGAGCCCCAGGGGAAGGTCCCTGGGGTGCAGGACCTTTACCCCTGCTGTGATCTTTCCTTGAACCCGAGCTTATTTCTCCCTACGGCGGATGCTCTGGCAAAGCAGGTCTGCCAGTGGCTCAGCGCTGTGCAGGATGAGGCCCCACTCCCGTCCCCCCCAGGGCGGGCTTTAGCCGCTGGGCGAGCTGAGGGGATTTGCAGTGGGAGATGAGGCCCATAAGGTGCAGATGGAGCCTCTCAGCTGCCCCAGGAGCAGATGTGGTACCGGCTGTAGGTCAGCAGTGGAGAAGGGAGGGATGGAGAAGATGGTGGGGCCGGACCTCCAGGGGTGCTGAGCCTACAGCCAGAGGAGCCAAGGACACGGGGGGCTGTAGCGGACCCACCATGATTCACTGATGGCAATGTGGAGAGGACCCTGAGCAAGTGGAGCAGCATTTCAGCCCCAGCTCTTCCTCCCCAAAACTCCATCCCTTTCCTGCACTGAAGCCCCACGTGCCACCATGAGCTCGGGCTTGAGCCAGACCTTGGTCTAAGGGCAGGCCAACAGTGACATGGACCCTGGAGGAGGGGTGTCTTTTGCGGGAGGACCCAGGGGACCGGCAAAAGCCTTTACCTTGAAGATGCTGCTCTCATTGGCTCGAATTTTTTTCTTCATGTGCCTCACGCTGGCAGCCTCAGAGGAGAGCTGGGGGCCACTGGTGGGGTCCTGCAGTGGGTCCTTCCTGGGCAGCCGCTGCTCCGGCTCCTGGGGCTGCTGCCCCGGGCCCCGGGCCCTGTCCCCCTCCTTCTCCAGGACAGGGCGTGCCTTGGCAGGCTGGTCCGTCTCCAGGAGGGGGGTCGGGCTGTGCCCCCACTCCTGGACAGGGAGGTCCTGCATGCCCAGGTGCCCGAGCACGACCTGCAGCAGGCAGCGCAGTGCCGTGAAGTTGATGGCTCCGACCTCGCCGGGCTCAATGGCGACATCCAGCAGCTGGGATAGCCTGAGCTGGGCCATCGCTGCTGCCCTGCTGAAAGGACAGTGGGACCTGAGGGGGACAGGAGCCTTTCTGCCGAGGGGGGGACCGGGATGGGTGGGAGGAATAGGCAGTCGGCAGCCTTCCTCCTCCTCGTCTCCTTGTCCTCGTGCTCGTCCTCCTCCTCCTCGTCCTCCTCCTGCTCCTCCTGGCAGCAGAGTGACCACCCCGGTGGCAGGACGGGTGCTAAGGACAATGAGGTCACCCATTGCCGGGCAGCACCCCGTATCCGTGGAGATGACGGGCCCCGCCCCAGTCCCGGCCTGTCCTTGGGATGAAGTTATCCACAGGGATGGAGGCGTGCAGGGGCCCAAACCGCAGCAGGCGCAGCCCGTGCTCGGTCAGAGGCACCTCCGCACAGGGTCTGTCCCTGTCCTGGGTGGCTGCACCGTGTGGGGAGAGGGACGGTCACACCACCTGCTCTGGCTGAGACTGTCCCGGAGGAGACCAGTCCCAGCAAGGAAGCACCTGAATTACTTTTTTGGGCGTACGAGACAAGGCCGGGTTGGCAGAGGGGGGAAGGATTGGGGGGTCTGGGAGGGGCCGTTGGGAGCAGGAGTTCCCCAGAAATGCACTGGGATCATTGTCGAGGTTTTATTGTTAATTTAGAGGAAGGACACACTGCTGGGAGGGCACCAGCCCCAGGGCCCTCCAGCTGGTCTTTTCTACCCCCAGTTTGTTTTCATAGAATCATAGAATCACTATCATATCTAAATATATAGAATGTGTATAAATCCAGGCAGAAGGAAGCTGCAGCAGAGAGGCACTGCTGGTAGGGGGGTCCCTATGTCAGCCCTCCCCTAACATCCCTGCAGCGCAGCAGGAGACGCAATGATTAAATAATACTAAATCCCTTTTTAACAGCAGCTGTCCCTGCCCGGCTCTCCACTGCTGGACCGGTCTCACACTGTCCCACCGGTGCCCCCGTGCCTGGTAGAGATGGCCAGTGGACACGTCTACCCTTGCGCTCCACTGGCTGGGGCTTTTGGGCAGCGAGACGGGGGCACGGGCAGGATTAGCCTACACAGGGCCACTCGGGGGGTGTCCGTCACCCCCCAAACCGGGATGCTCCCACCTCCCCAGGCTCCTTTAGAGCCCCATGGGGTAGGAAACCCTCTCCGTCCTTTTACCCCATCTGCAGGATGAGCTGGGTGCTGCCAGAACGGGAATGGCAGTGGTGGCAGTCAGGGCATCACAAGTCCTCCCATCTGAGGGAGCGTCTGCCCATTTCCCAGGGGTTTCTGGTGCCCTCTGTGTCCCTGCTGGCATCCCCCGGGAGCCAGGCTGTGTCCCCAAAGTCCCCTTGCTGGTCCAGGGCACAGGGTGTGTCCCTGGTCCCTCCAGCCCCACCACTGAGCTCGGCCCCCACTGGGTGTCCACATCCAACTGGACGTCCTAGCAGGAGCAGAGTGGCCCCAGTGTCCCCTGAGAACAGGAAGCGAAAGAGAGCTGTGGGTTAACAAGACGTTAAACACATTGTGAAACATCAAAGACCAGAAGGAAGAAGAAAACAAGCAGAAATGTTAACAGAAGACAACGCATAGACAGCTTGTGAGAACTCTGCTGATTCGAGAAGAATCCGCTTGTCTGGCAGCTATTTCGCAAAAGGATGTTGATGGGGGAAGATGCTAACGCTGATTATCCCAGTGAAAAAGTACTGAGAAACCAGAGAAACTATGAAAGTTGAGTTTGGTTGGTAATAAACGATTCTGGTTGCAGACCCAACCTCATACGCTACAGGGAGCAGCTTCACGGGCAGTCATGCAGCGGTGCGGACAGACCCCAGAACCCTCCGCCGTGTCCCCACTCCCTGTCGCCAAACCACCACCTCACAGGGCCAAACTCAAGGACACCCACGGAGCCCAAGGCTGCCCACCCCGCGCAGACCTCCCAGGTCCCATGGCCACAGCCACCCGGCCCCTCCCCAGACCCCTTAGTGCTTCGCTCCCCTCTGCACCTGCAGGCTTGGAGCAGCCCAGCCAGGGGAGCAGCAAACCCCCCCCACTCCCCAGGCCATGGCAGCCAGGCCTTTGGCTCTCCACCAGTGCCATTTGCTGCTCCACACCTGCTGGACCAGAGCTGCTTCCCAGACCAACGGGCTGCGCCGGCAGTTCAGGAGCAGCAGCTCCAGGCAGGATTTGGAAACCATCTCACGGTGCAAAATGCCGGGCCCTGCCCCAAAATGTCCCGCCACTGTCCCCCACTCCCACCCAGGGGCTGTATCGCACCCACCATGATTTGCTGATGGCAACATGGGGAGGACCCAGAGTGCAGGTTCATAGCCCCCCAAAAAAGCAGAAAAAAACCCAATAAAAACAGCTTGAAGGACTTTTATTAATTAAATAATAATAAATCAATTTTTAAAAAAAGCATTCCCTGCCCGCCTGCCCGATCCATCCGGGGGGGGGGAGGGGCAAGGCCCTCTAGCCGGTCTGTTCTCCCCCCATTTTGTCTCCTTATATCCTCATATCTAAACATATCTAACGTGTACAAATCCAGGCAGAAGGAAGCTGCAGCACAGAGGCGCTGCTGGGTGGGGCGTCCCTATGTCAGCCCTCCCCTAACATCCCTGCAGCGTGGCAGGAGAGGGAACGCCTATCCCTCCTGAACAGCCTGTAGCCATCCACAGCCGCACGCCAGCCATGGGATTTGTCCCCTCAGGTTTCAGTAATGGCAACCAGGTCGTAGCGGCAGGGTGCCTTCCAGTTCCTCCTGTTTCTTGCCCATGCTGTGGGCATTGGTATAGAGGCACGTCAGCTGGGCTGTCGGCCATGTCACCTTCCCAGAGGAACACCCCTTGATGCCTTTGGGCAATGGTGTTGGCTCGGCAATGGCTCTTGGCTCCCATGACCTCAGGAGCCCCTGGCTCATCTCTCCAAGACTCCAAGTGTGCTGCAGTGTCGCCAGCGCCTCTCAGAGCAACAGACTGCAGGCCCTCGCTGGCACCCCGTCCCTCTAACCTTGCCGTGCCATCTCACAGCTTGTCACGGGCAAGCCTGATATTGTCCCCCTCTCCCTTCACACCCTGTTTACAGCCCTGTTGGGGAGCCCCACTAGCTCCTGAGCAAAGACCCTCTTCTCCCTTGGAAAAAGGTGAACCCCACCTGTGGGAGAGTAACTTAGGGATTTTTTGCTTCAGCCATTTTCTGGGTTTCAGCCACTTTGTATAGAGAATGATGACACGAGCAAGGTTGAGTAGCTTAGAACAACTCCTTAAAAGAAGAATGTGAATCGAGCCTGTGCTAGGCAAACCGATCGTGAAAGAATGCGCGCCCTAAAGTACCAAACCAAAGGGAAAAGGGACAGGAACTTGGGTGATTGAGGGGAAGGTGTAAATACCTGAAGTTTTGTAACTGGGTGGGCCTCTATTTGAGACACACCCGACTCAGCTGTCTCCCCCTTTTCGTTTTAAATAGTTTTTTCTATCTTTGCTTCAAAGGCTTTCTACATTCTAACCCCGAGCAAGCGTTTCTCACGCACCTGACACCAACAAGCCTGATGCCGCGTACACCACCTCATTATCAAAATAACGCCATATTGGACTCTCTGTTCCCCTCAGTAGGCAGTCGACTACAACTATAACCCATTTTTCTTCCTCGTGGAGCTGGTTGTCATACAGGTGGTACGCCGTCCCGACCATACCAGCACCTCTGCTCTACACAGACCATCGTCCACACCATCCACTGAGTGGCCTTCCACATCCACAGCCCCATCCCTGCTGTATGGCAGCACCCGGGAAGGCGAGGTGGGCACGGAGGGGCTCTGCCTGCCGCCCTGAGCGTGGACTTGTCTCCCTTTGCTCCTCCGCTTTACGCTGCTGCCTTCAGACCGGCAGGGGCATGACACAAAATCCCCTTATCGGGGGGGTTTCTGGCGGCCGTTCCTGTCTCAGGGAGGGCAGAGCACAGTCCAACAGCCTCCCTCCGCCTAAGCCTTCCTCCTTCCCCTCGCAGCTCTGCCACCGCGCTGAGCACCCCGCCCTGCCCACGACGCCCACCCCTCGCAGGGACGGCGGGCTCTGCCGGTCTCTGCAGCCCCAGCCCGGGGTGGCTGCACCTCTCGCCAACGGCTCTCCCCGCTGCAGCACGCGGAGAACATGGCGTCCCGCGGAGGAGGGGGACGGTGCGCTGACCGAGCTCGGCCGGGCTGGGCGGGGGACCACGCCCCCCCCCCGCGAGCCCCGCCCCATCTGCCGCGCGCCGCTTCCCGCCCTCTGCACCCCGCCCCTCCCCACCGCGCGCCGCTTCCCGCCCGTGGCAGCGCCGCTGCTCGCTCGCCCGCCCTCCCGGGGCCGCTGCAGGCACCGGGCGGTCGCGGCTGCCGGCCCCCCCCCGGCCTCCTCAGCGCCTCCCGCCAGAGCTGCCGGCTCCCGGCGGCTCTCTCCGCGGCCCCGGCGGCTCCCCGCCTGAGGAAAAAGCCCCGCTGGGCGCCCAGACCGGCCGCTGCGGCGGGGCCGGGCCGGCTGCGGAGCAGCTCCGGGCGGCGACTGAGGTGCCTTTGCAGTTGTGATGTGAACCCCCAGCAGACCCCGAGCTCTCCCCACAGCCCGCAGGTGTAAAGCCCCCACAGGCTCCGTGGGACGCGGGCAGTGATGCTCATGGGGGGACAGAGTTACCTGGGGGGGGCGAGATCTGCGGGGACGTGGATCGGGGAGGAAGCCGCTGTGCCCCTACATCCCCACCCACAGCTCTTGTTTGCATCTTGCAGCTCCAACAGGGCGGCCCAGCACCATCTGGAGAAGGACCTGGCCAACAAGCAGGTGGCCCACCACATCGACGACAAGTGCCACCACCTGAGGAACTACTCCCAGGGCATCCACTACTACCGAGGGGTGGAGCGCGTCGATGCCACGTGAGTGCATCTTCCTTTGCTCCTATCGCTCTAGTAAACTGGCTTTATCTGCACCCAGGAGTTTTTCCCTTTCCCCCTATTTTCTCCCTCTTCTGCCACACTTCTGATCAAGATGCCGCGTGGTCCTAGCTGCCGGCTGGCCTTAAGCCATGACATAGAGTCAATTTAAAAGCCTAGATTGAAGCTACATTTAATCCCCGCTGCTCCCTGGCAGGGTGTGTGCCTGCCCACGTGCAGCTTCAGCAGCACGGGCTTAGTGGGGGCCTCTCCTTACCTCCCCAGGATCTCAGTGCCAGCGTCATGGGCCAAGTTCACCAATAGCAGCATCCTCGGCTTTCAGAGCATGCGATCTGCCTCCACCAAGCTGGGCGATGACATCCAAAGCCTGCTGGTGGTGACGGTCAACGAGATGTGGAGGCAATTCAACAGCACCAACATTGCCTTTACGAACCGCATCGCTGAGACAGCTGATGCCAAGAGCAGGATCCAGACCCACCTGGCCAAGGTAGCCGGAAGCCCTCTCTTTCGCTGGGGCACTGTCACTTCCCAGTGACACCTCTGAAGCGGGACCCTCCACGCAGCCCTGGCCCAAGCAGAGGAACGTGCACCGCCAGGAGCTGCTTCTAGTATCATTTTCTCTTTGAAACTCAGAGTGCTCGGGTACTGGCAGACGGGGCCTGCAGCTTTGCGGGCCGATGCCACCTCCTTCAATGAGGAGCCCCTAAAACCCTTCCCTCTATTACTTGCTATCGATGGGCGATCAGTTCCTGCAAGCAGTAGTTTTGGGAAGCTGCTAACTGAATAGATGCATCACTGCTCCAAAACCTCCTCTGATGTGACAGCAAGAGCAGAGAGAGGCTTTTCCCTGAAGAGAAATCGGTGCTGAATCTGTGCCTCGATATACGGCAGAGTGACTGTGGTCTGAGCCCTGTCTCTGCTTATTGAACTGGGTGTTTTTGTGCAGGCGGATGGGAGAAAAGGGAAATTACATTGTCACTTGAGAATATATTATTTCATTTATGCGTGCATTTCTTTTTTACACCAGACACTGCGGGAAATATTCCAGCTCGAGCGGAACATTGAAACCGTCCAAAAGGCCATCAAGGACCGTGGGCCTCTGTTAAAAGTGGCTCAGATGCAGCTGGATGAGCGCACGTAGAGGCCAGGACGCTGCCCAGCTGCGGTGCGGCGGGAGTGCGGGGCCGGCAGAGTCCTTGAGGAGTCCCGGGTGGTCACACTCAAGAGCATCACTGGGTGACCAAATTAATGCGGGGGTGTTTGTTTCCTAATGAGTCCTTCCACAAATGCACTGATAGACTCCCAAGCACCCAGCAGGTATCCCAGCCTTTCGGTGCTGGGAGAGCTCTGCCCCCACGGCCGGGTACTGCCTGATGGCCCCCGTGAGGGGCTGGATTTTTCCCACTTGGGGAAACCTCATCTTCTCTCCCGCCTGCTTCCGGGCGGCCGGGTGTGCTCGCCTCTTCTTAGATAGTTTGAAACCCCGTGATTAGACTTTCCCTTTCTGATGAAACCCTTAGTAGAAATTAAATAAGTTATCACTTTGTGTGTTAGAGGGTCTACCAGGATTCTTGTTTTCCTTTGGTTTTTCACTTTCTGCTGCTCTTTCACAGCGTGCCAGAAAGTAACGGGAAGTATCCTCAATGAAGAGTAAATCCACCCATGGGGGTTCATTCCTATCCTTTCAGTCTGTGAATTGAGGAGAAAACCTGTCGCACCTTCCTCCTTTTGAGTGTCTCTGATGTGGAAAAGCAGAGGGTGAAGCCGTGCCGGCTGTCTGGAATCCCCTCCCTGCCCTCCATTGCCTTAGCGTGGCTTCGAGGAGGGTCAGTTCCGAGATCTGCCCAGGCGCAGAGGGGAGGCTGCCGGCTCGGTAGTTCCCAGGGCTCTCCTTTCCACCCTTTTTACAAACAGGTGCAGTGTTGCCCTTTTTCCAGTCCCTGAGGACTTCACCTGACTGCCATCACTTTTGCAGTATTACCTTCCCAGACGAAGGCCCCTCGATGCCTTTGGGGTGTTTCAGTGGGGTATTTCACCGAGGAGGGCCATGAAGATGCTCCGAGGGCTGGAGCACCTCTTCTCTGAGGAGAGGCTGAGAGAGTTTGGGTTGTTCAGCCTGGAGAAGAGAAGGCTCCAGGGAGACCTTTTTGGGGCCTTCCAGTACCTCAAGGGCCTACAGGAGAGCTGGGGAGGGACTCTTTACAAGGGCGTGTAGTGATAGGATGAGGGGGAATGTCTTCAAACTGGAAGACGGGACACTTAGGTGAGATATCAGGAAAAAGCTTTTGGCTGTGAGGGTGGTGAGCCCCTCGTCCAGGTTGTCCAGAAAAGCTGTGGCTGCCCCATCCCTGGAGGTGTTCAAGGCCAGGTTGGACGGGGCCTTGAGTAACCTGGTCAGGTGGGAGGTGTCCCTGTGCATAGCAGGGGGGTTGGAACTCCGTGATCTTGAAGGTCCCTTCTAACCTAAACAATTCTATGATTCTATGATTTGGGGGACAGCGAGGGGCTCCCCCACGTTGCAGCATGACCAGCCAGATGGGTCCCAGCAGACCCCTACCAAGCCCCCGCCTCCCCCCCCCGCCCCCATGCCACCACCACGCTACACAACTCCTCCTCGGCAGCTGCCTCACCACCTTGCCCACCACATGACGCAGTCCACCACCTCCTGCAGTGCAAACACTTGTGCTTCTCCCACCATGGGATAAGGACAGAAGCTCCTTGAGGGACTGTTGGGAGGGGAAGGGAAAGCCCCAGATGATCTCCAGGGCTGCCCAGGTCCAAAGCTGGCTCTTTCTCCTCGCCAACATGCTCGGCCTGTTCTCCCTCTCCTCCATGGTCAGTGTCCAACCCCCCAGCCCTCCTCCTGCTGCTCCCCGCCTCTGCTGTGGTGGTGGGGGGCTCAGACATGGCCATAACCATCTCATTCCACTGGCCATGTGCAGAGATCACAGCAGCCCAGGCCTCACCCCGAGAGTCCTTGGCTGTCCACCTTTTATGATCCACTCATCATTTTCACCAGAAATTGGGAAACCCAGGAAAAACCCCAAAAGTCTGCTGTGTTTCCCGGCCAGATGGAGCCTGCTGCAGGACGATGCGCAGCTCGTCCCTCGGCACCAGCCTTGGTTTTGTAAGGGGATCAAATCTTGCAGCCTGTTTGGATTCTTAGAGTGCCATGGGGCAGATGGGAGCGTGTGCTGCCTGAGAGCATCCTTGTCCTTCGGCGTGACAGCACAGGCTGTGCCACACAGATTTTAACTTTCTGTTCATCATCCATCAATTAATGTGACTTTTGAACATTATTCTGCTATTGAATAGACAATTGATGCCTTTCAGGCAGGTACAGTGTTTGCAGGAGAGAGGAATAGTCAAAAGAGGCGTAGAACTTCGACTGGACAATGTTATGGGTACATGTAGACCCACGACGGACGCTATAAAAGATCTGGATCTGGGTATTTTCAGAAGGGCAGCTTATGATCCAGTGTAGTGCTATATTAATAGACAGTGAGAATGTAGAGCTGCGACAGAAAGACTGACAGCTTTTGGCTGAGATTTTGTGCTTTGGTATCTAAATGTATCCCGTGAAATTCCAGTTCAGTCAACTCAGCAAACCTGGGGTGCCGTGCCGAGAATGGGCACCCCTGCTTAACATCAGCCTCCTGTTTTCACCCTGGTTTTGGTGTTGTTTTTTTGATTCTGAGCTCAAATGATCGAGGCTTCGGGACAAACATATCTATCAAAACTGGATATGACCCACCAGAACTGGGAGTGGCAGTTTAGTCATTTTAGTGACTTTGCTGCTGCTGGAGTTGTAGTCACAATTAAGGAACCCAGTTTAATAGCTTGACTAAATGGAGATAATGTGAATAGTCTTCTTAATTCGGTGTTGTACCCAGAGCAGGAGGGATTTGGGGGCCACTTACTCTGTGCAGTTGATAACTTCTTGCGTGAGAGTCACTTAGCTTGTGAATTTGACTGTTTTGCCCGTACCAATGCTAAGCATTTGTAACTCTTAGTTACATCACTCGAAAAGCCACTCCAGATGCTACGGTGGGACCAAAGCTTCAAGCATTTTGGTGTCCCCTGGTGTGCCTCTGCATGGTGAGGCTCATGGGAACTTCCCCAGAAAGTCCTGGTCTGCGTGCTTTGCAGAGCACCCGTGGGCCTTTCACAATATTATCGGATTAATATTGCTGAATTTAGCAAATACTTCAAAAATGGTGCAGTTGCCTATGACAATTAGTGGTGCCCCTCGTCGTGCAGTGATTCATCTGAGCCAAATTCTTCTGGGCAGGGAGTGAGTGCAGGCGTAGATGGAGGCTGGGAGCGTTGCAAGGAGCAGAGAGCAGGGCTGGTCCCAGGGTCTGCGCGCGTCCTGCGAGGGGCAGAGGTCGGCTTGCTTTAATTGGAATGATTTTCTTGGGTTTAGCTATGGGCAAGCAGCTTTTTACTTCAGTTGGATGGAGTTGGTTCTTCAGCCGGCTGAAGCGAGACGCGTGTTTAGAGTGAAACCAAAGTGTGCGAACCTTTGCGTACACAAACCAGTGAGAGTTATCTTTGATGTCAGACCTTTGGCAGCAGAGGCACAGCTTTCTCACGGAGGCCAGCTCCGCGTGCCTGTGCGCAGAAAGCAGGAGCGGTGGCACAGGGTGTCACTGCACTCACGAGCAGCTGCAAAACATTTCGGTACCGTCTCAGCCCTCAGCTGCAATAATGGGGAAAATGAGAGGCAACTGAAAGAGGCTGTGAGAAGATGGACGTATTGGCCTGAGTATTATGAGGGCACTGGTTTTCCCATCAGGAGCTCTGCTTTGCCTATGGCTGGCACTTGGTTGCCCGAGGGCTGTACTGTGTTGCCCATTGGTGGCACCGGGGATTGTCCATGGACAGGCTCAAGGTGCCCAGCAAAGGCATGAGGTAGCACAGAGTCTGCGCTGAGTTGCCCAGGGGTGGCACTGGGTTGCCCACTGAGGGCACTGAGTTCATAGCATCACACAATAGCTCAAGCTGACAGAGACCCATAAGGATCATCGAGTCCAACTCCCTGCTCCTTGCAGGACTACCTCAACCCAAACACGACTCTGAGAATTGCCAGCCGCTCAACAGCTGCCCAACAGCTGCACCTGCTTGCCCATGGGGTGCACAAATTTGCCCAGCGAGGGCAGTAGATTGTCCAGGGCAGGATCTAGGAGGCCATATGCGGGTATTTTCTTGCCCAGGGGTGGCCCCGCATTGCCCATGGAGAGCCCTGGCTTGCCCAATGGCTGCATCAGGTTGCCACAGTGGCTGCAGGGAGTAGGCGGGACAGAACCCGGTTACTCAGCACCCTGCGCCAGTGGCAACGCTGCCCTGGTTCTGTGACACAGAGCGCACTGGGGATGCTCCAGTGTCTGGCAGAGCTTCGACCCGACCAGACGGCACAGCAGTGAGCAGCAGCCCCCCCGGGCACCCCGAAGCCTCTGCAGGCGGAGGGTACGTACCTTACCTGGGAGGGGAGGACTGAAAAAGCAGGGATTTCTCCTACTGCCCCCAACAGCTCCTCTGTCCTCCAGATGGACCCAGAGCTGGGGATCGGGGGCTCCCATCATGTGTCCTGTTGAGGGCTGGCAGAAAGTGTCACCCTGGGGTGGCTTTACCGAGGGGGATGCAGGGGTGTTTGTTTCGGCTGGAAATGCAGGGAAGAGTAAGCCCGGTCCATTCCCGAGGGATTTTCCTCCTTTCCTTAAGTGTGTGCCTGTCAGGAGCTGAAGGGCAGTAATAGAGCAATAGCACCCGCAGCGCCGTAAGCAGTTCTTGGGAGACAAATCTTCACGTGTGGCCCTTCCTCCTAGGACTGCTCCAAGGCTGGTGTTGACAAACGATTCCGAAAAGCTTTTTTGAGAGATCTCCTTTCCAAGCGCAGGGATTTGACATCAGGTGAGCCACAGACATTCTTCTTCCTTTACAAGGCAAGAGACGGCTGTTCTGCTGAGGCTGAAACGGGGGTTTGGGGGGGGGTGTGGTTCAAATGTGGCTATAGTCCTGCAAAGCTCCTCTCACTCGCAGACTCCTCTCTCAAGCATTCGATGCAAGTGAAGAGAGAGGGGATGAGGACGGAGTCCCTCACCCCCGAATGGCGCTGGGCTGGTAGCAGCTGTGTGTCCAAAGGGGTGCAGCTCTCGGGGCTGCGAATGGCACTTTGAAAGAGAAAATGACCTCTGGGGCGCTCTAAGAGCAGCAGATACGCCACCCAGAAGCAACAAACACACCGCAGACAATCAGCGACTACACTTTCATGGCATTGACAGCTTGAGGGAAAAGGAAGGCATAGTGTCTGTTGTTCTGCTTTGCAGCCCTGGTTTGATTTTCTCTGCATTTCAGGGCCTGACGCTCGATACTAACAGCAACGAGCGTTTTCCTCTTCCCTACACAGATGCTTGTGATGGTGTCAGAGGGGATTTGCTCTCAAGAGGTTTAGGCCTCGACTGGGGATGCGTGGGTGCTGTGTCCATCGCTGGTGGTGTTAGAAGTTGCATGTGTCGCTGTAAGAAGTAAGGCGAGGAGCTTACTGAGTGGGGTTGTCTTCTCTCTCCTCTTCTGTGCAGGACACGGACCAGAACAGCGGTGTTCCAGAATGCAGCCTGTCAGCTCTCCCTTAACAGCAAAGTTTGCCCATCCAAGATCCATCCCCAACAACTTTCTCCCTCCCATCAGCCCCATGGCTTCGAGCTACAAGAACCGATTTCCTCACCGCTCGTCATCTCAGAGCTTCAGCCGCCCCTGGATGCCCAACAGCTACTACAAAACAGCTGCCCTCAGACCAACTTTGGCTGCCTTTTCCCAGAGTGCCCAGGGGATCACCGACAGCAAGAAGCTTCCTTCTGTCTCCACCAGAACAACTGTCTTCAACCGCTACACCCCTGAAGACTGGTACAAGTCCAACCACACCACCTATAAAGAGTCAGAGACATCCCGACAAAACGCGGAGCGCCTGAGAGTTGATAACTCCCTCATGGTTCATGCTAAACATCAGGAGACCAAGAAAACGCAACTGGAAAGCACCAAAAACCTGGGTGTACGGGCCAACGATATTGAATTTTGGAAATCAGAGCTCTTCCATGAGCTAGACGAGATGATTGGGGAGACCAACACGCTCACTGACGTGAAGAACAGACTGGAGAGAGCCTTGGCGGAGACGGAGGCCCCTCTCCAGGTAAGCACCCCATCCAGTGGGCTGCAAGCTGCAGCCGCTGCTGAAACATCTGCAGCCATTCAAACCTCTAATTAAGTTTCCCTGCAGCTCCGTAACATCTAGAAAGTTTTTATGAAGGGCCCATGAGTTAAGTGAGTAATAAACCAACCTTTGGCATCTGCTGCATCCCCTACCAGCACGTGCTGAGCCCATCAGAGCAGCGTTTCTTAACCACCTATTTGCAGAGGCGCTCCATGCAAAATCCCGGTTTGGGAGACAAAAGCCCCGTGTGTCACTGCGCGGCTCTGGCGAGGTCAGCATCAAGGCTGACACAGGTCCCTGATTTCGGCTGTGGTTTCACCAGGGACGTGTGTGCTCCCTCATGTCGATGCGATGCTGATGTGGCAGCTCGGCTGCTCGTTCTCAGCTAAAGCACCTGCCCCGGGCAGTTTTTTTTCCCCTGCTGCCATCTCTGTGCCCACCTAGAATGTCTTTTCTTCTTCCGTTACTTGGGATGGGGAGCGTCCCTCGAGAGAACCCTGCCCCTGCAGCCAGCACTGATGGCATGTCCCCAACAGGTCGCTGAGGAGTGCTTGCGCCAGCGGGAGAAGAGGATGGGCATCGACCTGGTCCGTGATGAGGTGGAGGAACAGCTCTTCACTGTAAGTTTGGCAACACAGAGCAGGTGTTGCAGGTGCTCTCTGTACCTCAACTGCCCGAAACAGGCTTTGCAGCCCCTTCCTTAGTGCCGGTGAGGTGCCAAACTCTCCAAAGCCCCAAAACCTGCCGGGCCAGGGGACGGTGTCCCCCACACAGGAGCGTGCCCACACGCTGTGGGTAAGACTCGCCCTTACAGAGGAAGGAAGAGCTGCACACCCAGCGGTGTGTTCGTGTAGTGCATCGGGGTGCTCTGTCCCTCTTCAAGGGGTTGGTGAGAGCGTCCTGCCTTTCCGAGCCCTGCCAGAGCAGCACCTATCTCTGTCCATGGCACATATACATGGTATAGCTCTACATCTGTGTCGCACACATACATCTCTATCACACACATACGCACACGCAGATCTGGGGAAGGCAGTGTGCACCTGACAGCTTGCCCGCTTTTCCCAGCTCCATTAGTTGGGATAAGGAAAGAGTGGGCTCCTGCAGACAGGAGGGCTGAAAATGGACTGGATGTGGAGCACTAATCCCCTGCCTGCAGTAGCTGGGGCTTCACAGACGCAATGGGTTTGTGCTGAAGTCAAGTGAGCTGAGAGCAGCACATGCCTTCCTCCAGCGCAGCTGAACGCTTCTTAGAAATTCAGAGTGGGGATTTACAGCAGAGTCAAGTCCATCTCCTCTTGTCCCGTATGGATGGGATTGGTCCTGGGGAGGAAAACATTTTGGGAGCCAAACGGGCAGGTGCTGGTTTGGGGATGAGTGTGAGCAGGACGAGTGTTTCTGGAGACTGACGGGGTCATGTTTTCCCTTTGCCCAGGAAGTGGATGTCATCCGGTCGTGCCAAGAGAGGATGCAGCAGCACCTGGAGAAGGCAAAAGCCCAGCTCGGGTAAGGAGGAGCTCCTTCTCTCCTGCCCCAGGGCTGAGGTGCCTTTGCAGTTGTGATGTGAACCCCCAGCAGACCCCGAGCTCTCCCCACAGCCCGCAGGTGTAAAGCCCCCACAGGCTCCGTGGGACGCGGGCAGTGATGCTCATGGGGGGACAGAGCTGCCCGGGGGGTGAGAGCTGCGGCGACGTGGATCGGGGAGGAAGCCGCTGTGCCCCTACATCCCCCGCCCCCCACGGCTCTTGTTTGCATCTTGCAGCTCCAACAGGGCGGCCCAGCACCATCTGGAGAAGGACCTGGCCAACAAGCAGGTGGCCCACCGCATCGACGACACGTGCCACCACCTGAGGAACTCCTCCCAGGGCATCCACTACTACCGAGGGGTGGAGCGCGTCGATGCCACGTGAGTGCATCTTCCTTTGCTCCTATCGCTCTAGTAAACTGGCTTTATCTGCACCCAGGAGTTTCTCCCTTTCCCCTCTTTTGCTCCCTCTTCTCCCCGCCCTTCTGGGGCAGGGGCTGCATGGTCCTAGCTACCGGCTGGCATTAAACAATGACATAGAGTCAATTTAAAAGCCTAGATTGAAGCTACATTTAATCCACACTGTTCCCTGCGTGCCCGCCCCTGTCCAGCTTCAGCAGCACAGGCTTACCGGGGGCCTCCCTCTCCTTACCTCCCCAGGATCTCAGTGCCAGCGTCATGGGCCAAGTTCACCAACGACAACATCCTCCGCTCCCAGAGCGTGCGGGCCGCCTCCGCCAAGCTGCGCCATGACATCCAAAGCTTGCTGGTGGTGACGGCCAATGAGATGTGGAGGCAATTCAACAGCACCAACATTGCCTTTACGAACCGCATCGCTGAGACAGCTGATGCCAAGGGCAGGATCCAGACCCACCTGGCCAAGGTAGCCGGAAGCCCTCCCTTTCGCTGGGGCACTGTCACTTCCCAGTGACACCTCTGAAGCGGGACCCTCCACGCAGCCCTGGCCCAAGCAGAGGAACGGGCACCACCAGAAGCTGCTTCTAGTATCATTTTCTCTTTGAAACTCAAAGACTCAGTGCGCTGGGGACTTTCTTCTTGCAGCAGGATGAGTTGGCACTGTGATTTCATCCCAGGGACAGTGCATCCCAGCTGACAGCCTGCTGGTGGAGGGGAGAAAAGGGAAATGACGTTGTCGCTTGAGAACATATTTTTTCATTTCTGTATGCGATTCTTTTTTATACCAGACCCTGCGAGAAATATTCCACCTTGAGAGGAATATTGAAACCATCCAAAAGGCCATCAAGGACCACGGGCCTCCGTTAAAAGTGGCTCAGACGCGGCTGGATGCGCGCACGCGGAGGCCAAAGATGGAGCTGTGCCGGGACACTGCCCAGCTGCGGTACGGCGGGAGCGCGGGGCCGGCGGGGTCCTTGAGGAGTCCCGGGTGGTCGCACCCAGGAGCATCACTGGGTGACCAAATTAATGCGGGGGTGTTTGTTTCCTAATGAGTCCTTCCACAAGTGCACTGATAGACTCCCAAGCACCCAGCAGGTATCCCAGCCTTTGGGTGCTGGGAGAGCTCTGCCCCCACGGCCGGGTACCGCCTGATGGCTCCCGTGAGGGGCTGGATTTTTCCTACTTGGGGAAACCTCTTCTTCTCTCCCGCCTGCTTCCCAGCAGCCGGGTGTGCTCGGCTCCTGCCAGAAACGGGGGGTCTGCGTGAGTCTGAGCACGCTGAAGGGGGAAAGCCTGTGTCCAAGGGGCCCATCTGCAATGCCGGCCTAGAAACCACCCCCGGCACGGGACCGTTAACCAGGGCTTCTTGCTCTTTTCCAGCCTTGTCAACGAGGTCCACATCATCGACGAGACCCTCCAGAGCCTTCAGCAGCGCCTGAACCACACCGAGGATGCGCTGCAAACTCTGGTTCGTGCTAAGGCTCTCCTGCAGCACGACCTGGCTGTCAAAGCCAACTCTCTTTTCATAGACCAGGAGAAATGCATGGGGATGCGCAAGACCTTCCCCAACACTGCGCGGCTCCTGGGTCCCTCTTAGGTGTTCTGTGTTGTGGAGTGATTCTTAGTTTTGTTTAGGTAGTTTGAATCCCCGTGATTAGACTTCCCCTTTCTGATAAAACCCTTAGTAGAAATTAAATTTATCGCTTTGTACGTTATATGGTCTTCCAGGAATTTTTTCCCCATTGGTGCCGGCTGTCTGGAATGCCCTCCCTGCCCTCCATTGCCTTAGCGTGGCTTCGAGGAGGGTCAGTTCCGGGATCTGCCCAGGCGCAGAGGGGAGGCTGATGGGTCGGTAGTTCCCAGGGCTCTCCTTTCCACCCTTTTTACAAATAGGTGCAATGTTGCCCTTTTTCCAGTCCCCGAGGACTTCACCTGACTGCCATCACTTTTGCAGTATCACTTTCCCAGACGAAGGCCCCTCGATGCCTTTGGGGTGTTTCACTCGGGTATTTCACTGAGGAGGGCCACGAAGATGCTCCGAGGGCTGGAGCACCTCTCCTATGAGGAAAGGCTGAGAGAGTTGAGGGTGTTCAGCCTGGAGAAGAGAATAAGGTCTTCGTGGAGAGACCTTCTTGCGGCCTTCCACTACTCAAGGGCCTACAGGAGAGCTGGGGAGGGACTTTTAACAAGGGCGTGTAGTGATACGATGAGGGGGAATGGCTTCAAACTGGAAGAGGGGAAATTTAGATTAAATATTAGGAAGAAATTGTTCACCCTGAGGGTGGTGAGAAACTGGCCCAGGTTGCCCAGAGAAGTCGTGGCTGCCCAGTCCCTGGAGGTGTTCAAGACCAGGTTGGACGGGCCTTGAGTAACCTGGTCTGGTGGGAGGTATCCCTGACCATAACAGGGGTATTGGAACTCCATCATCTTGTAGGACCCTTCCAACCCAAACCAGTCAAAGGTTCTATGATTCTATGATTTGGGGGACAGTGAGGGGCTCCCCTACGTTACAGCACAACCAGCCAGGGGGGTCCCAGCAGACCCCTACCAAGCCCCCCCCCCCCATGCCACCACCATGCTACATGGCTCCTCCTCGGCAGCTGCCTCACCACCTTGCCCACCACCTGCCATGACTGGTGGAATGAGTTCACCACCTCCTGCAGCTTCTCATAGCGCTGGAGGAGCTGTAGCCCACCTGTGCTCTGGTGTCCGTGCTGCAGACGGGGCGTGCTGCCTGCGCCTCTGCCTGCTCCTGCCCCCTGAGCTCTCTATCACCCTCAGCTTGTGCTGCTGCTGCAGGGAGGGGAGAAGAATTGGCTCTGACAAGGCATGGATGCAGCCACGGAGCCCAGGGACCGTGGTGGCTCCACGGCCCCAGCCAGCACAGGGAACGTGCCACATCCAGCTCCTTCAGCTCCTGCTTTAACTCCTGCAGCACAGCCCTGGCCCCTGAGACGCCCGCACGGGCAGCCTTAGCCTCCATGGGCTGCTTGGGGAACAGGGATCTGCTGGGGAGGGTCCAGCAAAGGGCTACAAAGGTGATGAGGGGATTGGAGCATCTTTCTTACGAGGAAAGGCTGAGGGAATGGGGTCTTTTCAGTCTGGAGAAGAGAAGAGTGAGGGGGGATCTTATCAGTGCTTATAAATACTCAAAGGGAGGGTGCCAGGGGGATGGGAACAGTCTTTGTTCAGTGGTGCCCAGTGACAGGAGAAGAGGGAACGGGCACAAACTGGAACCTAAGAAGTTCCATCGAAACCTGAGGAGGAACTTCTTTCCTGTGAGGGTGGCAGAGCACTGGCACAGGCTGCCCAGAGAGGTGGGGGAGCCTCTTACTCTGGAGCCATTCCAAACCCGCCTGGACGCCGTCCTGTGCAACTGCTGTAAGGTGCCCCTGCTCTGGCGGGGGGGGGACTGGGGGAGCTCCAGAGGGCCCTTCCAACCCTCACCAGTCTGGGAGTCTGTGATTCTTGGAGTCTGGGAGTCTGTGATTTTCAGTAGGTCTGGTCTTGCTGAAGGACTAAGGGGGTTTGAAGGGAGTCTGGCTTCATCTGCCCTCGGGCAGTTAGACGTCGAGTCTGGGTGTGGGTCTGCGCACCTCTTATGGGACACGGGAGAAATGCACCTTCCCTTGCACCGTTTGCCTAATGCTGAAGGAAAGCATCGGAGGTAGCGCAGATAACGGCCTCTGGAGAGACCCATTTCTTCCTACCGACTGTCAATGAAATTATCTAGGATGCGATGTTGAAACTTAGGTGCGGTGACTCCTGTTCAGCGTGTCCCCCACGGGCCAAAGTGGGGCAGGTGGGCTCCTGTGACGTGTCCCGTGTAGCTCCTGAGCTCCAGGGCAATTTTGTGGGAGGCCAGAGGTATGTCAGCGTAAAATGGCATTGGCGTCTCCCCGCAGCGGGTCTCGCTGGTTGACCTCCACCGTTTTCTCGGTGCCTTTGAGGAATTACAAAAGTGGTGCCTGGGAGAAGCGTACCAGTGCTTCTGGGTAAAAGTGTTAGCAAGGTCTTGCAGCCTGTCCCAGTGATGGTGGGGGATGGTGAATTGTGTGACAGCAAAGACATGAGGGGTAGTGATAATTTGTTAGCTACAGTAGTGTCTGAGTATGATCAGGTGCGAATTAGGGCTTGTCCACCCAAGAAAGTGGCAGGACGATTAGCCCAGCTGAAGTGCATCTATACTAATGCACGCAGCATGGGAAATAAACAGGAGGAGCTGGAGGCCATTGTACAGCAAGGAAACTATGATATAGTTGCCATCACAGAAACGTGGTGGGAGGACATACACAGGTGGAGTGCTGTAATTGATGGCTACCAACTCTTCAAAAAGGATAGGCAAGGTGGTGGGGTGGCCCTCTATGTTAGAGGCAATTTTGAATGTCTGGAACTTAACAGTGTGAATGACAACACTGAGTGTGTATGGATAAGAATTAAGGGGAAGGCCAATAAGGCAGACATCGTGATGGGAGTTTGTTATAGACCTCCTAATCAGGATGTAGAAGCCGATGAAGTATTCTGTAAGCAGCTGGCAGAGGTCTCACGATCAGCTGCCCTTATTCTTGTGGGGGACTTCAACTTCCCAGACGTCTGCTGGAAATACTATGCAGCAGAGAGGCAACAGTCATGGAGGTTCCTGGAGTGTGTGGAGGACAACTTCCTAACACAGCTGGTGAAGGAACCAACTAGGGGAAGTGCACTACTGGACCTACTGTTTGTTAACAGAGAAGGTCTTGTGGGGGATGTAAAGGTTGGAGGTCGCCTTGGGCAGAGTGATCACGAAATGATAGAATTTTCAATTCTTGATCACGTAAGGCGGGGAGCCAGCAGAACTGCCACCTTGGATTTCCGAAGGGCAGACTTTAGCCTGTTTAGGAGCATGGTCGAGAGTGTCCCTTGGGAGGCAGTTTTGAAGAGCAAAGGTGCCCAGGAAGGCTGGGCATACTTCAAGCAGGTGCTCTTAAAAGCGCAGGAGAAGGCCATCCCCTTGTCTCGAAAAACGAGCAGACGGGGAAGACGACCAGCCTGGCTAAATAGAGAACTTTGGCTGGACCTCAGGAAAAAAAGGAAAGTTTACATTCTCTGGAAAAGGGGGTTGGCAACTTACGAGGACTATCAAGATATAACAAAGCTATGTAGGGGGAAAATGAGAAGGGCCAAAGCTCAATCAGAACTCAGCTTGGCCACTGCAGTTAAAGACAATAAGAAGAGATTCTTTGAGTATATCAATAGAAAAAGGAAGACTAGGGAAAATGTAGGCCCACTGGTGAATGAGACAGGTGCCCTAGTGGTGGAGGATGCAGAGAAGGCAGAGTTACTGAATGCCTTCTTTTCTTCGGTCTTCACTGCTAAAGCTGTCCCTCATGAATCCCACACTCTGAAGGCAAAGGGGAAGGTCTGGAGAGAGGAAGATTTTCCCTCAGTTGAGGAGGACCGTGTCAGAGACCACTTGGCCAAGCTGGACATTCACAAGTCCATGGGCCCTGATGGCATGCATCCGCGAGTGCTGAGAGAGCTGGCGGATGTTATTGCTAGACCACTCTCCATCATCTTTGAACGGTCATGGAGAACAGGAGAGGTGCCTGAGGACTGGAGGAAGGCTGACATCACTCCAATCTTCAAAAAAGGCAAGAAGGAGGACCCAGGGAACTACAGACCAGTTAGTCTAACCTCTGTCCCTGGGAAGGTAATGGAGCGACTCATTCTGGACGTCATCTCCAAACACGTTGAGGAACAAGAAGTTATTGGAAGTGGTCAACATGGATTTACCAAGGGTAAATCATGCTTGACCAATCTGATAGCTTTCTATGATGTTATAACTGGTTGGCTGGATGAGGGGAAAGTCGTGGATGTCATCTACCTTGACTTTAGCAAGGCTTTTGACACTGTCTCCCATGACATCCTCATTAGGAAGCTGAGGAAGTATGGGCTAGATAAGGTGACAGTGAGGTGGACTGAGAGTTGGCTGCGGGACAGAACTCAGAGGGTTGTGATCAGCGGCACAGAGTCTAGTTGGAGGCCTGTAACCAGTGGTGTCCCCCAGGGGTCAATACTCGGTCCAATTTTGTTCAATATACTCATTAATGACCTGGATGAGGGGACAGAGTATATCCTCAGCAAGTTTGCTGATGATACCAAACTGGGTGGGGTGGCTGACACCCCAGAGGGCCGTGCTGCCATCCAGCGTGACCTGGACAGGCTGGAGAGCTGGGCAGAGAAGAACCTAATGAGGTTCAACATAAGCAAGTGCAAGGTCCTGCACCTGGGGAGGAAGAATGCTAGGCACCAGTACAGGTTAGGGGCGGACCTGCTGGGAAGTAGCTTGGAGGAGAAGGATCTGGGGGTTGTGGTAGACAGTAAATTATCCATGACTCAGCAATGTGCCCTTGTCGCCAAAAAGGCCAATGGAATCCTGGGCTGCATAGGGAAGAGTGTGGCCAGTAGGTCGAGGGAGGTCATTCTCCCCCTCTACTCTGCGCTGGTGAGGCCACAACTGGAATACTGTGTCCAATTTTGGGCTCCCCAGTTCAAGAGGGACAGGGAACTGCTGGAGCGAGTGCAGCGAAGGGCAACTAAGATGATTAAGGGCTTGGAGCATCTGCCTTAAGAGGAAAGACTGAGAGAGCTGGGACTCTTTAGCCTGGAGAAGAGAAGGCTGAGGGGAGACCTTATTATGGCGTACAAGTATCTAAAGGGTGGGTTGAAGGAGGATGGAGCCAGGCTCTTCTCAATGGTTCCCAGTGACAGGACGAGGGGCAATGGGCACAAGTTAGAACGCAGGAAGTTCCGTTCAAATACACGGAAACACTTCTTTACGGTGAGGGTGACAGAGCACTGGAACAGGCTGCCCAGGGAGGTGGTGGAGTCCCCTTCCCTGGAGATTTTCAAGACCCGCCTGGATGCAGTCCTGAGTAATGTGCTCTGGGTAATCCTGCTTTAGCAGGGGAGTTGGACTAGATGATCTCTAGAGGTCCCTTCCAACTCTGATAATTCTGTGATTCTGTGATAATTTGGGGAAACGTCCTCCTGCAGGCGAGAGCCGATTCCTCAGCTCTGAGGCAGGGCTGGAGGTGGGACGTGGTCGCCCCGTGAGGACGAGGGTACCCGCGGGATGGGAATGGCCACCCCTGCCTTTGCCCTGGGGACACAAGGGGGCGGTGGGTTGGAGAGGGCAGAGGTTTGCCTTTGCCTCCCCTCGCCGCAGCCTGCCCTTTTCTACCTGCAGCCGGCTCAAGTGTATCCCCCGAGTTTATTGATGGAAAAATCGGGGTGGAAAAGGGGATGTGAACTTGGGCAGAAAACGCAGGTTCTGGGAAAACCATCACTAACCCCCTCAAGAATGTGAAAAAAGAATATGCACGTGACAGACGTAGATAAGAAATGATTCACTGAGGTATCTGTCAGTGATTTGTGCAAAATATTTGGGGGCATTTTTAACAGTATCTCTATGAAGAGCTCCTGTGTCAGAACCCAGCGCAGGACGGGACTGCACATAGTGATGCGCTGACATGGCAAAGGGGTTTCTCCAGCCTTCGCCAGCACGTGCACACAGTCACGGCTGCATCGCAGCATCCGCTGTGGGCTGATTCTTCCTTACTTTACGCTCTACTTTCTGCAGTCCAGGCTCCTGGGCACTGCAGAGGACATCCCACCTTAAACCAGACATGGCCATAACAATCTTTTTCCACTGGCCACATGCAGAGATCACAGCAGCCCAGGCCTCACCCCAAGAGTCATTGGCTATCCACATTTTATGGTCCACCCATCATTTTCACCAGAACGTGGGAAACCCAGGAAAAACCCCAAAAGTCTCATGTATTTCCCAGCCAGATGGAGCCTGCTGCAGGACCGCGTGCAGCTCGTGCAGCTCGTCCCTCGGCGCCAGCCTTGGTTTTGTAAGGAGATCAAATCTTGAAGCCTGTCCGGATCCCTAAAGGACCCTGGGGCAGACGGGAGCGTGCGCTGCCTGAGAGCATCCTTGTCCTTCGGCGTGACAGCACAGGCTGCGCCACACAGAGTTTAACTTTTTTTTCATCCTCCATCAATTAATGTGACTTTTGAACGTTATTCTGCTATTGGATAGACAATTGATGCCTTCCGGACAGGTACAGTGTTTACAGGAGAGAGGAATAGTCAGAAGAGGCGTAAAACTGCAACTGGACAATATCATGGGTACATGTAGACCCACGACGGACGCTATAAAAGATCTGGATCTGGGTATTTTCAGAAGGGCAGCTTATGATCAAGAGTAGTGCTATATTAATAGACAGTGAGAATGTAGAGCTGCGACAGAAAGACTGACAGCTTTTGGCAGGAGATTTTGTGCTTTGGTATCCAAATGTATCCCTTGAAATTCCAGTTCAGTCACCTCGGCAAACCTGGGGTGCCGTGCCGAGAATGGGCACCCCGGCTTAACATCAGCCTCCTGTTTTCACCCTGGTTTTGGTGTTGTTTTTTTGATTCTGAGCTCAAATGATCGAGGCTTCGGGACAAACATATCTATCAAAACTGGATATGCCCCACCAGAACTGGGAGTGGTAGTTTAGTCATTTTAGTGACTTTGCTGCTGCTGGAGTTGCTGAGAGTCACTTAGCTTGTGAATTTGACTGTTTTGCCTGTGCCAATGCTAAGCATTTGTAGCTCTTAGTTACATCACTCGAAAAGCCACTCCAGATGCTACGGTGGGACCAAAGCTTCAAGCATTTTGGTGTCCCCTGGTGTGCTTCTGCATGGTGGTGCTCATGGGAGCTTCCCCAGAAAGTCCTGGTCTGCGTGCTTTGCAGAGCACCCGTGGGCCTTTCACAATATTATCGGATTAATACTGCTGAATTTAGCAAATACTTCAAAAATGGTGCAGTTGCCTATGACAATTAGTGGTGCCCCTCGTCGTGCAGTGATTCATCTGAGCCAAACTCTTCTGGGCAGGGAGTGAGAGCAGGCGTAGATGGAGGCTGGGAGCGTTGCAAGGAGCAGAGAGCAGGGCTGGTCCCAGGGTGTGCGCGCGTCCTGTGAGGGGCAGAGGTCGGCTTGCTTTAATTGGAATGATTTTCTTGGGTTTAGCTATGGGCAAGCAGCTTTTTACTTCAGTTGGATGGAGTTGGTTCTTCACCCGGCTGGAGCGAGACGCGTGTTTAGCGTGAAACCAAAGTGTGCGAACCTTTGCGTACACAAACCAGTGAGAGTTATCTTTGATGTCAGACCTTTGGCAGCAGAGGCACGGCTTTCTCACGGAGGCCAGCTCCGCATGCCTGTGCGCAGAAAGCAGGAGCGGTGGGACAGGGTGTCACTGCACTCACGAGCAGCTGCAAAACATTTCGGTACCGTCTCAGCCCTCAGCTGCAATAATGGGGAAAATGAGAGGCAACTGAAAGAGGCTGTGAGAAGATGGACGTATTGGCCTGAGTATTATGAGGGCACTGGTTTTCCCATCAGGAGCTCTGCTTTGCCTATGGCTGGCACTTGGTTGCCCGAGGGCTGTACTGTGTTGCCCATTGGCGGCACCGGGGATTGTCCATGGACAGGCTCAAGGTGCCCAGCAAAGGCATGAGGTAGCACAGAGTCTGCGCTGAGTTGCCCAGGGGTGGCACTGGGTTGCCCACTGAGGGCACTGAGTTCATAGCATCACACAATAGCTCAAGCTGACAGAGACCCATAAGGATCATCGAGTCCAACTCCCTGCTCCTTGCAGGACTACCTCAACCCAAACACGACTCTGAGCATTGCCAGCCGCTCAACAGCTGCCCAACAGCTGCACCTGCTTGCCCATGGGGTGCACAAATTTGCCCAGCGAGGGCAGTAGATTGTCCAGGGCAGGATCTAGGAGGCCATATGTGGGTATTTTCTTGCCCAGGGGTGGCCCCGCGTTGCCCATGGAGAGCCCTGGCTTGCCCAATGGCTGCATCAGGTTGCCACAGTGGCTGCAGGGAGTAGGCGGGACGGAACCCGGTTACTCAGCACCCTGCGCCAGTGGCAACGCTGCCCTGGTTCTGTGACACAGAGCGCACTGGGGATGCTCCAGTGTCTGGCAGAGCTTCGACCCGACCAGACGGCACAGCAGTGAGCAGCAGCCCCCCCGGGCACCCCCAAGCCTCTGCAGGCGGAGGGTACGTACCTTACCTGGGAGGGGAGGACAGAAAAAGCAGGGATTTCTCCTACTGCCCCCAACAGCTCCTCTGTCCTCCAGATGGACCCAGAGCCGGGGATCGGGGGCTCCCATCATGTGTCCTGTTGAGGGCTGGCAGAAAGTGTCACCCTGGGGTGGCTTTACCGAGGGGGATGCAGGGGTGTTTGTTTCGGCTGGAAATGCAGGGAAGAGTAAGCCCGGTCCATTCCCGAGGGATTTTCTTCCCTTCCTTAAGTGTGTGCCTGTCAGGAGCTGAAGGGCAGTAATAGAGCAATAGCACCCGCAGTGCCGTAAGCAGTTCTTGGGAGACAAATCTTCACGTGTGGCCCTTCCTCCTAGGACTGCTCCAAGGCTGGTGTTGACAAACGATTCCGAAAAGCTTTTTTGAGAGATCTCCTTTCCAAGCGCAGGGATTTGACATCAGGTGAGCCACAGACATTCTTCTTCCTTTACAAGGCAAGAGACGGCTGTTCTGCTGAGGCTGAAACGGGGGTTTGGGGGGTGTGGTTCAAATGTGGCTATAGTCCTGCAAAGCTCCTCTCACCCGCAGACTCCTCACTCGAGCATTCGATGCAAGTGAAGAGAGAGGGGATGAGGACAGAGTCCCTCACCCCCGAATGGCGCTGGGCTGGTAGCAGCTGTGTGTCCAAAGGGGCGCAGCTCTCGGGGCTGGGAATGGCACTTTGAAAGAGAAAATGACCTCTGGGGCGCTCTAAGAGCAGCAGATACGCCACCCAGAAGCAACAAACACACCGCAGACAATCAGCGACTACACTTTCATGGCACTGACAGCTTGAGGGAAAAGGAAGGCATAGTGTCTGTTGTTCTGCTTTGCAGCCCTGGTTTGATTTTCTCTGCATTTCAGGGCCTGACGCTCGATACTAACAGCAACGAGCGTTTTCCTCTTCCCTACACAGATGCTTGTGATGGTGTCAGAGGGGATTTGCTCTCAAGAGCTTTAGGCCTCGACTGGGGATGCGTGGGTGCTGTGTCCATCGCTGGTGGTGTTAGAAGTTGCATGTGTCGCCGTAAGAAGTAAGGCGAGGAGCTTACTGAGTGGGGTTGTCTTCTCTCTCCTCCTCTGTGCAGGACACGGACCAGAACAGCGGTGTTCCAGAATGGAGCCTGTCAGCTCTCCCTTAACAGCAAAGTTTGCCCATCCAAGATCCATCCCCACCAACTTTCTCCCTCCCATCAGCCCCATGGCTTCGAGCTACAAGAACCGATTTCCTCACCGCTCGTCATCTCAGAGCTTCAGCCGCCCCTGGATGCCCAACACCTACTACAAAACAGCTGCCCTCAGACCAACTTTGGCTGCCTTTTCCCAGAGTGCCCAGGGGATCACCGACAGCAAGAAGCTTCCTTCTGTCTCCACCAGAACAACTGTCTTCAACCGCTACACCCCTGAAGACTGGTACAAGTCCAACCACACCACCTATAAAGAGTCAGAGACATCCCGACAAAACGCGGAGCGCCTGAGAGTTGATAACTCCCTCATGGTTCATGCTAAACATCAGGAGACCAAGAAAACGCAACTGGAAAGCACCAAAAACCTGGGTGTACGGGCCAACGATATTGAATTTTGGAAATCAGAGCTCTTCCATGAGCTAGACGAGATGATTGGGGAGACCAACACGCTCACTGACGTGAAGAACAAACTGGAGAGAGCCTTGGCGGAGACGGAGGCCCCTCTCCAGGTAAGCACCCCATCCAGTGGGCTGCAAGCTGCAGCCGCTGCTGAAACATCTGCAGCCATTCAAACCTCTAATTAAGTTTCCCTGCAGCTCCGTAACATCTAGAAAGTTTTTATGAAGGGCCCATGAGTTAAGTGAGTAATAAACCAACCTTTGGCATCTGCTGCATCCCCTACCAGCACGTGCTGAGCCCATCAGAGCAGCGTTTCTTAACCACCTATTTGCAGAGGCGCTCCATGCAAAATCCCGGTTTGGGAGACAAAAGCCCCGTGTGTCACTGCGCGGCTCTGGCGAGGTCAGCATCAAGGCTGACACAGGTCCCTGATTTCGGCTGTGGTTTCACCAGGGACGCGTGTGCTCCCTCATGTCGATGCGATGCTGATGTGGCAGCTCGGCTGCTCGTTCTCAGCTAAAGCAGCTGCCCCGGGCAGTTTTTTTTCCCCTGCTGCCATCTCTGTGCCCACCTAGAATGTCTTTTCTTCTTCCGTTACTTGGGATGGGGAGCGTCCCTCGAGAGAACCCTGCCCCTGCAGCCAGCACTGATGGCATGTCCCCAACAGGTCGCTGAGGAGTGCTTGCGCCAGCGGGAGAAGAGGATGGGCATCGACCTGGTCCGTGATGATGTGGAGGAACAGCTCTTCACTGTAAGTTTGGCAACACAGAGCAGGTGTTGCAGGTGCTCTCTGTACCTCAACTGCCCGAAACAGGCTTTGCAGCCCCTTCCTTAGTGCCGGTGAGGTGCCAAACTCTCCAAAGCCCCAAAACCTGCCGGGCCAGGGGACGGTGTCCCCCACACAGGAGCGTGCCCACACGCTGTGGGTAAGACTCGCCCTTACAGAGGAAGGAAGAGCTGCACACCCAGCGGTGTGTTCGTGTAGTGTATCGGGGTGCTCTGTCCCTCTTCAAGGGGTTGGTGAGAGCGTCCTGTCTTTCCCAGCCCTGCCAGAGCAGCACCTATCTCTGTCCATGGCACATACACATGGTATAGCTCTACATCTGTGTCGCACACATACATCTCTATCACACACATACGCACACGCAGATCTGGGGAAGGCAGTGTGCACCTGACAGCTTGCCCGCTTTTCCCAGCTCCATTAGTTGGGATAAGGAAAGAGTGGGCTCCTGCAGACAGGAGGGCTGAAAATGGACTGGATGTGGAGCACTAATCCCCTGCCTGCAGTAGCTGGGGCTTCACAGACGCAATGGGTTTGTGCTGAAGTCAAGTGAGCTGAGAGCAGCACATGCCTTCCTCCAGCGCAGCTGAACGCTTCTTAGAAATTCAGAGTGGGGATTTACAGCAGAGTCAAGTCCATCTCCTCTTGTCCCGTATGGATGGGATTGGTCCTGGGGAGGAAAACATTTTGGGAGCCAAACGGGCAGGTGCTGGTTTGGGGATGAGTGTGAGCAGGACGAGTGTTTCTGGAGACTGACGGGGTCATGTTTTCCCTTTGCCCAGGAAGTGGATGTCATCCGGTCGTGCCAAGAGAGGATGCAGCAGCACCTGGAGAAGGCAAAAGCCCAGCTCGGGTAAGGAGGAGCTCCTTCTCTCCTGCCCCAGGGCTGAGGTGCCTTTGCAGTTGTGATGTGAACCCCCAGCAGACCCCGAGCTCTCCCCACAGCCCGCAGGTGTAAAGCCCCCACAGGCTCCGTGGGACGCGGGCAGTGATGCTCATGGGGGGACAGAGCTGCCCGGGGGGGCAAGATCTGCGGGGACGTGGATCGGGGAGGAAGCCGCTGTGCCCCTACATCCCCACCCACAGCTCTTGTTTGCATCTTGCAGCTCCAACAGGGCGGCCCAGCACCATCTGGAGAAGGACCTGGCCAACAAGCAGGTGGCCCACCGCATCGACGACACGTGCCACCACCTGAGGAACTCCTCCCAGGGCATCCACTACTACCGAGGGGTGGAGCGCGTCGATGCCACGTGAGTGCATCTTCCTTTGCTCCTATCGCTCTAGTAAACTGGCTTTATCTGCACCCAGGAGTTTCTCCCTTTCCCCTCTTTTGCTCCCTCTTCTTCCCGCCCTTCTGGGGCAGGGGCTGCATGGTCCTAGCTACCGGCTGGCATTAAACAATGACATAGAGTCAATTTAAAAGCCTAGATTGAAGCTACATTTAATCCACACTGTTCCCTGCGTGCCCGCCCCTGTCCAGCTTCAGTAGCATGGGCTTACCAGGGGCCTCCCTCTCCTTACCTCCCCAGGATCTCAGTGCCAGCGTCATGGGCCAAGTTCACCAACGACAACATCCTCCGCTCCCAGAGCGTGCGGGCCGCCTCCGCCAAGCTGCGCCATGACATCCAAAGCTTGCTGATGGTGACGGCCAATGAGATGTGGAGGCAATTCAACAGCACCAACATTGCCTTTACGAACCGCATCGCTGAGACAGCTGATGCCAAGGGCAGGATCCAGACCCACCTGGCCAAGGTAGCCGGAAGCCCTCCCTTTCGCTGGGGCACTGTCACTTCCCAGTGACACCTCTGAAGCGGGACCCTCCACGCAGCCCTGGCCCAAGCAGAGGAACGGGCACCACCAGAAGCTGCTTCTAGTATCATTTTCTCTTTGAAACTCAAAGACTCAGTGCGCTGGGGACTTTCTTCTTGCAGCAGGATGAGTTGGCACTGTGATTTCATCCCAGGGACAGTGCATCCCAGCTGACAGCCTGCTGGTGGAGGGGAGAAAAGGGAAATGACGTTGTCGCTTGAGAACATATTTTTTCATTTCTGTATGCGATTCTTTTTTATACCAGACCCTGCGAGAAATATTCCACCTTGAGAGGAATATTGAAACCATCCAAAAGGCCATCAAGGACCACGGGCCTCCGTTAAAAGTGGCTCAGACGCGGCTGGATGCGCGCACGCGGAGGCCAAAGATGGAGCTGTGCCGGGACACTGCCCAGCTGCGGTACGGCGGGAGCGCGGGGCCGGCGGGGTCCTTGAGGAGTCCCGGGTGGTCGCACCCAGGAGCATCACTGGGTGACCAAATTAATGCGGGGGTGTTTGTTTCCTAATGAGTCCTTCCACAAGTGCACTGATAGACTCCCAAGCACCCAGCAGGTATCCCAGCCTTTCGGTGCTGGGAGAGCTCTGCCCCCACGGCCGGGTACTGCCTGATGGCCCCCCGTGAGGGGCTGGATTTTTCCCACTTGGGGAAACCTCATCTTCTCTCCCGCCTGCTTCCCAGCAGCCGGGTGTGCTCGGCTCCTGCCAGAAACGGGGGGTCTGCGTGAGTCTGAGCACTCTGAAGGGGGAAAGCCTGTGTCCAAGGGGCCCATCTGCAATGCCGGGCTAGAAACCACCCCCGGCACGGGACCGTTAACCAGGGCTTCTTGCTCTTTTCCAGCCTTGTCAACGAGGTCCACATCATCGACGAGACCCTCCAGAGCCTTCAGCAGCGCCTGAACCACACCGAGGATGCGCTGCAAACTCTGGTTCGTGCTAAGGCTCTCCTGCAGCACGACCTGGCG
>NC_138922.1:2894419-2929184 GCF_965231255.1 Vanellus vanellus
CCCGGGCAGTTTTTTTTCCCCTGCTGCCATCTCTGTGCACACCTAGAATGTCTTTTCTTCTTCCGTTTACTTGTGATGGGGAGCGTCCCTCGAGAGAACCCTGCCCCTGCAGCCAGCACTGATGGCATGTACCCAACAGGTCGCTGAGGAGTGCTTGTGCCACCGGGAGAAGAGGATGGGCATCGACCTGGTCCGTGATGAGGTGGAGGAACAGCTCTTCACTGTAAGTTTGGCAACACAGAGCAGGTGTTGCAGGTGCTCTCTGTACCTGAACTGCCCGAAACAGGCTTTGCAGCCTCCTTCCTTAGTGCCGGTGAGGTGCCAAACTCTCCAAAGCCCCAAAACCTGCCGGGCCAGGGGACGGTGTCCCCCACGCAGCAGCGTGCCCACGCACTGTGGGTAAGACTCGTCCTTACAGAGGAAGGAAGAGCTGCACACCCACCGTTGTGTTTGTGCCACTTATCGGGGTGCTCTGTCCCTCTTCAGGAGAGCGTGAGAGAGCGTGTGAGAGCATCCTGCCTTTCCCAGCCCTGCCAGAGCAGCACCTATCTCTGTCCATGGCACATACACATGGTATAGCTCTACATCTGTGTCGCACACATACATCTCTATCACACACATACGCACACACAGATCTGGAGAAGGCAGTGTGCGCCTGACAGCTTGCCCACTTTTCCCAGCTCTATTAGTTGGGATAAGGAAAGAGTGGGCTCCTGCAGACAGGAGGGCTGAAAATGGACTGGATGTGGAGCACTAATCCCCTGCCTGCAGTAGCTGGGGCTTCACAAACGCAATGGGTTTGTGCTGAAGTCAAGTGAGCTGAGAGCAGCACATGCCTTCCTCCAGCGCAGCTGAACGCTTCTTAGAAATTCAGAGTGGGGATTTACAGCAGAGTCAAGTCCATCTCCTCTTGTTCCGTATGGATGGGAGTGGTCCTGGGGAGGAAAACATTTTGGGAGCCAAACAGGCAGGTGCTGGTTTGGGGATGAGTGTGAGCAGGATGAGTGAGCCTGGACATTGACGGGGCCATGTTTTGCGCTTGCCCAGGAAGTGGATGTCATCCGGTCATGCCAAGAGAGGATGCAGCAGCACCTGGAGAAGGCAAAAGCCCAGCTCAGGTAAGGAGGAGCTCCTTCTCTCCTGCCCCAGGGCTGAGGTGCCTTTGCAGTTGTGATGTGAACCCCCAGCAGACCCCGAGCTCTCCCCACAGCCCGCAGGTGTAGAGCCCCCACAGGCTCCGTGGGACGCGGACAGTGATGCTCATGGGGGGACAGAGCTGCCCGGGGCACGAGATCTGCGGCGACGTGGAACGGGGAGGAAGCTGATGCGGCACTACATCCCCACCCACAGCTCTTGTTTGCATCTTGCAGCTCCAACAGGGCGGCCCAGCACCATCTGGAGAAAGACCTGGCCAACAAGCAGGTGGCCCACCACATCGACGACAAGTGCCACCACCTGAGGAACTACTCCCAGGGCATCCACTACTACCAAGGGGTGGAGCACGTCGATGCCACGTGAGTGCATTGTCCTTTGCGCTTATTGCTCTAGTAAACTGGCTTTATCTGCACCCAGGAGTTTTTCCCTTTCCCCCTATTTTCTCCCTCTTCTGCCACACTTCTGATCAAGATGCTGCATGGTCCTAGCTGCTGGCTGGCCTTAAGCCATGACATAGAGTCAATTTAAAAGCCTAGATTGAAGCTACATTTAATACATGCTGCTCCCTGGCAGGGTGCGTGCCTGCCCACGTGCAGCTTCAGCAGCACGGGCTTAGCGGGGGCCTCTCCTTACCTCCCCAGGATCTCGGTGCCAGCCTCATGGGCCAAGTTCACGGATGAGAACATCCTCCGCTCCCAGAGCGCGCGGGCTGCCTCCGCCAAGCTGCGCCATGACATGGAGAGCCTGCTGGTTGTGACAGCTAATGAGATGTGGGGGCAGTTCAACAAGACCAACGTCGCCTTCACCAACCGCATCGCTGAGACGGCTGATGCCAAGGGCAGGATCCAGACCCACCTGGCCAAGGTAGCCGGAAGCCCTCCCTTTCGCTGGGGCACTGTCACTTCCCAGTGACACCTCTGAAGCAGGACCCTCCACGCAGCCCTGGCCCAAGCAGAGGAACGGGCACCACCAGGAGCTGCTTCTAGTATCATTTTCTCTTTGAAACTCAGAGTGCTGGGGACTTCTTGCAGCAGGATGAGTTGGCACTGTGATTTCATCCCAGGGACAGTGCATCCCAGCTGACAGCCTGCTGGTGGAGGGGAGAAAAGGGAAATGACGTTGTCTCTTGAGAACATATTTTTTCATTTATGCATGCGTTTCTTTTTTACACTAGACCCTGCGGGAAATATACCACCTCGAGAGGAACATCGAAGCTGTCCAAAAGGCGATCAGGGACCAAGGGCCTCCATTAAAAGTGGCTCAGACGCGGCTGGATGCGCGCACATGGAGGCCAAACGTGGAGCTGTGCCGGGACACTGCCCAGCTGCGGTACGGCGGGAGCGCGGGGCCGGCGGGGTCCTTGAGGAGTCCCGGGTGGTCGCACCCGGGAGCATCACTGGGTGACCAAATTAACGCGGGGGTGTTTGTTTCCTAATGAGTCCTTCCACAAGGGCACTGATAGACTCCCAAGCACCCAGCAGGTATCCCAGCCTTTGGGTGCTGGGAGAGCTCTGCCCCCGCGGCCGGGTACTGCCTGATGCCACCCCATGAGGGGCTGGATTTTTCCCACTAGGGGAAATGTCTTCTTCTCTCCCGCCTGCTTCCCGGCGGCCGGGTGTGCTCAGCTCCTGCCAGAAACGGGGTGGTGGTCCGCGTGAGTCTGAGCACTCTGAAGGGGGAAAGCCTGTGTCCAAGGGGCCCATCTGCAATGACGGGCTAGAAACCACCCCCGGCACGGGACCGTTAACCAGGGCTTCTTGCTCTTTTCCAGCCTTGTCAACGAGGTCCACAACATCAACGAGACCCTCCAGAGCCTTCAGCAGCGCCTGAACCACACCGAGGATGCGCTGCAAACTCTGGTTCGTGCTAAGGCTCTCCTGCAGCACGACCTGGCCATCAAAGCCAACTCTCTATTCATTGACCAGGAGAAATGCATGGGGATGCGCAAGACCTTCCCCAGCACTGCGCGGCTCCTGGGTCCCTCTTAGGTGTTTACATGTTGTCGAGTGATTCCTAGTTTTGCTTAGGCAGTTTGAAACCCCGTGATTAGACTTCCCCTTTCTGATGAAGCCCTTAGTAGAAATTAAATAAGTTATCACTTTGTGTGTTAGAGGGTCTACCAGGATTTTTTTTTTCCTTTGTTTTTTTTTGCTTCCGCTGCTCTTTCACAGCGTGCCAGAAAGTAACGGGAAGTATCCCCAATGAAGAGTAAATCCACCCATGGGGGTTCATTGCTACCCTTTCAGTCTGTGAATTGAGGAGAAAAACTGTCGCGCCTTCCTCCTTTTGAGTGTCTCTGACGTGGAAGAGCAGAGAGCGAAGCCGTGCCGGCTGTCTGGAATCCCCTCCCTGCCCTCCATTGCCTTAGCGTGGCTTCGAGGAGGGTCAGTTCTGAGATCTGCCCAGGCGCAGAGGGGAGGCTGATGGGTCGGTAGTTGCCAGGGCTCTCCTTTCCACCCTTTATACAAACAGATGCAGAGTTGCCCTTTTCCCAGTCCCCGAGGACTTCACCTGACAGCCATCACTTTTGCAGTATCACCTTCCCAGACGAAGGCCCCTCGATGCCTTTGGGGTGTTTCAGTGGGGTATTTCACCGAGGAGGGCCATGAAGATGCTCCGAGGGCTGGAGCACCTCTCCTCTGAGGAGAGGCTGAGAGAGTTGGGGTTGTTCAGCCTGGAGAAGAGAAGGCTCCGATGAGACCTTCTTGTGGCCTTCTAGTACCTCCAGGGCCTACCGGAGAGCTAGGAGGGACTCTTTACAAGGGCGTGTAGTGATAGGATGAGGGGGAATGGCTTCAAACTGGAAGAGGGGAAATTTAGATTAAATATTAGGAAGAAATTGTTCACTTTAAGGGTGTTGAGGCCCAGGCCCAGGCTGCCCAGAGAAGCTGTGTCTGCCCCATTCCTGGAGGGGTTGAAGGCAAGGTTGGACGGGGCCTTGAGTAACCTGGTTGGGTGGGAGGTGTCCCTGCGCATGGCAGGGGGGTTGGAACTCCATCATCTTGAAGGTCCCTTCCAATCCAAACCATTCTATGGTTCTGTGATTCTATGATTTGGGGGACGGCGAGGGGCTCCGCCATGTTGCAGCACGACCAGTCAGGTGGGTCCCATCAGACCCCTACCAAGCGCCCCCCATGCCACCACCACGCTACATGGCTCCTCCTCGGCAGCTGCCTCACCACCTTGCCCACCACCTGCCATGACTGGTGGAAGGAGTCCACCACCTCCTGCAGCACAAACACTTGATCTTCTCCCACCGTGGGAAAAGTACACAAGCTCTTTGAGGGGCTGTTGGCAGAGGAAGGGAGAGCCCCAGATGATCTCCAGGGGCTGCCCAGGTCCAAAGCTGGCTCTTTCTCCTCGCCAACCTCCTCAGCCTCCTCTCCCTCTCCTCCATGGTCAGTGTCCAACCCTCCAGCCCTCCTCCTGCCGCTCCCAGCCTCTGCCGTGGCGGTGGGTGTCTCAGAGATTGCCATAACCATCTTTTTCCACTGGCCACATGCAGAGATCACAGAAGCCCAGGCCTCAACCCAAGAGTCCTTGGCTATCCACCTTTTATGATCCACTCATCATTTTCACTGGAACGTGGGAAACCCAGGAAAAACCCCAAAAGTCTGCTGTGTTTCCCGGCCAGATGGAGCCTGCTGCAGGACCGTGTGCAGCTCGTGCAGCCCATCCCTCGGCGCCAGCCTTGGTTTCGTAGGGACATAAAATCTTGAAGCCTGTCCTGATCCCTTGAGCGCCCTGGGGCAGTCGGGAGCGCACGCTGCCTGAGAACATCCTTGTCCTTCGGCGTGACAGCACAAGCTGCGCCACACAGAGTTTAACTTTTTATTCATCCTCCATCAATTACTGTGACTTTTGAACGTTATTCTGCTATTGGATAGACAATTGATCCCTTTCGGGCAGGTACAGTGTTTACAGGAGAGAGGAATAGTCAAAAGAGGCGTAAAACTGCGACTGGACAATGTTATGGGTACCTGTAGACCCATGACGGACGCTATAAAAGATCTGGATCTGGGTATTTTCAGAAGGGCAGCTTATGATCAAGAGTAGTGCTATATTAATAGACAGTGAGAATGTAGAGCTGCGACAGAAAGACCATTGGCCATATTGGCAACAAGGGCACATTGCTGAGTCATGGATAATTTACTGTCTACTAGGACCCCCAGATCCTTCTCCTCGGAGCTACTTCCCAGCAGGTCCGCCCCTAACCTATACTGGTGCTTTACATTCTTCTTCCGCAGGTGGATCTTGGTGCAGGACCTTGCACTTGCTTTTGTTGAACCTCATTAGGTTCTTCTCTCCCCAGCTCTCCAGCCTGTCCAGGTCAAGCTGGATGGTCCTCTGGGGTGTCAGCCACCCCACCCAGCTTGGAATCATCAGCAAACTTGCTGAGGATACACTCTGTCCCCTCATCCAGGTCATTAATGAATATATGAAACAAAATAGACCAAGTATTGACCCCTGGGGGACACCGATGGTTACAGTCATGCTGTAAAAGATCTGGATCTGGGTATTTTGAGAAGGGCAGCTTATGATCCAGTGTAGTGCTATATTAATAGACAGTGAGAATGTAGAGCTGTGACAGTAAGACTGACAGCTTTTGGCAGGAGATTTTGTGCTTTGGCATCTGAATGGATCCCTTGAAATTCCAGTTCAGTCAACTCAGCAAACCGGGGCTGCCGTACTGAGAATGGGCACCCGCGCTTAACATCAGCCTCCTGTTTTCACCCTGGGCTTGGTGTTGTTTTTTGTTGATTCTGAGCTACAATTGTCGACGCTTCAGAACAAACATCTGTCAAAACTGGATATGCCCCACCAGAACTGGGAGCGGTAGTTTAGTCATTTTAGTGACTTTGCTGCTGCTGGAGTTGCTGAGAGTCACTTAGCTTGTGAATTTGACTGTTTTGCCTGTGCCAATGCTAAGCATTTGTAGCTCTTAGTTACATCACTCGAAAAGCCACTCCAGATGCTACGGTGGGACCAAAGCTTCAAGCATTTTGGTGTCCCCTGGTGTGCCTCTGCATGGTGAGGCTCATGGGAGCTTCCCCAGAAAGTCCTGGTCTGCGTGCTTTGCAGAGCACCCGTGGGCCTTTCACAATATTATCTGATTCGTACTGCTGCATTTAGCAAATCCTTCAGAAACGGTGCGGTTGCCTACGACAATGCCTGCTGCCCCTCGTCGTGCAGCGATTCACCTGAGCCAAATTAGCTGCGGGCAGGCAGAGAGAGCAGGCATAGAAGGAGGCTGGGAGCGCTGCAAGGAGCAGAGAGCAGGGCTGGTCCCAGGGTGTGCGCGCGTCCTGCGAGGGGCAGAGGTCGGCTTGCTTTAACTGGCATGATTGTCTCGGGTTTAGCTATGGGCAAGCAGCTTTTTACTTCTGTTGGATGGAGTTGGTTCTTCAGCCGGCTGGAGCGAGACGCGTGTTTAGAGTGAAACCAAAGTGTGCGAGCCTTTGCGTACACAAACCAGTGTGAGTTCTCTCTTGTGTCAGACCTCTGGCAGCAGAGGCACGGCTTTCTCACGGAGGCCAGCTCCGCGTGCCTGTGCGCAGAAAGCAGGAGTGGTGGGACAGGGTGTCACTGCACTCACGAGAAGCTGTAAACCATTTTGGTACCGTCTCAGCCCTCATCTGCAATAACGGGGAAAATGAGAGGCAACTGAAAAAGGCTGTGGGAAGACGGACGGAATGGCCTGAGTATTGGATGAGGGCACTGGTTTGCCCATCAGGAGCTCTGCTTTGCCTATGGCTGGCACTTGGTTGCCCAAGGGCTGTACTGCGTTGCCCATTGGCAGCACCGGGGATTGTCCATGGACAGGCTCAAGTTGCCCAGCAAAGGCATGAGGTAGCACACAGCATGCGCTGAGTTGCCCAGGGGTGGCTCCGCGTTGCCCACGGAGAGCCCTGGCTTGCCCAATGGCTGCATCAGGTTGCCACAGTGGCTGCAGGGAGTAGGCGGGACAGAACCCGGTTACTCAGCACCCTGTGCCAGTGGCAACGCTGCCCTGGTTCTGTGACACAGAGCGCACTGGGGATGCTCCAGTGTCTGGCAGAGCTTCGACCCGACCAGACGGCACAGCAGCGAGCAGCAGCCCCCCCGGGCACCCCCAAGCCTCTGCAGGCGGAGGGTACGTACCTTACCTGGGAGGGGAGGACTGAAAAAGCAGGGATTTCTCCTACTGCCCCCAACAGCTCCTCTGTCCTCCAGATGGACCCGGAGCCGGGGATCGGGGGCTCCCGGCGTGTGTCCTGTTGAGGGCTGGCAGAAAGTGTCACCCTGGGGTGGCTTTACCGAGGGGGATGCAGGGGTGTTTGTTTCGGCTGGAAATGCAGGGAAGAGTAAGCCCGGTCCATTCCCGAGGGATTTTCCTCCCTTCCTTAAGTGTGTGCCTGTCAGGAGCTGAAGGGCAGTAATAGAGCAATAGCACCCGCAGTGCCGTAAGCAGTTCTTGGGAGCCAAATCTTCACGTGTGGCCCTTCCTCCTAGGACTGCTCCAAGGCTGGTGTTGACAAACGATTCCGAAAAGCTTTTTTGAGAGATCTCCTTTCCAAGCGCAGGGATTTGACATCAGGTGAGCCACAGACATTCTTCTTCCTTTACAAGGCAAGAGACGGCTGTTCTGCTGAGGCTGAAACGGGGGTTTGGGGGGGGGGGGTGTGGTTCAAATCTGGCTATAGTCCTGCAAAGCTCAGCTCACTCGCAGACTCCTCTCTCGAGCATTCGATGCAAGTGAAGAGAGAGGGGATGAGGATGGAGTCCCTCACCCCCGAATGGCGCTGGGCTGGTAGCAGCTGTGTGTCCAAAGGGGCGCAGCTCTCGGGGCTGGGAATGGCACTTTGAAAGAGAAAATGACCTCTGGGGCGCTCTAAGAGCAGCAGATACGCCACCCAGAAGCAACAAACACACCGCAGACAATCAGCGACTACACTTTCACGGGACTGACAGCTTGAGGGAAAAGGAAGGCATAGTGTCTGTTGTTCTGCTTTGCAGCCCTGGTTTGATTTTCTCTGCATTTCAGGGCCTGACGCTCGATACTAACAGCAACGAGCGTTTTCCTCTTCCCTACACAGATGCTTGTGATGGTGTCAGAGGGGATTTGCTCTCAAGAGCTTTAGGCCTCGACTGGGGATGCGTGGGTGCTGTGTCCATCGCTGGTTGTGTTAGAAGTTGCATGTGTCGCCGTAAGAAGTAAGGCGAGGAGCTTACTGAGTGGGGTTGTCTTCTCTCTCCTCCTCTGTGCAGGACACGGACCAGAACAGCGGTGTTCCAGAATGGAGCCTGTCAGCTCTCCCTTAACAGCAAAGTTTGCCCATCCAAGATCCATCCCCACCACCTTTCTCCCTCCCATCAGTCCCAAGACTTCCACCTACAAGAATGGATTTCCTGAGCGCTCGTCATCTCAGAGCTTCAGCCGCCCCTGGATGCCCAACACCTATTATAAAACAGCTGCCCTCAAACCAACTTTGGCTGCCTTTTCCCAGAGTTCCCAGGGGATAACCGACAGCAAGAAGCTGCCTTCTCTTTCCACCAGAACAACCGTCTTCAACCGCTACACCCCTGAAGACTGGTACAAGTCCAACGAGATCAATTACAAAGAGTCGGAGATGACCCGACACAATGCGGAGCGCCTGAGAATGGACAACTCCCGCATGGTTTACGATAAATATCAGCAAACCAAGAAAACACAGCTGGAAACTACCAAAAACCTGGGTGTACGTACCAACGATATTGTATTTTGGAAATCAGAGCTCTTCCATGAGCTAGACAAGATGATTGGGGAGACAAATGCGCTCAGCGATGTGAAGAACAGACTGGAGAGAGCCTTGGCGGAGACGGAGGCCCCTCTCCAGGTAAGCACCCCATCCAGTGGGCTGCAAGCTGCAGCCGCTGCTGAAACATCTGCAGCCATTCAAACCTCTAATTAAGTTTCCCTGCAGCTCCGTAACGTCTAGAAAGGTTTTATGAAGGGCCCGTGAGTTAAGTTAGTAATAAACCAACCCCTTGTCATCTGCTGCATCCCCTACCAGCACGTGCTGAGCCCATCAGAGCAGCGTTTCTTAACCAACTATTTTCAGAGGCGCTCCATGCAAAATCCCGGTTTGGGAGACAAAAGCCCCGTGTGTCTCTGCACGGCTCTGGCGAGGTCAGCATCAAGGCTGACACAGGTCCCTGATTTCGGCTGTGGTTGCACCAGGGACGCGTGTGCTCCCTCATGTCGATGCGATGCTGATGTGGCAGCTCGGCTGCTCGTTCTCAGCTAAAGCACCTGCCCCGGGCAGTTTTTTTCCCCTGCTGCCATCTCTGTGCACACCTAGAATGTCTTTTCTTCTTCCGTTACTTGTGATGGGGAGCGTCCCTCGAGAGAACCCTGCCCCTGCAGCCAGCACTGATGGCATGTCCCCAACAGGTCGCTGAGGAGTGCTTGTGCCACCGGGAGAAGAGGATGGGCATCGACCTGGTCCGTGATGAGGTGGAGGAACAGCTCTTCACTGTAAGTTTGGCAACACAGAGCAGGTGTTGCAGGTGCTCTCTGTACCTGAACTGCCCGAAACAGGCTTTGCAGCCTCCTTCCTTAGTGCCGGTGAGGTGCCAAACTCTCCAAAGCCCCAAAACCTGCCGGGCCAGGGGACGGTGTCCCCCACGCAGCAGCGTGCCCACGCACTGTGGGTAAGACTCGTCCTTACAGAGGAAGGAAGAGCTGCACACCCACCGTTGTGTTTGTGCCACTTATCGGGGTGCTCTGTCCCTCTTCAGGAGAGCGTGAGAGAGCGTGTGAGAGCATCCTGCCTTTCCCAGCCCTGCCAGAGCAGCACCTATCTCTGTCCATGGCACATACACATGGTATAGCTCTACATCTGTGTCGCACACATACATCTCTATCACACACATACGCACACACAGATCTGGAGAAGGCAGTGTGCGCCTGACAGCTTGCCCACTTTTCCCAGCTCTATTAGTTGGGATAAGGAAAGAGTGGGCTCCTGCAGACAGGAGGGCTGAAAATGGACTGGATGTGGAGCACTAATCCCCTGCCTGCAGTAGCTGGGGCTTCACAAACGCAATGGTTTTGTGCTGAAGTCAAGTGAGCTGAGAGCAGCACATGCCTTCCTCCAGCGCAGCTGAACGCTTCTTAGAAATTCAGAGTGGGGATTTACAGCAGAGTCAAGTCCATCTCCTCTTGTTCCGTATGGATGGGAGTGGTCCTGGGGAGGAAAACATTTTGGGAGCCAAACAGGCAGGTGCTGGTTTGGGGATGAGTGTGAGCAGGATGAGTGAGCCTGGACATTGACGGGGCCATGTTTTGCACTTGCCCAGGAAGTGGATGTCATCCGGTCATGCCAAGAGAGGATGCAGCAGCACCTGGAGAAGGCAAAAGCCCAGCTCAGGTAAGGAGGAGCTCCTTCTCTCCTGCCCCAGGGCTGAGGTGCCTTTGCAGTTGTGATGTGAACCCCCAGCAGACCCCGAGCTCTCCCCACAGCCCGCAGGTGTAGAGCCCCCACAGGCTCCGTGGGACGCGGACAGTGATGCTCATGGGGGGACAGAGCTGCCCGGGGCACGAGATCTGCGGGGACGTGGAACGGGGAGGAAGCTGATGCGGCACTACATCCCCACCCACAGCTCTTGTTTGCATCTTGCAGCTCCAACAGGGCGGCCCAGCACCATCTGGAGAAAGACCTGGCCAACAAGCAGGTGGCCCACCACATCGACGACAAGTGCCACCACCTGAGGAACTACTCCCAGGGCATCCACTACTACCAAGGGGTGGAGCGCGTCGATGCCACGTGAGTGCATTGTCCTTTGCGCTTATTGCTCTAGTAAACTGGCTTTATCTGCACCCAGGAGTTTTTCCCTTTCCCCCTATTTTCTCCCTCTTCTGCCACACTTCTGATCAAGATGCTGCATGGTCCTAGCTGCTGGCTGGCCTTAAGCCATGACATAGAGTCAATTTAAAAGCCTAGATTGAAGCTACATTTAATACATGCTGCTCCCTGGCAGGGTGCGTGCCTGCCCACGTGCAGCTTCAGCAGCACGGGCTTAGCGGGGGCCTCTCCTTACCTCCCCAGGATCTCGGTGCCAGCCTCATGGGCCAAGTTCACGGATGAGAACATCCTCCGCTCCCAGAGCGTGCGGGCTGCCTCCGCCAAGCTGCGCCATGACATGGAGAGCCTGCTGGTTGTGACAGCTAATGAGATGTGGGGGCAGTTCAACAAGACCAACGTCGCCTTCACCAACCGCATCGCTGAGACGGCTGATGCCAAGGGCAGGATCCAGACCCACCTGGCCAAGGTAGCCGGAAGCCCTCCCTTTCGCTGGGGCACTGTCACTTCCCAGTGACACCTCTGAAGCAGGACCCTCCACGCAGCCCTGGCCCAAGCAGAGGAACGGGCACCACCAGGAGCTGCTTCTAGTATCATTTTCTCTTTGAAACTCAGAGTGCTGGGGACTTCTTGCAGCAGGATGAGTTGGCACTGTGATTTCATCCCAGGGACAGTGCATCCCAGCTGACAGCCTGCTGGTGGAGGGGAGAAAAGGGAAATGACGTTGTCTCTTGAGAACATATTTTTTCATTTATGCATGCGTTTCTTTTTTACACTAGACCCTGCGGGAAATATACCACCTCGAGAGGAACATCGAAGCTGTCCAAAAGGCGATCAGGGACCAAGGGCCTCCATTAAAAGTGGCTCAGACGCGACTGGATGCGCGCACGCGGAGGCCAAACGTGGAGCTGTGCCGGGACACTGCCCAGCTGCAGTACGGCGGGAGCGCGGGGCTGGCGGGGTCCTTGAGGAGTCCCGGGTGGTCGCTCCCAGGAGCATCACTGGGTGACCAAATTAACGCGGGGATGTTTGTTTCCTAATGAGTCCTTCCACAAGGGCACTGATAGACTCCCAAGCACCCAGCAGGTATCCCAGCCTTTGGGTGCTGGGAGAGCTCTGCCCCCGCGGCCGGGTACTGCCTGATGCCACCCCATGAGGGGCTGGATTTTTCCCACTAGGGGAAATGTCTTCTTCTCTCCCGCCTGCTTCCCGGCGGCCGGGTGTGCTCAGCTCCTGCCAGAAACGGGGTGGTGGTCCGCGTGAGTCTGAGCACTCTGAAGGGGGAAAGCCTGTGTCCAAGGGGCCCATCTGCAATGACGGGCTAGAAACCACCCCCGGCACGGGACCGTTAACCAGGGCTTCTTGCTCTTTTCCAGCCTTGTCAACGAGGTCCACAACATCAACGAGACCCTCCAGAGCCTTCAGCAGCGCCTGAACCACACCGAGGATGCGCTGCAAACTCTGGTTCGTGCTAAGGCTCTCCTGCAGCACGACCTGGCCATCAAAGCCAACTCTCTATTCATTGACCAGGAGAAATGCATGGGGATGCGCAAGACCTTCCCCAGCACCGCGCGGCTCCTGGGTCCCTCTTAGGTGTTTACATGTTGTCGAGTGATTCCTAGTTTTGCTTAGGCAGTTTGAAACCCCGTGATTAGACTTCCCCTTTCTGATGAAGCCCTTAGTAGAAATTAAATAAGTTATCACTTTGTGTGTTAGAGGGTCTACCAGGATTTTTTTTTTCCTTTGTTTTTTTTTGCTTCCGCTGCTCTTTCACAGCGTGCCAGAAAGTAACGGGAAGTATCCCCAATGAAGAGTAAATCCACCCATGGGGGTTCATTGCTACCCTTTCAGTCTGTGAATTGAGGAGAAAAACTGTCGCGCCTTCCTCCTTTTGAGTGTCTCTGACGTGGAAGAGCAGAGAGCGAAGCCGTGCCGGCTGTCTGGAATCCCCTCCCTGCCCTCCATTGCCTTAGCGTGGCTTCGAGGAGGGTCAGTTCTGAGATCTGCCCAGGCGCAGAGGGGAGGCTGATGGGTCGGTAGTTGCCAGGGCTCTCCTTTCCACCCTTTATACAAACAGATGCAGAGTTGCCCTTTTCCCAGTCCCCGAGGACTTCACCTGACAGCCATCACTTTTGCAGTATCACCTTCCCAGACGAAGGCCCCTCGATGCCTTTGGGGTGTTTCAGTGGGGTATTTCACCGAGGAGGGCCATGAAGATGCTCCGAGGGCTGGAGCACCTCTCCTCTGAGGAGAGGCTGAGAGAGTTGGGGTTGTTCAGCCTGGAGAAGAGAAGGCTCCGATGAGACCTTCTTGTGGCCTTCTAGTACCTCCAGGGCCTACCGGAGAGCTAGGAGGGACTCTTTACAAGGGCGTGTAGTGATAGGATGAGGGGGAATGGCTTCAAACTGGAAGAGGGGAAATTTAGATTAAATATTAGGAAGAAATTGTTCACTTTAAGGGTGTTGAGGCCCAGGCCCAGGCTGCCCAGAGAAGCTGTGTCTGCCCCATTCCTGGAGGGGTTGAAGGCAAGGTTGGACGGGGCCTTGAGTAACCTGGTTGGGTGGGAGGTGTCCCTGCGCATGGCAGGGGGGTTGGAACTCCATCATCTTGAAGGTCCCTTCCAATCCAAACCATTCTATGGTTCTGTGATTCTATGATTTGGGGGACGGCGAGGGGCTCCGCCATGTTGCAGCACGACCAGTCAGGTGGGTCCCATCAGACCCCTACCAAGCGCCCCCCATGCCACCACCACGCTACATGGCTCCTCCTCGGCAGCTGCCTCACCACCTTGCCCACCACCTGCCATGACTGGTGGAAGGAGTCCACCACCTCCTGCAGCACAAACACTTGATCTTCTCCCACCGTGGGAAAAGTACACAAGCTCTTTGAGGGGCTGTTGGCAGAGGAAGGGAGAGCCCCAGATGATCTCCAGGGGCTGCCCAGGTCCAAAGCTGGCTCTTTCTCCTCGCCAACCTCCTCAGCCTCCTCTCCCTCTCCTCCATGGTCAGTGTCCAACCCTCCAGCCCTCCTCCTGCCGCTCCCAGCCTCTGCCGTGGCGGTGGGTGTCTCAGAGATTGCCATAACCATCTTTTTCCACTGGCCACATGCAGAGATCACAGAAGCCCAGGCCTCAACCCAAGAGTCCTTGGCTATCCACCTTTTATGATCCACTCATCATTTTCACTGGAACGTGGGAAACCCAGGAAAAACCCCAAAAGTCTGCTGTGTTTCCCGGCCAGATGGAGCCTGCTGCAGGACCGTGTGCAGCTCGTGCAGCCCATCCCTCGGCGCCAGCCTTGGTTTCGTAGGGACATAAAATCTTGAAGCCTGTCCTGATCCCTTGAGCGCCCTGGGGCAGTCGGGAGCGCACGCTGCCTGAGAACATCCTTGTCCTTCGGCGTGACAGCACAAGCTGCGCCACACAGAGTTTAACTTTGTATTCATCCTCCATCAATTACTGTGACTTTTGAACGTTATTCTGCTATTGGATAGACAATTGATCCCTTTCGGGCAGGTACAGTGTTTACAGGAGAGAGGAATAGTCAAAAGAGGCGTAAAACTGCGACTGGACAGTGTTATGGGTACCTGTAGACCCATGACGGACGCTATAAAAGATCTGGATCTGGGTATTTTCAGAAGGGCAGCTTATGATCAAGAGTAGTGCTATATTAATAGACAGTGAGAATGTAGAGCTGCGACAGAAAGACCATTGGCCATATTGGCAACAAGGGCACATTGCTGAGTCATGGATAATTTACTGTCTACTAGGACCCCCAGATCCTTCTCCTCGGAGCTACTTCCCAGCAGGTCCGCCCCTAACCTATACTGGTGCTTTACATTCTTCTTCCGCAGGTGGATCTTGGTGCAGGACCTTGCACTTGCTTTTGTTGAACCTCATTAGGTTCTTCTCTCCCCAGCTCTCCAGCCTGTCCAGGTCAAGCTGGATGGTCCTCTGGGGTGTCAGCCACCCCACCCAGCTTGGAATCATCAGCAAACTTGCTGAGGATACACTCTGTCCCCTCATCCAGGTCATTAATGAATATATGAAACAAAATAGACCAAGTATTGACCCCTGGGGGACACCGATGGTTACAGTCATGCTGTAAAAGATCTGGATCTGGGTATTTTGAGAAGGGCAGCTTATGATCCAGTGTAGTGCTATATTAATAGACAGTGAGAATGTAGAGCTGTGACAGTAAGACTGACAGCTTTTGGCAGGAGATTTTGTGCTTTGGCATCTGAATGGATCCCTTGAAATTCCAGTTCAGTCAACTCAGCAAACCGGGGCTGCCGTACTGAGAATGGGCACCCGCGCTTAACATCAGCCTCCTGTTTTCACCCTGGGCTTGGTGTTGTTTTTTGTTGATTCTGAGCTACAATTGTCGACGCTTCAGAACAAACATCTGTCAAAACTGGATATGCCCCACCAGAACTGGGAGCGGTAGTTTAGTCATTTTAGTGACTTTGCTGCTGCTGGAGTTGCTGAGAGTCACTTAGCTTGTGAATTTGACTGTTTTGCCTGTGCCAATGCTAAGCATTTGTAGCTCTTAGTTACATCACTCGAAAAGCCACTCCAGATGCTACGGTGGGACCAAAGCTTCAAGCATTTTGGTGTCCCCTGGTGTGCCTCTGCATGGTGAGGCTCATGGGAGCTTCCCCAGAAAGTCCTGGTCTGCGTGCTTTGCAGAGCACCCGTGGGCCTTTCACAATATTATCTGATTCGTACTGCTGCATTTAGCAAATCCTTCAGAAACGGTGCGGTTGCCTACGACAATGCCTGCTGCCCCTCGTCGTGCAGCGATTCATCTGAGCCAAATTAGCTGCGGGCAGGCAGAGAGAGCGGGCATAGAAGGAGGCTGGGAGCGCTGCAAGGAGCAGAGAGCAGGGCTGGTCCCAGGGTGTGCGCGCGTCCTGCGAGGGGCAGAGGTCGGCTTGCTTTAACTGGCATGATTGTCTCGGGTTTAGCTATGGGCAAGCAGCTTTTTACTTCTGTTGGATGGAGTTGGTTCTTCAGCCGGCTGGAGCGAGACGCGTGTTTAGAGTGAAACCAAAGTGTGCGAACCTTTGCGTACACAAACCAGTGTGAGTTCTCTCTTGTGTCAGACCTCTGGCAGCAGAGGCACGGCTTTCTCACGGAGGCCAGCTCCGCGTGCCTGTGCGCAGAAAGCAGGAGTGGTGGGACAGGGTGTCACTGCACTCACGAGAAGCTGTAAACCATTTTGGTACCGTCTCAGCCCTCATCTGCAATAACGGGGAAAATGAGAGGCAACTGAAAAAGGCTGTGGGAAGACGGACGGAATGGCCTGAGTATTGGATGAGGGCACTGGTTTGCCCATCAGGAGCTCTGCTTTGCCTATGGCTGGCACTTGGTTGCCCAAGGGCTGTACTGCGTTGCCCATTGGCGGCACCGGGGATTGTCCATGGACAGGCTCAAGTTGCCCAGCAAAGGCATGAGGTAGCACACAGCATGCGCTGAGTTGCCCAGGGGTGGCTCCGCGTTGCCCACGGAGAGCCCTGGCTTGCCCAATGGCTGCATCAGGTTGCCACAGTGGCTGCAGGGAGTAGGCGGGAAGGAACCCGGTTACTCAGCACCTTGTGCCAGTGGCAACACTGCCCTGGTTCTGTGACACAGAGCGCACTGGGGATGCTCCAGTGTCTGGCAGAGCTTCGACCTGACCGGACGGCACAGCAGCGAGCAGCAGCCCCCCCGGGCACCCCCAAGCCTCTGCAGGGACAGGGTACGTACCTTACCTGGGAGGGGAGGACTGAAAAAGCAGGGATTTCTCCTACTGCCCCCAACAGCTCCTCTGTCCTCCAGATGGACCCGGAGCCGGGGATCGGGGGCTCCCGTCGTGCGTCCTGTTGAGGGCTGGCAGAAAGTGTCACCCTGGGGTGGCTTTACCGAGGGGGATGCAGGGGTGTTTGTTTCGGCTGGAAATGCAGGGAAAAGTAAGCCCGGTCCATTCCCGAGGGATTTTCCTCCCTTCCTTAAGTGTGTGCCTGTCAGGAGCTGAAGGGCAGTAATAGAGCAATAGCACCCGCAGCGCCGTAAGCAGTTCTTGGGAGCCAAATCTTCACGTGTGGCCGTTCCTCCTAGGACTGCTCCAAGGCTGGTGTTTGCAAAGGACTCCGAAAAGCTTTTCTGAGAGATCTCCTTCTGAAGCGCAGTGATTTGACATCAGGTGAGCCACAGACATTCTTCTTCCTTTACAAGGCAAGAGACGGCTGTTCTGCTGAGGCTGATAGGGGGGTTTGGGCGGGGTGGTTCTAATGTGGCTATAGTCAGCTCACCCGCAGACTCCTCACTCGAGCATTCGATGCAAGTGACGAGAGAGGGGTTTGTTTGTCTCTGCATTTCGGGACCTGACGCTCGATGCTGACAGCAGAGTCAAATCCTTTTCCCTACACAAATGCTTGGGATGGTGTCAGAGGGGATTTGCTCTCAAGAGCTTTAGGCCTCGACTGGGGATGCGTGGGTGCTGTGTGCATCGCTGGTGGTGTTAGAAGTTGCATGTGTGGCTGTAAGGGGTAAGGCGAGGAGCTTACTGAGTGGGTTTGTCTTCTCTCTCCTCCTCTGTGCAGGACACGGACCGAAGAGCGGTGTTGCAGAATGCAGCCTGTCAGCTCTCCCTTAACGGCAAAGTTTGCCCATGCAAGATCCATCCCCTCCAACTTTCTCCCTCCCATCAGCCCCGTGGCTTCCAGCTACAAGCATGGATTTCCTGAGCGCCCGTCATCTCAGAGCTTCAGCCGCCCCTGGATGCCCAACAGCTACTACAGAACAGCTGCCCTCAAACCAACTTTGGCTGCCTTTTCCCAGATTGCCCAGGGCATCCCCGACAGCAAGAGGCTTCCATCTATTTCCAGCAGGACAACCGTATTCCACCGCTACACCCCCGAAGACTGGTACAGGTCCAACCACACCAACTATAAGGAGTCAGAGACAGCCCGACAAAATGTGAAGCTCCTGAGAGTTGATAACTCCCTCATGGTTCAGGATAACTATCAGAAGACGAAGAACACGCAACAGGAAAGCACCAAAGACCTGGGTGTACGGGCTAATGATATCGAGTTTTGGAAGTCTGAGCTCTTCCATGAGCTAGACAAGATGATTGGGGAGACCAACGCGCTCAGCGATGTGAAGAACAGGCTGGAGAGAGCCTTGGCGGAGACGGAGGCCCCTCTCCAGGTAAGGACCCCATCCAGTGGGCTGTAAGCTGCAGCCGCTGCTGAAACATCTGCAGCTGTTCAAACCTCTAATTAAGTTTCCCTGCAGCTCCGTAACGTCTAGAAAGGTTTTATGAAGGGCCCGTGAGTTAAGTTAGTAATAAACCAACCCCTTGTCATCTGCTGCATCCCCTACCAGCACGTGCTGAGCCCATCAGAGCAGCGTTTCTTAACCACCTATTTTCAGAGGCGCTCCATGCAAAATCCCGGTTTGGGAGACAAAAGCCCCGTGTGTCTCTGCACGGCTCTGGCGAGGTCAGCATCAAGGCTGACACAGGTCCCTGATTTCGGCTGTGGTTGCACCAGGGACGCGTGTGCTCCCTCATGTCGATGCGATGCTGATGTGGCAGCTCGGCTGCTCGTTCTCAGCTAAAGCAGCTGCCCCGGGCAGTTTTTTTTCCCCTGCTGCCATCTCTGTGCACACCTAGAATGTCTTTTCTTCTTCCGTTACTTGTGATGGGGAGCGTCCCTCGAGAGAACCCTGCCCCTGCAGCCAGCACTGATGGCATGTCCCCAACAGGTCGCTGAGGAGTGCTTGCGCCACCGGGAGAAGAGAATGGGCATCGACCTGGTCCGTGATGAGGTGGAGGAACAGCTCTTCACTGTAAGTTTGGCAACACAGAGCAGGGGTTGCAGGTGCTCTCTGTACCTCAACTGCCCGAAACAGGCTTTGCAGCCCCTTCCTTAGTGCCGGTGAGGTGCCAAACTCTCCAAAGCCCCCAAACTTGCCGGGCCAGGGAGAGGAGCTGCAGACCCAGCGGTGTGTTTGTGCAGCGTATCGGGGTGCTCTGTCCCTCTTCAAGGGGTTGGTGAGAGCGTCCTGTCTTTCCCAGCCCTGCCAGAGCAGCACCTCTCTGTGTCTATGGCACATACACATGGTATAGCTCTACATCTGTTTCACACACATACGCACACACAGATCTGGAGAAGGCAGTGTGCGCCTGAGAGCTTGCCCGCTTTTCCCAGCTCCGTTAGTTGGGATAAGGAAAGAGTGGGCTCCTGCAGACAGGAGGGCTGAAAATGGACTGGATGTGGAGCACTAATCCCCTGCCTGCAGTAGCTGGGGCTTCACAGACGCAATGGGTTTGTGCTGAAGTCAAGTGAGCTGAGAGCAGCACATGCCTTCCTCCAGCGCAGCTGAACGCTTCTTAGAAATTCAGAGTGGGGATTTACAGCAGAGTCAAGTCCATCTCCTCTTGTCCCGTATGGATGGGATTGGTCCTGGGGAGGAAAACATTTTGGGAGCCAAAAGGGCAGGTGCTGGTTTGGGGAGGAGTGTGAGCAGGACAAGTGAGTCTGGACACTGACGGGGCCATGTTTTGCCTTTGCCCAGAAAGTGGATGTCATCCGGTCGTGCCAAGAGAGGATGCAGCAGGACCTGGAGAAGGCAAAAGCCCAGCTCGGGTAAGGAGGAGCTCCTTCTCTCCTGCCCCAGGGCTGAGGTGCCTTTGCAGTTGTGATGTGAACCCCCAGCAGACCCCGAGCTCTCCCCACAGCCCGCAGGTGTAAAGCCCCCACAGGCTCCGTGGGACGCGGGCAGTGATGCTGATGGGGGGACAGAGCTGCCCGTGGGGTGAGAGCTGCGGCGACGTGGATCGGGGAGGAAGCTGCTGTGCCCCTACATCCCCCCCCCCACGGCTCTTGTTTGCATCTTGCAGCTCCAACAGGGCGGCCCAGCACCATCTGGAGAAAGACCTGGCCAACAAGCAGGTGGCCCCCCGCATCGATGACAGATGCCATCACCTGAGGAACTACTACTCCCAGGGCATCCACTACTACCGAGGGGTGGAGCGCGTCGATGCCACGTGAGTGCATCTTCCTTTGCTCTTATTGCTCTAGTAAACGGGCTTTATCTGCACCCAGGAGTTTTTCCCTTTCGCCCTATTTTCTCCCTCTTCTGCCACACTTCTGATCAAGATGCTGCGTGGTCCTAGCTCCTGGCTGGCCTTAAGCCATGACATACAGTCAATTTAAAAGCCTAGATTGAAGCTACATTTAATCCCCGCTGCTCCCTGGCAGGGTGCGTGCCTGCCCACGTCCAGCTTCAGCAGCACGGGCTTAGCGGGGGCCTCTCCTTACCTCCCCAGGATCTCGGTGCCAGCCTCATGGGCCAAGTTCACGGATGAGAACATCCTCCGCTCTCAGAGCGTGCGCGCCGCCTCCGCCAAGCTGCGCCATGAGACCGAGAGCCTGCTGGTGGTGACGGCTGATGAGATGTGGGGACAATTCAACAAGACCAACGTCGCCTTTACGAACCGCATTGCTGAGACGGCTGACGCCAAGGGCAGGATGCAGACCCACCTGGCCAAGGTAGCCGGAAGCCCTCCCTTTCGCTGGGGCACTGTCACTTCCCAGTGACACCTCTGAAGCGGGACCCTCCACACAGCCCTGGCCCAAGCAGAGGAACGGGCACCACCAGAAGCTGCTTCTAGTATCATTTTCTCTTTGAAACTCAGAGTGCTGGGGCCTTTCTTCTTGCAGCAGGATGAGTTGGCACTGTGATTTCATCGCAGGGACAGTGCATCCCAGCTGACAGCCTGCTGGTGGATGGGAGAAAAGGGAAATGACGTTGTCGCTTGAGAATATCTTTTTTCATTTATGCATGCGTTTCTTTTTTACGCCAGACCCTGCGAGAAATATTCCTGCATGAGCGGAATATTGAAACCATCCAAAAGGCCATCAAGGACCACGGGCCTCCGTTAAAAGTGGCTCAGACGCGGCTGGATGCGCGCACGCGGAGGCCAAACGTGGAGCTGTGCCGGGACACTGCCCAGCTGCGGTACGGCGGGAGCGCGGGGCCGGCGGGGTCCTTGAGGAGTCCCGGGTGGTCGCTCCCAGGAGCATCACTGGGTGACCAAATTAATGCAGGGGTGTTTGTTTCCTAATGAGTCCTTCCACAAGGGCACTGATAGACTCCCAAGCACCCAGCAGGTATCCCAGCCTTTGGGTGCTGGGAGAGCTCTGCCCCCTCGGCCGGGTACCGCCTGATGGCCCCCCGTGAGGGGCTGGATTTTTCCCACTTGGGGAAACCTCATCTTCTCTCCCGCCTGCTTCCCAGCGGCCGGGTGTGCTCGGCTCCTGCCAGAAACGGGGGGTCCGCGTGAGTCTGAGCACGCTGAAGGGGAAAAGCCTGTGCCCAAGGGGCCCATCTGCAATGCCGGGCTAGAAACCACCCCTGGCACGGGACCGTTAACCAGGGCTTCTTGCTCTTTTCCAGCCTTGTCAACGAGTTCTACAACATTGACGGGACCCTCCAGAACCTTCATCAGCGCCTGAAACACACTGAGGACGTGCTGCAGACTCTGGTTAGAGCCCAGGCAGTCCTCCAGCATGACCTGGCCATCAAAGCCAACTCTCTTTTCATAGACCAGGAGAAGCGCATGGGGATGCGCAGGACCTTCCCCAGCACTGCGCGGCTCCTGGGTCCCTCTTAGGTGTTCGGTGTTGCTCATATGTTTTGAAAACACATGCTGAGAGTTGCCCGTCCTGATGAAACCCTGAGGAGAAAGTTAATTAATTATCACATTTAGGTTAAATGGTTCTATGGGGGACCTCCCCACCCCCCCGCTCACGCTCCTCCTCCCGCCCTGCCTGAGGCGCCGCGCGCCGCTTCCCGCCCTCTGCACCCCGCCCCTCCCCACCGCGCGCCGCTTCCCGCCCGTGGCAGCGCCGCTGCTCGCTCGCCCGCCCTCCCGGGGCCGCTGCAGGCACCGGGCGGTCGCGGCTGCCGGCCCCCCCCCGGCCTCCTCAGCGCCTCCCGCCAGAGCTGCCGGCTCCCGGCGGCTCTCTCCGCGGCCCCGGCGGCTCCCCGCCTGAGGAAAAACCCCGCTGGGCGCCCAGACCGGCCGCTGCGGAGCAGCTCCGGGCGGCGCTGACCCGTGTGCTGCGGGCTGAGAGAGACACGGGCGCGGCGTGTGCCGGGCCGTCGGGAGCTGCCCTTGGCAGGGACGGCAGTCCCGTCAGGGCTCTGCCACAGGACGCGGCATGGCCGCCGCCAGCTCAGCCACCTGCCTTACCCGGGGAGGAGGGGGGTTCTTGTCAGGCTTGTGTTCCACACAGAAGGCAGCGATCCCAAAGAACAAAGAACAGGGCAGGCTCAAATCCACGTCTTTTATCGACCCGGGAAGCGTGTAGCCTCTCCGCATACCGCTCACTAGTCAACACCGTAGAATTCTCAAATACTTTCCACCTACAATACGGCTGTGTGTGTCCTGCTGAGCGTGCGCTGCCTTGTGCTCCTGTTTTGCCCAGAGATTCTCTGACATGATTTCTTGTGACCCCGGTTAGGAGCTCGGGGAGCACAATCCCACACAACCAGAGTCGCGTTCAAGCTCGCTTTCCTCTCCTGGTTTGGTCTGAGCTAATGGCCACCGGTTTTGGCTCCTGGGGCCTGACGTCTTTTTGGCTGCTCAGTAAAGGCAGATCAGAAAGAAGAATGAACATGGGGTTTTTGAAAGACTACACTTTAAAAGGGCCATGTGGAGACTGTCTGGGCTTCAGTGTTGGCTACGTTTCTTGCCATTATCCAGGGTGGCCTTTCCTTCTGCCTCTGCTGTCCATTCCCAAGCCCCGTGTGCTGCTCTGTGAGCTCCTGACTCGGGCAGAAGGCGGCAGAAAACGTTTGCCCAGGCTGTGTTTGCCCCGGCGGCTTCAAGCCCTGCTCAGGTCTCCCCTGCGGCTCAGGGATGGGTGGGAAGGTTGTTGGGAGGGTGTGAGAACATGCTGCCCGAATGGCAGGGAACCAGTCAACGCTGCCCTGGGGAAAACAGCAAATACCGACTTCGAGACAAGTGCAACGAGAAGGAGTCGGAGCGCTGCCTCTGCAAAATGCCTCTCTCCTTCCCTGGGACCCCTTTGAGAGATGTCCCTTTTCCCCACGGGGCAGAGAGAGTCCCTGACTTGTCCCAGACCCCCGGAAAACACGGGGCCATCACAAGAATGTCAAAATGCTGCTTCAAAGAATATCGCCACAGACTTGTATAAGACCATGGGACAGTTACAGAGATTTCCATCTGTACCCCGCTGAAGCCTTAAGAGTGTCGAGGGTGGGAAGTTGAATATATGCCCCAACAGAACAGGAGCTAGACGTTATAGTTCTTAGTGTCAGCTTCTGCAACTTTCTGTGTTCTGCAAGTCCTACTGACATGAAATAAAAGCAGATCCTGCAGAAACAGGGTATCTCTGCCATAAGAGAGATCCAGCGTCTTGCTTATTCCCACATCTCTGGGCTATTCAGCTTCCCACTTTCATGACAGAGAAAAACCTGTAGCCACCATGGACGGCCAGAGATGAGGGTGGGTTGGCGGAGGGGGGAGGGGGATTGGGGGGGTCCGGGCTGGGGTGTTGGGATCGGGGGCTCCCCCAGAAACTCACTGGGATCATTGTCTCGGTTTTATTATTAATTGAGGGGAGGGACACGCTGCTGGGAGGGCACCAGCCCATGGGATCCTCTAGCTGGTCTTTTCTCCCCCATTTTATTTCTTCATTAAATATAAAATGTAAATATAAGGAGTTATATATATATATGTAATGCGTATAAATCCAGAGAGAAGGAAGCAGCAGCGCAGAGGCGCTGCCAGGGTGGGGGGTTTCCCTATGTCCCCCCCAGCATCCCTGCAGCAGGGCAGGGGAGGGAAAGGGGGGAGTAATGAAAAATAAATGGATGGAGGCAGCTGTCGGCATCCCAGATCATGGCCATGGCGGCACAGAGATGATGGTAACCCTGGCCAAGGGGATGACCTGATGTCCCCCACATTCACCCCAGAAATCGAGACACTGGTTCGCAGGGGGCAGCTGGGACAGGGGACCATTGGAGAGATGCTACTGGAGTCTGAGGACCTCCAGGGGACCCTGGCAGTGTCTCAGGTGTCTTGATCTGGGTGCCCGAGGACGCTGGCTTTGTCCCCTGGGTGATGATCTGGGTGCCGGGCACCCTGGCTGCCTCCCAGGGTTCGTGGTGCAGGGTCCAGGGGACACTGGCTGCATCTCTGGGGTGGTGGCGCTGGCATCAGAAGCCCTTCTCCCATCTGAAGGAGCGCCTGCCTGCTTCTCAGTGCTCTTTGAGTGCCCCCTCCCTGCTGAAATCCCCCCAGCATCCCCACAGCCCCCTCGAGGACTGCCGACTCCTCACCTTCCCCTTCTGAGGTGGAAGGGTGATGACTTGACCATGCAGGGAGGACACCGAACGATGGGGGGGCGATGCTGTCCTCATCTAGAGGGACACGGTCCAAGGGGACACGCTGCCAGTGAAGGGGTCTTGCCCTCGGGTCCAGGTTCAGAGCACAATGAGCCCCCGACCCAGGGTGACCCCACAGCAAACACCCCACGGGAGCCCCCCCACCCAGGGCTCCCGCCTCCCTCCGGGAAGAGCAGGTGCAGCTTCTCCAGCTTGCTATGGTCTGACTTGGTGGCTTCCAGCTGGGCCACCTTCTTCTTCAGGTGGCCAAGCTGCCTAGTCTGGCAGAGAGCCTCCACCGTCTCCATACAGCAGCCGGAGACTCTGCATGAGCCCAAGGACCCCCAGGGCACAGCCGGCTCCTGCAAAGGGGACATGGCCCTGACATCGGTGTCACAGCGGATCCTGGACCCCTGGGATGTTGGCAAGAGGGTCCCTGCTGCCACGTGACCTGCCCGGGCAAGCTGTGTGCTGGGCAAAGCCTCTGCACATCTCCAGGGCTGGTGGGAAGCAGAAATACGGGGTAATTTTTCAAGATTATCCCCCCTGTAGTCCCTGTGACTGCTGTTCATAGCCCCCCCAAAAATAGGGGAAAAAATAAGGAACGGGTTGAAAGTTTTTTATTCATTAAATAATGGTAAATCAATTTTTGACAAAGGCTGTCCCTGCCCACCTGCCAGATCCGTCCTGTGGGGCCCCAGCGCCCTCTAGCTGTTCTTTTCTACCCCCACTTTGTTTTGTTTTGATTTGTTTTGGATTTTAATATATAAATATATCTCATGTGTATAAATCCAGGCAGAAGGAAGCTGCAGCAGAGAGGCACTGCTGGTAGGGGGGTCCCTATGTCAGCCCTCCCCTAACATCCCTGCAGCGGGGCAGGAGATGGAATGATTAAATAATACTAATTCCCTTTTTAACAGCAGCTGTCCCTGCCCGGCTCTCCACTGCTGGACCAGTCTCACACTGTCCCACCGGTGCCCCCGCGCCTGGCAGAGATGGCCAGTGGACACGTCTACCCTTGCGCTCCACTGGCTGGGGCACCGCTCTTGGGCTAGCAAGACGGGGGCATGGGCAGGATTAGCCTCCACGGGGCCACTCGGGGGGTGTCCCTCGCCCCCCAAACCGGGATGGTCCCATCCCCGCAGGCTCCCTTACAGCCCCACGGGGTAGGAAACCCTCTCCGTCCTTTTACCCCATCTGCAGGATGAGCTGGGTGCTGCCAGAACGGGAATGGCAGTGGTGGCAGTCAGGGCATCACAAGTCCTCCCATCTGAGGGAGCGTCTGCCCATTTCCCAGGGGTTTCTGGTGCCCTCTGTGTCCCTGCTGGCATCCCCCGGGAGCCAGGCTGTGTCCCCAAAGTCCCCTTGCTGGTCCAGGGCACAGGGTGTGTCCCTGGTCCCTTCAGCCCCACCACTGAGCTCGCCCCAAGCTGGGTGTACATGTCCAACTGGGGGGGCTCAGTGGGAGCAAAGTGGCCCCAGTGCCCTCTTGGGGAGAGGAGGTGAAGGGGAGCTGTGGGTTAACAAGATGTTGAACAGATTGTGAAAGAAGAAAGAACATATAAATTATTTAAAACAACAAATTATTATAGTATATTATATTACATTACATTACATTATATTATATTTCAAATAAATAAATTAATAAAAACCACTAATGAATCTAGCCTGGGCGGTTCAGTGGGGAAAGACCGGCCCCCACCCCATCCTCCCCCCCTCTGCACCCCTCCAGAGCCTGGAGGAAGCAGAATGGGGGGCTGTGATTTCTCAAGGAGATTCTGCCCCGTCCCTGTGGCCACCGTTCATGGCCCTTCTCTGGAAAAGGGGGGATATAGCAGGAGGAAGGAATTCCCAAATAAAGCTTGCTTAAAGGAAAGCCGAAAGATAAAAATTAAAAAAAAAAAAAACCAACCAATAAGAGTTTGAAGCTTTTTTATTAACTAAATTGTAATAATTAATTTTAATTATTAAAAAACAATAATGAATCTAATAATTAAAAAACATCACCTCGTGAATTGCTGTCCTGTTGGGCTGCCCGGGTGCTGGATCTGTCCCGTGGGGCCCCCGCTCAGCAGGCAGCTGCTGCTCCAGCCGGCCCCTGCGGATGCAGCCGTCCTTGCCCAACAGACCAGTCATGTTGCGCTGGGAAGGAGAGAGCGTCTGGCTGAACCACAGACAAAATTCAGCATGCCCGGGCAACGCTCCCACACCCAGCTCTCCCTGGGGAAACTGAGGCACGGACCCCCAGATGCTCAGCATCACCCTCCCAGCCCCAGTTGCCCCCGCCGTATCCTGACCTTTGTCACCCCTACCTTGTTGGGGAGCATGAGGTGCTGGAGGCGCAGAGGGGGCCGGAGACAGTGCAGATGCCGCAGTGTGGTGGTGACAGTGTGTTGGTCCCTGCAGCTCTGTGGCTCCGTGTGGGATGGGGAAGGGGGATGCTCAGTGCCCAGCACTGTGGCACCCTGTGCTTCACCCCGCTACGCCCGTGAGGGGGCCAGGGGCTGCTCCCCGGTGGGGTCTGTCCCTCCCGGCTCCCCTCCGACTGCTGCGGGAGACACCCCACCCGTCCAACCATGCGGGATCTGCTCTTTCCCCACAGCCCTGGTGAGCTGGTCATGGCCGGGGCAGGTCCCTGCAGCCCACCCAAGGACAGCAGGAGGCAGGAGCTGGGCTGTCCCAGCTGCAGGGCTTAATTTTGGCAAGGTGTTTCAGAGGAGCCACGTGACCCCCCAAGGCCCAGGTCAGGCTGAGACCAGACACAACTCGGCACGTGTGGCTTCAGCACCTTTGAGACAGAGCCCTGGGCCAGACGGGGCAGTGTGTGGGGGGTGTAAAACCCCACGAGCTGGGGCACGGGATGGGTCCCCGTGTCCCCTACCTGTGAATGTGCTGCCAGTTTTTCTCCGGCTTGAGGACAGTAGTTGGGTGGCAGTTGAGGTGGGGGGGGTAATGTTGTCATCGATGGGGTGGCCACAGTGTGCTTGGGGAGAGCAGGAGCCGCAGATGGGTGATGGGGGAGAAACGACCTACCCTGGCTCGGGGCAGCACCCCAAAACCCACGGGCTTGTACCCCATGGCACCCCCTGCCTGCTGCCCCCTGGGGAGGGCTGCCTGTCCCCCCACTGCCGTGCAGGTCTGTGAGTGGACTTGGCAGGGTCAGGACCCCCAGGCAGACACACGAACCCCCGTGCCCAGCACAGCAGGGCACCACCAGTACCCATCTGCCCCTGTCCCACCCAGGGTGCTGGGCGCTACTGAGGGCCAGGCACCCCCATGCTGAGGGGCCGGTGGCAGGACAGACTGGGGACATGGCTCAGTAGCTGCTTCATCAGCATCCCCACGGTTCACTGGTGAAATTGGTCCCATGCCAGGGTACCATGCGGGCACCAACCAGGACAGCCAGAGGGACTGGGGCGAGCGCTGTCCCCAAAGTCACCACTGTCCCCATCACACTCACTCCTTAATCTCAGCTGCATCATCAGCCTCTGGCTGCGGCACCTTCTCCTGGAGCTGCTGCAGGGTGCTCTTGCTGTGCGCCTCCAGCTGCTGCCAGAACGCCCCCAGCTCCAGGCGGTCCAGCTGTGGATGGTGCACACCCTCAGCCTCAGGGAGGACGCTGAGAGGGATGCTACCTTGGGCTGACAAGCCCCAACAGTGCCAGATTTGCGTGGCTGGGATGTGCCAACCTCACCTTGGAGGCCACCTCTTCATTGAACTGTCGCTCCACCTGCTCCTGGCCCGTCACTTGGCTCAGCATCTCCTCGACCGTCTCTTTCAGCCACTCACACTTGTGTCATACTCAGTGTGATTGACTTTGCCGGCCAGGGTGATGGTGTCTGCTTTGTAGCCAGAGGGAAAGGCAGGAGAGTGATGGGGAAAAGGTGGAGTGACTACGGGCAGGGCCAGCTCATGACAGGAGGAGAGGGCCAAGTGGCTACATGGCCCCCTCGCCCCATCACCACCATGGGGTTGGTCCCATTAGCCAAAGGGACGTGGGAAGAGATAGGGGGACCTAGGGAGGGACCCGCAGCTGGTCTGGAAATTCTCCCTCCCCCCAGCCGGTTCTGCCACTGAGTACCCAAGGGACAATGGGTGTTTGTCACTCTGCCTGGAACCCCTTTGGCCTGTGCTGTGGCCCTGGAGGGCTTACCACATCAATTCCCGGCACTGGGTCCTTCTTCTCTGCTTTGTCCTTCTCCAGCCTCTCTGGGGACTGCAACAGAGCCTTCACAGGCAGAAAGCACCCCAGGATGCCATGGGAGGGTCAGAGCTGCCTCCCGGCCAGCTGAGACCCCCCCACCTCCCCAGTTCCCTCCAAAACCTCCAGGAAAGGCAGTGGGAACCTCTGCAGGGCTGCCAGCAGGTTGGCAGGGGGACAAGCCCCTGTGGTGCCTAACCTGGGCTCTGCCTGGAAGATGCTCTGACCCCACGGGAGTTTCAGAGACCTTCCTCGCTGTGTTTCTGCTCCTGGGGACTGTCATCCAGGTGGTTCCCCATGACAGAGCTGAGCTTCTCATAGTCCCCTTGCACCTGCCCCACGGTGGCTTGGCTGAACTTCAGCAGCTCCTCATCCTGCCCCCTACCAAGTTCCCCCATGCCACCACCACGCTACATGGCTCCTCCTCGGCAGCTGTCTCACCACCTTGCCCACCACCTGCCATGACTGGTGGAAGGAGTCCACCACCTCCTGCAGCTTCTCATAGCGCTGGAGGAGCTGTAGCCCACCTGTGCTCTGGTGTCCGTGCTGCAGACGGGGCATGCTGCCTGCGCCTCTGCCTGCTCCTGCCCCGCGCTCTCTATCGCCCTCAGCTTGTGCTGCTGCAGGAAGGGGAGAAGAATCGGCTCTGACATGGCATGGATGCAGCCACGGAGCCGAGGGACCGTGGCGGCTCCACGGCCCCAGCCAGCCCAGGGGACGTGGCCGGGAACCCCACCAGAACCACCCACTGAGGCAGCGGGCGGTGGGAGCACTCCCTGCAGACTTCACCTGTGCCTTCATCTGCTTGGCCGTCTGCGTTACCAACTGCTTCAGTGTTGCCTTGGTCTCTCCTGGTGCTCTCTGAGCTCCTTCAGCTCCCACTCTATCTCCTGCAGTCCCAGGTCCTTCATCTGCATCAGCTCCTGCTTGACTTTTTGCAGCGTGTATCTGCCAGTGAGATGGGGGCACGGGCAGGATTAGCCTCCACGGCGCTGCTCAGGGGGTGTCCCTTGCTCCCCAAACCGGGATGCTTCCACCCCCCTGGGATCCCTTGCAGCCCCACGGGGTAGGAAACCCTCTCCCGTCCTTTTACCCCAGCTGCAGGCTGATCTGGGCGCTGCCACGCACTTTGCAGTCACCTCCAGCTACCCCCGGCTTTCCAAGGGCATCCTCCGGCTGCCTGATCTGGGAATGGTGGTGGTGGCACAGTCAGGGCATGGACTCCTGTGTCGTCCCAGCATGGGGGTCCCTGGGATGCCCTGGTCTCAGGAGCTCACTTGTTCCCCGCAGGGGCTGCTGTGGGACGTCACTGCCATAGGCAGCGGAGGAGGTCTGTCTGTCTGTCAGGCCAGCTGAGGAGCTGCCCTGGCGCTGCCTGAGCCAGGTCCTGTCTCCCAGCGAGATGCGCAGGGAAGTGCTGAGCAAAGCTCCGCAGAGGCTCCGCGGCATACGGTGGCTGGAGGCGCTGGGGGCTGCGGTCCCACTCCAGCAGCCGGGATGTCCCAGCACTCACTGATGACAGACCTCGGCCTCCTCTCCTTTCCTCCTCCTCCTTGTCACCCCTTCTGCTTTGCTGCCCACCAGGCAATCCATCCCCCAGCACCTCCAAGCCCACCATGCTGCACTACCTCCTGTCCTGGTGCAGCATCTGGGTGTGCTCGTGGCTGTACGACATCACGGTCCAAAGTCATCTGGTCCCGGGGACCCGGCACCTGACTGGCAGCATCCTGGAATTTCCTCTGGAGTGGGGCAAGGAGAGGGGCACCAGTGTGGATGTGGGCATGGGATTTCAAAGGAGCATCCGCAAAAATAGCTTGGCACGAGCAGAGGGACGCTGGGCTGGGCTATGCCTGCGAGCTGTGGCTGTTTCTGCCCTCCCCGGGCAGTGCTGGCGAGCAGAGGGTGGGGACTCCAGGGTGGTGGGCTGATGCCCACCGCTGCCCCCATTGGGACACCCTTCCCACTCTTCTCCTGGTGCCCTTCCCGCCAGGTGACAGCGCTGGCTGATGGCCACGGGGCAGGGGCTGGGGTGGCAATGGGGAGAGAGGCAGGGAGGGGGCAAGGTCCAAGCTCCCTCCTGGGGGCACCGGCAGAAGCTCACCAAGCCAAGTGCCTCCTGTATCACCCGGATCTCCTCTGCCATGCGGGACTGCGCCGCCTTCATCGCGCTGATCTCCTGGAGGAGCTCCTGGGAGCGAGCCATGGCCTGGGAGAGGGGGGTGGTGGGGTGAGCCCCAGGGGAGGGTCCCTGGGGTGCAGGACCTTTACCCCTGCTGTGATCTTTCCTTGAACCCGAGCTTATTTCTCCCTACGGCGGATGCTCTGGCAAAGCAGGTCTGCCAGTGGCTCAGCGCTGTGCAGGATGAGACCCCACTCCCGTCCCCCCCAGGGCTGGCTTTAGCCGCTGGGCGAGCTGAGGGGATTTGCAGTGGGAGATGAGGCCCATGAGGTGCAGATGGAGCCTCTCAGCTGCCCCAGGAGCAGATGTGGTACCGGCTGTAGGTCAGGAGTGGAGAAGGGAGGGATGGAGAAGATGGTGGGGCCGGACCTCCAGGGGTGCTGAGCCTACAGCCAGAGGAGCCAAGGACACGGGGGGCTGTAGCGGACCCACCATGATTCACTGATGGCAATGTGGAGAGGACCCTGAGCAAGTGGAGCAGCATTTCAGCCCCAGCTCTTCCTCCCCAAAACTCCATCCCTTTCCCACACTGAAGCCCCACGTGCCACCGTGAGCTTGGCTTTCAGCTGGACCTTGGTCTAAGGGCAGCACAATGGCAACGTGGACCCTGGAGGAGGGATGTCTTGTGGGGGAGGACCCAGGCACTGGCAAAAGCCTTTACCTTGAAGATGCTGCTCTCATTGGCTTTGATTTTTTTCTTCACATGTCTCACATCAGCAGCCTCGAAGGCGAGCTGGGGGCCACTGGTGGTGTCCTGCAGCTGGTCCTTCCTGGGCAGCCGCTGCTCTGGCTCCTGGGGCTGCTGCCCTGGGTCCCGGGCCCTGTCCTCCTCCTTCTCCAGGACAGGGCGTGCCTTGGCAGGTTGGTCCGTCTCCAGGAGGGGGGTCGGGCTGTGCCCCCACTCCTGGACAGGGAGGTCCTGCATGCCCAGGTGCCCGAGCACGACCTGCAGCAGGCAGCGCAGTGCCGTGAAGTTGATGGCTCCGACCTCGCCGGGCTCAATGGCGACATCCAGCAGCTGGGACAGGCTGAGCCGGGCCATCGCTGCTGCCCTGCTGAAAGGACAGAGGGACCTGAGGGGGATGGGAGCCTTTCTGCCTGGGGGGGATTGGGATGGGTGGGAGGAATAGGCAATCAGCAGCGTTCCTCCTCCTCATCTTCTTGTCCTTGTGCTCGTTCTCCTCCTCTTCCTCCTCCTGCTCCTCCTCCTGCTCCTCCTGGCAGCCGAATGACCACCCCGGCGGCAGGATGGGTGCTAAGGACAATGTGGTCCCCTATTACCAGGCAGCACCCCACATCCCTAGAGCCAACGGGCCCTGCCCCAGCCCTGGCTGGTCCTTGGGATGAAATTATCCACAGGGATGGATGTGCGCAGGGGCCCGGCAGCCGTCTACCCAGGGTCTGGAGGGCTTCACCTCCATGGGGCCGCTCAGGGAGTATTCTTTGACCCCAAACTGGGATGCTCCAACACCCCAGGCTCCCTTGCAGCCCCACGGGTAGGACACCCTCTCCCATCCTTTTACCCCAGCTGCAGGCTGATCTGGTTGCTGCCACATGCTTTGCAGTCACCTCCAGCCACCCCCGGCTTTCCAAGGGCATCCTCCGGCTGCCTGGTCTGGGAAAGGCAGTGGCAGCAGTCAGGGCACGTCCCCCCATGTTGTCCCACCATGGGGGCCCTTCGGCAGCTCCCTCCCTGCGCAACCCCCCACCCCTGGCATCCCCACAGCCCCCTCGGGGACTGCCGCCAGCTCACCTTCCCCTTCTCAGCCTGCAGGTCTCTGGCCTGGCTCTGTGGGGAGGACACCTGAGCCCGGGGGGCAGTGCTCTCCTAATCTAGAGGGACACGGTCCAAGGGGACATGCTGTCAGTGAGGGGGTCTCACCCTTGAGTCCAGGCTCAGAGCACAACGAGCACCCAACCCGCGATGTCTCCATGCAAAACAGCCCCTGCCAGATCCCTCAGGGCCCCCGCCTCCCTCCGGGAAGAGCAGGCACAGCCTCTCCAGCTCGCTGTGGTCTAACTTGGTGGCTTCCAGCTGGGCCACCTGCTCCTTCAAGTGGGCAAGCTGCCTGATCTGGCGGAGAGCCTCCACTGCCTCCAGGCAGCGACTGGTCCTCCATCTGCAGCACAGACGCTGTACTGCACCTTTGTCCCTTTGGCGGGGCTGCTCCATAATTAAAGTGAGGGAAAAAATGCTCCCAGACCATGTATGATGCATGATGCAAACACTGCATGGCTCTACCTCATGGCTTCTGAAGTTCAGTGAGAAAACTGGGCACCTAGCCTGCTCCAGTGTGCAACGTTGAGCACCCAACCTGCTCCAGAGCACAAGAAAGGATCTCCACAGCAGAAGGATCACCCAACCTGTGTCAGAGTGTGATGGGCACCCAGTCTGCTCCAGAGCATGATGGTGGACACCCGATAAGAGCTGAGTTGTGCACATACTCTGCACCACCAGCTCTGGGTGCTGCTGGCTTGGAGAAGCACAGGGGTGGATGCTGGGAAGGGACATGTTCTTCCAGCCAGGCCTCCAGCCTCTTCCCAGCCACCTTGATCTCCTGCTCTGCCCTCCAGAGAGGCCAAGGAGGGGGTCAGCTGAAGCAAGAAGGTGGGAGGTGGATGGGGTGAACCAGAGCTGTGAACATCACCTGCATCAGCTGGGTGCGGCCAGGCACCGGGAATACAGTGGAAGGTGCGCAAATACATGCTGGGAAAAGGCTCTGTTTCCAGGAGGGATGAGACAGCTCCAAGGGCAACTTTCCACCGGGATGACTTCTCACAGGATGCTGTGGCTTCCCCACCTCTTGCAGCCTCTAATTCAGGTGCAGTGTGCAGCTCGGAGCCATGCTCTGCCACACGTCCCAGGCTCGGCACTGACGCTGCCCAGCAGCATTTGTGGCCTTGTGCAATGCTCGGGTCACGCAGGGTGACCCAGAATGTCCTGTGCAGGCATTGGGCCATCCACGGCACTGGCTGGACACCCAGCTGGGTGGGGATCGGTGTGTGCTCTCCATCCTTAGGTTGTCCACAACCACCCGTTCCATCCAGCACAGGAAAAGGTGCAGAAACACCAGAGCATCAGCTTTGGATAGCCCCACATATGGGTGGATGGAACACAGCAGAGAAAAGGCCATGGAGATGGATGCAGGGACAGAGGTGGTCTTGGTGGCACAGTGCACATGGAGGATGTGGACTGTCCCCATGAGGGCAGCCGGCATGGCCACAGTTTCAGCCACCGCCTCGCCACACTGCCAGCAGCATTGGCCCACAGTAAGGGAAGCATGAAGGCACCCCAACAGCACCGCCTGCTGCTAATGACAGGCTGGCTAGCTAATTACAGAAGGCAGGAAATTAGGCATGCAAATGAAAATTAAGTATTAGGTCAGCGCAAGGCAGCCAGGAGGTCGGCTCTGGGGGAAGCACTCGGGGGCACCCTGCCCTCCCCTGCTGGTGGCCCCGGAGGGCTGCGGAGGCACGTGCGGAGTGCACGAGGAAAGCGAAGCCAGGGTGGCAGGTGGGGGGAAACGCTGCGCTGGAGGAGCAGAGAACAGTGAGAGGAGGATGGACAGGCATGGTCTTGGAGGCCACCAGCTGCCGCAAGCTTGACTCGGGGCCAGCGGGGTCCCTGGGGGGGAGGTTCAAAAAGCCACTGCCGATGGCGAGTGTCCCCGTTCTGCGGGCTCTTTGGAGACAGAAAAGCCGTGCAGGGGACAAGGCAGCGGGTGCAAGGAGGGGTGCAGCGCCAGCCCTCTCCCCTCCCCACCGCTCACCGCGGGGAATGGATGTCCAGAGGCCCCGGTCTGCGGTGCCGGTGCCTGGATCGGCCCCTCTCGGGGGCACCAGGGGGACAGAGCTGTGTCCTGGGGGCGGCGGGTGGGATGGAGACGGGCGGCTGGGGCAGCCCCACGCCGCGCCGGGGCGGGGCGGGGCGGTCTTTCCCCGGGGCGGACGGCAAGGACAGGCCAGGCGCAGGGCTCCGGGCCCGGCTTCACCCCAGGCACTCC
>NC_138922.1:2929384-3069035 GCF_965231255.1 Vanellus vanellus
CCCGGCTTCACCAGGCACTCCCCGCCGGGGCGCGCCCTGTCCATCGCTCCGCCCCGCCCATCGCTCCTCCCGTCGCTCCGCCAATCGCCCGGTACCGGTTGCTCCGCCCCCCGCTCCGCTGTTGCATCAGAGGCGTGGCTCCGCCCCTCCGACGTACCCGGATGAAGCAGACCCGATGCCGGCGGGCGGTGCTGCGGCTGTGGCAGAGGATGCGCCCCGGTGAGTGGCGGCGGCGGAGGCCGGGGATCCTCGTGGTGGCTGCTAGCCAGCCGGCCGGTCCCGTGGAGGGGGCGGGCGTGGGGAGGACGGGAGGGGAACGCGGCGGCGGGGGGTGGGGGGGTGTCGTTCCTCGTCGTGCCGGGGGCTACGGGCCCCGCACCCCTCCGCTGATTGGCTGCAAACTGACAACGGGGCAGGTCCCGCCTTCCGCTGCCCGCAGTTGGCCGGTGGCGCAGCCCCGACGCCTCCCATTGGTGAAAGCGAGTGTCTGTCACTGGCCGGCCCGGCTCGACCCTGCCCGCTCGGCCGCCGCCCTGCGTGAGCCGGTGTACTGTCCCCCCTCCCCCATCCCCGAGGGTTGGGGGTCGGCGGGCGCTGAGGAGGCGGCAGCGGGCGGGGGGGTGCGCGGTGACCGGCCGCCCCTTCCCGCCGGGGCCGGCCGTGCCTGCCCGGGAGCCGCGGCCTGTGGTGGAGAAGCCCCGTTTTCAGAGGTATTTTCAGCTGAGCGTGAGGGAAGGAGCCGTGTCTGGCGCGGAGCTGCCCTCCTGCCCCGGCTCTGCCCCGGGCTGCCCGCTCTCCCCTCGCTGCTGGCGGTGCCGGGGCCCTGACCGCCTGCGGGGAACGCGTCTTGTTGTCGCACCATCGCGTTTCGCTTCCCCTCGTCACGCCTCGTCGTGGAGACGGACCTCGGCCTGTGAACACGGCGGGTCGTGGCAGGCCCGGGTCAGGGCCCCTGGTAGCTGGCGGGGAGGGAGGGCGGCTGGGTGCCCCACAGTGCGCTTCTGTGGCCAAGGGTCAGAGTGAAATTGCAGAATTTGGATGGGTTAAGCCCAAACTGCCCGGCTTGTGGAGCCCGTCCAGCTCCTCAGCTATTCCTGGCTTCTGTCTGGTCTGCAGGCCGGCGAGGTGACTCACCCCCGGGTCTCGCCTTCCCTCCCTCATGTGATGCGTGGTGGAGAGGACGCCTGTCCGCCTTGCTCTCTGCTTTAATGCAGTGGGCTGTGCTCCCTGTCGGTCCCCACGCTGCCCCGGGGAGCAGGGCAGCCAGCACGGCTGTGATGGTGGCAAATTGCTTTTGACTTCACTCTTTCCTCAGAGCGTTTTCTGAATGCAAAGGGACTTAACTGTGTGCAGAAATACACGGCCGAGTAAGTTCAGTGACTTGCCTGGCTGTCATCGGGGAGCACGGCTACTCCCTTTACAGTCACTGTGCCTCCTTTGTAGGTGGCTTTGTCCCAGAAGGTGTTTATTTTTCCATCATCCATCCCCAGTCAGTGACAGGAATGTGGGCATATGATTTGCCTCCATTCTCATAAAATACTCGGTACAGCAGATGCCTAGTGTACATCTTTATTGAATATTTTTGAGTGATTCTGTGAGGGTTTTTCTCAGAGGTTTTTTATCGCCTCCCTCTCAGCTTAGCAAGTCCTGCTGTATTTCATATAAACATGACTAGACTTGAACAGTCCCTGCCTCGTACTCCTAGTTTGATGAGTTTGACCCAAATTGCAGCAGACGTGCTGTAAAGGATGAACACATCCAACACAAGAGGAAATAACATTACTAGAGTTAGACTTCCAGTTAAGTGATTTCCCATTAATGCATCTGTCTCTCCTTCCTAGTGAGGAGGAGAGCTGTCCTTGCCCACGCGCAGCCCATCTTTATCACTCTCTACTGATTTGTGCTGGGAGTATTTGGTGACTCGGGGCTTCTTTGTTCCCTCTGAAACTATCTTGACTTGGTCATGAGTGTGGAGAAGAGGCAGAGGGCACTTTTGGGGGCTTTATAGTGTTTATTGCCCCGAGAGGGGGTTAGATGTGTGAAACCACAGAAGAATTCTTTGGATAGTTAAGCAATTTTTTTTTTTGTAGTGGTTGTTTTGTCGTCGTCCCCCCCACCAAGCAATTCCTGGACACTGCAGAGGGTAGGTGGCCTTGTCAAGGTCAGTGTTTTGTTAGAAGTATTAGGAACTAAGAGGAAGGAGCTGTTCTGGGGCCTAGGAGGCTTTTATATCTTTTTTTATTAATGTTTAAATTTGATGTGTCAGCAATGTGAATGCACAAGCATGCTGGTTGATGGTGCCAGTTAACTGTGGTTGTTCAGGATATGACAGGTGTGGATAAGTAGTGCGTTTTTTGGATTAATAGTGTTAAGTCTGCCCTGGAAGAGATCCTCTGTCTTGCTTTCAGACCCAGCCCTGGCTGGGCTGTGTATTTATGTTCTTTACATGGATCCAGAGCTCAGGCATTCTCCTTCTGGTTTGCACATGCAGAGATTTGATCATGCATGTCATTGGGAGTTACAAAGGTGAAGGTATGTGTTCTCAGGGGCATAGTGATTTAATTTCCTTCCCCCTCTTTGGGGTAGAGTCGTCTTTTGTTTTGTTTTGGGTTTTTTTTTTTTTTTTTTCCCCTGACTGTACTATTTAGTCCCTCAGTCTATTACAGTTATGTTTGAGAAGCAGGGGAAGTCAGACTACAGAAAGGAAGTAGTCTTTTTGCAGTCCTTTATGTTTGTGATACCACAAACATAATCAAGATAAAGTGTATTCAAGGAAACTTTCTTTTCTCTACCATACTGCACTTATCCATGGGCAAAATGAGATGTAACCATCAAAGCATATTTTTCTTGATACGGTTGTGTCCCTGGAGGGCTCTTCTGTCGATACAGCTCAGTAGCAGATTGTGCTTCTTCACTCTCCTGATCAACGTAAGCTTGGGGATTTATTTTTAACTCTCATCTTGTTAAGTGCTTACTGAAGAGACTGAAGGCCCTCTCTGTCGATGGCTGGCCTGTGACTAGCTTTTGGGTAGCGTTTTTCAAAAAACGTTTTCCCCTCCCTGGCACTGGTAGAACTAGTAGGGATTTAAAAAGCAACAGAATTGACTTCTCTTGGAAGAAACCTGTCCTAAGTGCTTTTCCCTTTAAGTTTCTTGGTCACTTGTCATTCTGCAGTGTTCAAAAGCATCTTAGCCCTCTGGCCACTGCCTTTCCAGGGAATGTCGTCATGGGGATGGTTTTAATTGCTGAGATAATTGGGAGGCCCAGGGGATCTGCGTGCTGTCATTTGTCACAAGGTTTTTGCTGTGTGTGTTATAAGGTCTCAGATAAAGCTTCTGGGTAGGATGCTCTGTAATTTTTCAAGGTTTAAAGAGAAACCAGGCAACAGGGAGTTGGAGAAGATGCAAGTTGGGTGGATAACCTCCAGAGGTGGGTGGGGGGTGTGCAGGCACATAACACTTAACAGCATGTCCCAGCTGTCAGTCTCAGGTGTAGAGTCAGAATTGGTGCTCCTGGTGCTCATCGTATGTCACCGACTTTCTGAAGAGGTAGCTTTGCAGAGAGCGGAGACGGAGGCAGGGAGAGGCATATCCTTTTCACAGCCTTAATTTCTGTCTTGCTGTTTACTCCACACACTTCTGCTCTGTGTGGATCTGTCCCTCTGGGGTTCCCAGGTACGGGGCTGGGAGCAAATTGTTCTCGTGGTCAGGCCCAGGTTGTTCTGAGACATGCATGTCTTCAGGGGCATCTTCATCTCTGCACATACTGCATCCACATCAGGAGCACCAACCTCTTCAGATTTTCCTTTTTAAGGTGCTTCAGTGGTGTTACTTGGGAACAAATAGAGGCCAGATATCTTAAAGTTCCCATGTTTATAACAGGGATAAATGTTTTTTAATACTAAATTCTGATGCCTTTGGTAGTGGTAGCTTGATTTCTGAAAAGAGGTTTCTTGCATCAGTACCTTCCTTTTGGTTTCAGGGCTTGCATGCTAGTGCTGGCATCGAGGGATTTTTTGCCCCACTGGATATCATATATTCACAGGGTGTGGGAGTCCTGACCACATGGTATAAAGCGTACCTGTTTTATTTGATTAATAAGGCTGATTCCACAAGAGGCTGTTGAGATACCAAGGCTTTGCTGTATGGTGGCTGGTTATCTTACAGGCTTTTAGTCTGAACTTGGTTTGGTTATCTTCTGCTTCCTGTGCTGTCCAAATTGGAAATGCAGGATTTATTATTACGGCAGAGTAGGGAGCGTTGTGCTGATGCTGTGCTCTGTGACTTTCTTTTTTCCTGAAAGCTCATATGCTGCTGTTGTAAGAGGCAAGGGGGTATTTGTTGTGGTTCACCAGAGAACATTCAGTTCAAAAATAGTATTGCAGGAAAAGACAGAGGTTCACTTTCCAAAGCAGCAATGGATGCAGGCAGCCTTCCAAAATGTGTATGAAAATGCCTCCAGCTCCTATTTCAGGATGAGAAAAACAAGCACAAATTGATTGGTGAAATCTAATCCATGGCTTTTGTTTGTTTGTTTTCCATATTCTAATAAGTGAAGGACAATGCAAATTTGCTTTGGTTTTTGGCTGGAGCGCACAGGCTCCTTTGCATTGACTCCTGATTGGGTTTTGGAAAAAAATCCAGAGCTTCAGGGGTTTGAGGGGTTACCTGTTGGTTCTTGTGGTTTGAGAAGGTGAAGAATGGTGGAAACAAGATTTCTTCTGCTTTTCTGTCTGTGAATCACCATAAAATGGGAAGAGGAAGAAGCCCTGGTTGCTGATGGTCCTTCCTGCTCTTTGTGGCAGCTCTGGACGGTGCCAGAACTCAGCGGCAGAGTCCACCCCTGCGACAAGGGGGATGACTGCGGCAATTACGTGGCATGTGGCAGTTTTGGGGCCTCCGATAGCCAGAACGGGTTGTTATCTTGAGAACTGCAGGCCAGATGTGAGCTTGGCAGAATTTCTTTAAACAAGTAACCACTTAAAACAGGACTCGATAATTCCAAAGGTCGATGGACATCTGCATTGCCTTTGGTGGTGGGGCAGCAAAGTGTGGCTGAGGGAGTCTCAGTGCTGGGGCTTGTCGTGCTGAAGTGGCCTGGCTTTGCCTCTGCTTAAGTCTTTGTGTTTGCTGTCTGAAAATACTGGGCAAACAGGACTGTGAAGAAGAAAGCTGGTGGCCTACGTGCAGAAAAATGACCCGTTCATGAACACTAAACAATATTCATTCCCTTTATATGGCAAATATTTATAAGCTAGTTTTAAATGGGAGAACGCAGCTTGATGAAAATCAGGAAGAATGGTTTATCCAGCCATTTGGGATGCTGCGGGAACATCCTGGGTGAATTGCAGCTGCCTCTGAGCAGTACTTGGAATCACTTTGGATGTGTTTCTGTAGCTCATCTTTACCACCATGCGTCAGTGAATTGAGCTGACTTTGAGAGTGGAGAGGAGTGGATTCCCAACTGTGGGAAGGGGTGGGTAGAAGTCAAAGCACTGTGTTATATTTCAAGCTTAGTGTTTTGGTCTGATACTTGATCCAAACCCTAGCAGCAGCTTCCAATCACATGGAGAGCCCAGGAAGCTTTTTTAAGGTATTGTGTTACACTTCAAGCTGTGTTTGTGTTTTCATGACTTAGCTGAGAGGTGGCTCCATGAGGATTTTGGTTTGGCCTTGAACGCAAGGTTCTTTAAGGTACTTGAAAAATAGTGTCTGCATGTTTGTTTAGTGATTTCTGCTATGTGTTATATTCAGCCTTTGGCTTTTGTAATGTCTAGAGGATATTGAGCATTTTGCTCGTAAGGATGCTTTTGGAGGTGGGAAACCAGATTTGTCCTGTACAAAAACCCCTGGATTTAGAGAAGTTCTTAATTTATAAGCTGCAGTTTAGAGTGATCACAGCGTGGAAAAGCTGTTCCATTTTAACAGTGGAGAGTTACTCTGTCCTGCTGAGTGTGTAAGGGGGGTCCTGAAAGGAGCCCCCACGTTTTGAACATAGTTCTTGTTTGACAGCTGCTTCGGATCCTGGAGTGATGCCCGCGTAGCTGAGTTTTTCCCAGGGCGCTGTGTGAATGCTAAGCTCTGTTGTAATGAATTCCGAGTGGGCAGCAGCATAAGCCGGCTCTCATTTTCCCTGGAAGACGCTGCTGCATTGTCTTGTCTGTATCCTGAAAGCCTCAGTGTTGTTTGTCAAAGGCTTGATTCTGCGAGTGCCACGTATGCAAAGAAGCCGGTGAATAGGAAGGGCTCGCTGTGCTGGTTCTCAGCTCCTCACACAATGCCCAGAGCTGGGACAATTGGCAACAGGCTGAAGCAAAGCAGTTTTTGTTAAACTCTTGGTATTCCGTGGGCATCTGCTCTCCCACACATGGGATGTTTAAAATTATCTGGTTATGTTCTGATAATGCCTAGCAGTCGCTCTCTGCCAGGCATATACGTGTGCTTAGATAGGCCTCTGTTTCTACACCATAAATAGAGGGAATGGACAAAGGTTGGCAGAAGTTAAGTGATTTACTCATGGCCACATGTGTGCTGGTGGCAGGTTTGGAAGCTGTCTGCATCTCCCAACTCTAAGACCAGTGTTTTGGCCCTGAACCACCTTGTTGCAGAGCATTTATATGTGCCATTATCTCTCTCTCTTGTCCCCCAAGTATGTGAGAGAAGCCAAAGGATGTAACTGTGTACAAAAACTGGGATGTGGATGTTGGAGCTTAGTGTTGCATGCTGGCACTAATATGGGACGTGTTTATGCAGTGCAGTCAGCAGATCAAAAATCCATGCTGATAGCATTGGGCATGATGGTAGACATGGGTAATCATGAATTATCACCTGTTTTTAACCAAGGCAGGAAAATCATGGTGGACTTGGGAAAGGTCAGCTTGCTCCTGGGGGGTGGGTTTGGGAAGGAAGAATTGCTGCTGAGGGGCCTGAAATACCACAGGGCTGAATCTCCTCCCTCTGGTGTCTCAAAGGAACGGGCCTTTTGACAAGGGAGTGGGGGGAAAAAGAACCCCAAACTAATAAAAATCTCCTGCATCGGCAGTTGGTGACTCTGTAAGTACGTGTGGTCTCAGGCAGCCCGTCCCGCTTCTGGTGTAGCCTGCTGTGTGTGCGGGCATTCCTGGGATGTTCATTTCCGAGGGTGTGTCGTGGGCCCAGGATGACCTTATTGCGGTGACTTCTAGGAAATGATGTCAGATACTTCCTTGTACAAGGTTTTTTCTAAATGCATCCTGAATTTTGCTGACGGGTGGCTGCCTGGCTGTTCACCTTTTGAGATCAGCTCTTCTGGAGCTGTGGGAACTGACCCTGTTCCATGCTACGCCTCATTTATTTTGGGGAAAATGTGCTTCTTGCTGATCTAAGCCTCTCAGAGTGCGCCGGTTTAGAGCCGAGTGCCTTAGAGGGAAAGATCAGAAGGCTTTTACGGAAGCGGTTTCAGTAAGGTCAGTGTGGGAATGATGTTACGGGCAGCACGCAGCGGTAGCTGAGCCAAGCTGTTCACCTCTTCCTCTTCCTGGCAATCTGAATTGCATTTCGGGAGCTGCCTGACACGTGCCTGAGCCACAGCAGATGTCTGCTTGCCTTAATGCACCCGGCTGTGAAACCACCACAGTTTGGGAGGTGATTCATGGGCTCTACCTCCACTGTAAACAGTCTTTTGCACAGGACTTGAGAGTTATCCCTATGTTGTGATTAAGCAGCCTTGGTAACAGGTGCAACTACTGAAGTAAGTACAGCCAAAGACATTTTTATCTAAAGAGGTACGTCAGGACTGAAAATATATGTGCTAGGGGGAATTATAATGGCTCTACATGTATGTTTTATTTTCTCAGTACGGGGCAACGCAGAAAATGAAACATCATCCGTTCTCTCAGGCAGCATGAAGACCTGATTCATGACAACTGTGCTTCTACAATAAAGCTGTAAAGTTAAATAAACATAATGCAAGAGGTGGGGTGTTTTTGAGCAGCCTCCTAGCACCCTCTGGATAAATTTGATCTCGTACCCTTGGATTGTGGCAGCTGCAGTCTCAGCTGAAGAACAAATGTGCCAGTTCACCTCACTTTATTTGTGAGATAAGTGCCAGTCTCTGAAATGAGCCTGTCTGCTCTCTGATGAAAGCATGGGATTGTTTTGTCCTACTTTTAGGTATCTGAAATGTGGGTCACTGAGATGCAGGACACATTAGTGTGACAATTTTAGGCCTGAAGGGACAGTGTTGGCTGTTGATGTCTGTTAGAGTGTGAAAGTCAGGACTTCTAGGTCAGCTGTTACTGATTGTTGAGCCTGATGCAAGCATTGTCTAAAGCCTCTGCTTTAAACAGAGAAGAGGTTGGTTTCAGCTTATTCTTTTCTGGGTGTTAATAACAGAATTTGAGTCTTGGTTTTGAGGATGGAGAAAAAAAAAAAAGCCTGTGAGTAAGAGAGTTGGGGCATTGCTTGGAGAGAGCTCAGAAATGGTACATGGTGCATCTCCTGGCTGTGGCTGGGAACTCTGCCTATCTGAACACTGCTCTTGGTCTTGCAGGACCACGACCACCTCTTCATCTTCATCAGCTTCAGAGACCTAGTGTGTGTTGAGGCCTCCAATGTCTCATGTCCCTCAGGACTGTGTATTCCTCCGTTACTGAGCAGCGGTATAAAAAGTACATGTTGGGTTGCGTTGCTTACACTGGCTAATAGCAATGCAAGTGGCATCCAGTGGTGATGCAGCTGAAGAAAGGAGGTCCTCATCCAGAGAGTGTGGTCCCCCTTGGGTGGGAAGCTGGTCCTCTAAACACCTCCAGGCTGGAATCACTGTTGTTTTATGACGTGACCATGTAATTTGATGAGAGAGGCTGATCTTTCTTGTGTCTGTTTGAGAGGACAGAGGGAGCAAACTTATGTGGCTAACTTCTGTTACCTGTGTTTTACACAAAAACAGGAATTAGCTGGGACTCAACACAGGCAGAGTAAATTGAATTTTAATCTCTGCAGCACAGTGTGTTAGTGGTTGACCTCAGAGTGTTTGTCCTTGTTCGTTACATGCCTTTGCAGCGCTAATAGTTGTAGTGTGTATTGCTGTGTTGGTGACAGGAGGAAAAATCTCTTTAAGAACATTTAACAAAGGAAAGTGGAAACTGTGATAGCTGTAAATTTTAATATCTTTCCCAACTGTGGTCCTAAGTGGTCTTGTGGCATTAACTACTGTTTCAGTGGCAGGTACAAAATATAGCCAAAATTTCTTGTCTCATTTCAGGCTGCTGCACGAGCATTTCCAGAAGCTGGATAAAATTACGTTGCTTGTTGCGGCAGGTCTTTGTGCTGAATGATGCTTGTTAGGGATGGTTAACATCCCTCTTGCGGGTGCCAAGTCTGGATGCCGCTGTCAGAAAGGCTGTGGCAATGAAGCCCAGTCCTTAGCAGCAGTTTCGGGAGCAGTCTGCCTGTCTATTTATCCTGAGTGTATTCTTATGTTTGTATCCTGCAGGTCGTGTTGATCATGGACAGTGAAGAAATCCCAACTTTTTCGAGTCCAAAGGAGGAAACTGCGTATTGGAAAGAGCTTTCCTTGAAATACAAACAAAGGTACTGTTGTAGATTTGAAGGCTGGATTTGTTTTTTAATGACCAAAACATTGTTTAATCTATTTCTCTGCAAGGCTATGCCAAGATGGGTATTAGATATTTTAGGAAGAATCTCTGCCTTTCCAGCTTTAAGTCAAGCTTTAAAATTCCCAGCCTGGTGGGACCTGAGTGTTTCTTGCACGATATTACCATGCCATGAACTCCAGGCTATGTTTTGAGCATGTTTGAGCAAGAGCAGAGCCCTTTCGCGATCATGTGCATCTTTGTATAATTGAAGTGCTGCCTTAAGTAGTATCTTGATGTTTTATCATAAGAAAGCACCTTTGGGCTTGCCTTGTGTCGTTACTCTTCCCTCGAGCTTCTTGTAGTTGAATTACCGGTATGAAAAGTGGCTGATTGGTGTCTACTGCAATTTATTGAAGTGTATTCTACCTCATAGTCCAGCCTGTACCAGTGGTTTACATCTTTTGGGGGGCACAGGGCTTTTTGGTTACCAAAAATGACAAGAGAAGTTGTCGTCTTGAGTAATGCTGTGCTTCTTGTGGGATTGGGGTTTGTTTGGGTTTTTTACTGGAGGGGGGGGGGGGGGGTGTGCATTAGAGGCTCGCAGTTTATTTTCTTTGGAAGCTTTCCTTGCATTCAGTATTACTCATGTGCAATTGAGATAAAGCCATTTAAAGCTCCCTCAAGACCGAAGAGTCCAAGATGCTTGTTTGCTTGGTTTTGGTGTTTTTCCAGGGGTGGGTATGTGGAGGGCCCTGTCCACATGGAGAAAGCTAACCTGGTTTGAGGTGTCAGAAAATTTTCTCTCTTGGACTCCAGTGGATATGTTGTTTCCTAAAACCTTGTTAGTTTTCTTTGCTGCTTCCTAAGAGCAGAGCTATTATGTACAGTAAAGATGCAAATTTAACAACCAAAGTATGTGGAGTGGCTACTTCTAGTATTTAATAACTTGCAGTAATATAAGGTAGGTATGTGCTGGCTTCCTGCCGTGGTGCTCAATAACCCTAAGATTCAAACCTTTGCACTTTTCAAGAACCTTAAATTTCCAGGTAGTGCAGAGATCTAGAAGCTGATGTTCTCTCTTACAATTTTTGACCAAAACCAGGCTAAATGTTTTATTTCATTCATTGACTCTATCCTCCTAGCAGTGAAAGCTAATGGAGTACAAAGTGGTTGTCAGACTCCCATGAATCCTGTAAATAGCTTTGATACAAGTTTGTATTCACACATGCATTTAATGTAGCTGTTTGTTTGATGTAAGAGAATTAATTTCCTTTTATAGCTAAGCTTAATGAGTAATTTCTCTATTTCCCTTGTGGTTTTTTTTTCCCCTTAGAGGTCTGTGGATGACACTTAAGTATTCTGAACTCCTGTTTTTTCAGCTTATTATTTTAAAAAGAGCTGTGGATTTTGTTTTAACTTGGGAGATGCCGAATCTTCAACTGATTAAATCCTTTCCTTACAGCTTCCAGGAAGCTCGTGAAGAGCTGGCTGAATTTCAGGAGGGAAGCAGAGAATTAGAAGCTGAGTTGGAGGCACAGCTAGTGCAAGCTGAGCAGCGGAATAGAGATTTGCAAGCAGATAACCAAAGACTGAAGTATGAAGTGGAAACATTAAAGGTAGATCTTTTCTGTAACAGCATTGCCTCTTCTTACAGATATGTCTAGGATCTCATTTTAGATTATCTGTTCTGTTCTTTGTCACTGAATATCCAAATGAAGTAAAGGAGTTGTCTATTTAAGATCCGGACTTGAGTCTGGCGTGTACTCCAAATAAGGCCAGCAACTTACCATGGAAATTTCTGGCAGAATTTTTCTTGTTCACGTCATGAAATTCTTGTCATGGAGTTTGTGCTCGTTTGTTTGAATTCTCTAGGCTTTGCCAAGTAGTAGCTTTATTAGTTACACAGGCAATGTCAGCATAGCAACAGGGTGGACAACACAAGTATGTTTTGTCAGACCACTGTGTTATCATCTGTCTTTGCATACTAGTTTTCTTGCCCAGAAGATCTCCTTGATTTTTATGAGACTTTAAAGAAAGCTGAAGATTTGTGCATATCTTTCAGAGAGAATCTCTTAATTCTTCCTTAACAGCCGTATCTGTGGAGGCAGGAATTACATAAGGATCTGCATGTGCAGAAGGTGACTTTTAATTGATGCCTCTGTGTTAACAAGTTCTTGCCTCTTTTGGAATCTTGGAAAAGCATTTTTGGTAGTCTTGGGTTATTTTTGTGAAGGCAAAGGTTGGAAACTTACCCAGTGGAAATAAAGTTTATGGAATTACTTGTTCACTCATCCAATCCCAGCTGTATCTTTAAGGTCAATACATGTTTTATAAGGTCAGTAGTTTTTCCATGAGCCCCTACCCGCCCCCTCAGCGCTGGTGAGAGCGTGTTTGGGAATTAATTTTTCCAGTCTTTCGAAGATGAGCTTGCGGACCTGGAGGTTTTGTAACAGATTTCAGTGGCTCTTATTTTTTGCTAATGGAGATGTTAGACAAGTTCTGCAAACAGCGTGGCTATTGTCAAGGGAGAGGCACCAAAGGGGAGGCTGTGCAGCTAGATTTCTCTCTGGCTTCCTAAATGTTTGAGGCTTCAGAGCAGCTGTCAGTGCAGGCTGTTGGGAACAGATGCAGGGGATGCATCTCTGAGCAGCCAGCTGTGTCGTGGCGAGATGTCTGGGTACAACGCAGCATTTGTGATTTTACACTGTGTCCAGCTCTGATGTTTTGAGCATGTTCCTTCTACCTCTCCAGTTTCTGCTCTGTGTAACCAGCAATCCCATGGCAGCAGACTGCAGTGAGTCTGTTTCTTTCTTTGTTCCATTTTACTACTGATGTCTTGGAGAGTGTAAGTGACTGATATTTATCTCGCTACTTCTTTCTTTCAGGAGAAACTGGAGCATCAGTATGCACAAAGTTACAAGCAAGTGTCGTTGTTAGAGGATGACCTGAGCCAGACACGGGCTGTTAAAGATCAGCTGCATAAGTATGTGAGGGAGCTGGAGCAGGCCAATGACGACTTGGAACGTGCAAAGAGGTAAAGGCTGCAAGCCTCTTCTCGCCTTAAAGCTTTCACTAGATCTCTTCTTTGCTATTCAGATTGATCATTTTATTGTTCTTTAAGAGGGGAAAATAATGCACACTGAAAGGAACCCAAACAAACCCCAAGACACTTGATTATCCAAACACTGCAGTTTACCCTTGGAGTGCACCTCCATCAGCTGGTAGTTACGTTACAGCAGGAAAGGCAGGGGGGGCAAAGTGCTTCATGTTCCTGTGAGAAACAAGCAGTGCAAGCAGGCTCAGAGCAAGCTAGGCCAGAGCGCTCCTTTTGATACTACCGACTAGGTGACTCTTGAAATATATTTGTGATCCTTGTAGCTCAAAGCTCCTTTGAAGTAAGAGACTAATGCTTTACATAGTGCCTTTTAAATAAAACAGGCCAAAGGAGTCTCCTCTTCCCTTGCATAACAGCTTAATGACTGTAGGGAACAAATCTGTCCTGTATAAGTGCATAAAATGATTGGGCTGCTGTTAGAAACGCCCAGTTTAGGAGTAGGTCATGCTTCCGTTTTGCTGAATGGGAATTTTGCCATTGATTCAGTGGGATCAGGAATGAGCCTCTGGCTATCTGGCAAAAAGATCTGAGAGCTGAGGCCCTGTTTCTACAAGGCTCTTAACCTCATGACTAACTTTTGACACACATGAGTTATCCCACTGAAATCATGGAACGAATTGGGTCTTAGGTAATACCCCAGTGCCCTGCTTTCTGCGCTCGCTGGGCTGTTGCCTGGCCAGAGCTCTGGAGAGTGCAGCACCACCTGAGCTAATGCACTGATTAAATATATGGCTTTGGAGCACGGCTTAGGAAAAATGGAGATGGGCTCGCTGGACTGGCTCTTTCCCAGCTCTTTGGTACACCTCTGAGAGCCAGATGCTATCATTTTCTTTTCGTCTTATTCCCCTGTTTCTTTGGAGTTTATTAGTCCTTTCTAAGAAGCATTTCCATAGCTTTCAAATGACTGACTTGAATATAGACCTTGCTAACATTTTTTTCTCTATTATGTTTTTGAATACGCTTTTATGTTTGCTGAGCTGAAGAACCTAATATTCTGGATTTTGTTTCTAGGGCAACAATAGTTTCATTGGAAGACTTTGAACAAAGGCTGAACCAGGCTATTGAGAGAAATGCCTTTTTAGAAAGTGAACTGGATGACAAGGAATCGTTGCTAGTTTCTGTACAGAGATTAAAGGATGAAGCGAGAGGTATGGATTGCTTGATTAGTTCTGTGTCTTGGTACATTGTGGGCTTGCTAACAAAGACGTGTAGCAACCAAAGCTTATGTTTATAGAAAGCCTCACATAATGAGACTTGAACTGGATGCGTAATGTAAGCGTTAGGTATTTCTTACTAACAGTGTGTTCTCTATTCTTTATATGTCCATTGTAGCTAAGAGGAAAACCTTCCTCATGTAGGGCAAAATTAATATCAGATTCATTCAGGATTTTTAACCCAGGTGGGTACAAAAATACTGTCTTCCACAGACGTAATAGAGTTGAGGAAAGTTCAAAAGTTGCCATTCACTGTGGTTTCGTGCCTTTTATAGGAAGTAAACCAAGATACGACAGGGGAATAGATGATAAGTGGCTAAATAACTTTAAAAAATCCCGTCTCCTGTGTTCCTTCTAAATCTCTTGGAAATTGCCTAGTTTATTTAAGATATTCCAGTGAGGACTGTGGATAGACCTGTGGGATCAGAGATGTTTGGGATAGCATTCTGGGATATGATTAGGATTTGGGAATTCCCCATTGGGTTTCACATTGAGGATGCCGTGGAAGCATTTTTTTAATGGTTGGTGGAAACTGATTCTCTAATAGTGGGGATGATCTGCTCATAAGCCTATGCCTCCCATTAATGTAGTTTAGAGATTAGTGGTTTTCAACTTTGTCTCCCAAGTGAAGGTTTCTAAAATAATTCCTCAGTTACAGCCTAGATCTGAGTGGAAGGCAACACACTTGACAGCAGGCTGGTATATTCTGTAGTTGTTCTTTGTAAACCTTTTTGAACCAACTTTGTGCCCCACAAATTGAAGGCCTCTATTGGAAGCACTGGGTTTTTATAATAAATGTGAAAAGGGAGATAAAGTATTTCCTGAGGAAATGTACGTATAGTAATTTGGGGTTAGGGCAATAATACTGGAAAAAAACAGCAAAACCTACGGAGTGTTCTCAAGAACACTGGAATAATTGGTAAAAAAGACATCTTGTTTCTTGGATGAGTCATTTGGAAATTTTTAGCATTTGTTAGGGTAGCAAAGCTCCATGTTACTTCCCTCTGACAGCAAGCAGGAACACTATAGGCCCCTAAAAGGACTGATACAGTGTCAAACTCAAATATAACATTTCTGATTGAACAGCCACAATTCCTCTTCTAGGAGCCCAGATAGATTTTCATTTCAGCTGTGCTGTTTTGCTTAAAATCGGTTCTAAATATTTGTAATAACTTAAAAGCCATAATGTACAAATAATTTTCTCTTGCACGTTATACCAGATTGAAATGGGGAGTACGACGTCTGTAAAAGATTAAGTTTCTCTACCCAAAAAGGAACATCCCCTTGTAATGTAATGTTTATTTGCATTTGTCCTTCAAAGGATTTTATAGATTTGTTGCTGAACTGTGCTGGATGCTCTTTTTAGCAAATGCGGGTGGAAATGGGAGGGGGTAAGGTAGGGGTAAGCAGCGATCTGGAGAGGAGGTGAGAATAAAACACAGGTTTCCTAATCTCAAGTCTCTTCTCCTGTCATTTGGAGTACCCAGCCTCTCCAGTCTGCTCTTTTACTTGTTGAGGCAGCAAGAAACTAGATACAGACTTTTGACTGTCTTTGGCTAGCGTGGAGTCTGGTGGATTATTAACTGGAAGAACAACATGGGGAATTGGAAACATGAGAATAGGTCATTCCTCCCTTTTTCCAACCTCTGAGCAGGACCTGAATGTAGTTCAGTATGCATTATTGTCCAGCTACAGTTTTTGTAACGCACTCTCCAAGGGACTCGCACTACAGGTGAGGAAAAATACTGAGGTGAAGCCCCCACTGTGCTTGCTGGGGCTACCCAGCACTCTGGTCCTGGGAGGGCTGTGTTTGCTGCCTCGCTACTCCCAGCTGAGACGGGAGGTGATGGTGTTGGGCTGTGAGTGCTCTGAGATGGGGTCCCCGCTGCTGGAGAAAGCCAGCAGCAGGCAATTAATAGTGTTGTTGCAAACTGTTTCCTCCTCCCTCCCAAATGAATAAGAGTGTGTGTTTGAGAAATCAGTCACCAATACGTGTGGGTCTTTTCTTCTTTCGCCCCTCAGACTTACGGCAAGAGCTAGCAGTACGGGAGAGGCAACAAGAAGTCACCCGAAAGTCAGCGCCCAGTTCTCCGACTCTAGACTGTGAAAAGATGGATTCGGCTGTCCAGGCATCTCTCTCCTTGCCAGCTACGCCCGTTGGAAAAGGATCAGAAAATAGTTTTCCTTCCCCCAAAGGTATAATTCATAGAAACTGTGTCTAGTATTCAATACAAACAATTTCAGACCAGGTGCTTGTTAGTGAACTTGAAGTAAACATAGGTACATGTGGATCCCACACACATTGCATAAGGTATCTTTAAATTCTGGGGCAGCATCAGGTGCATTTAAGGAGTATAATGAGTAAATAGCACTGTAGAGAAGGACAGTGAAGCTAGATATTGCTTTTTGGGGGGGTGGGGGTTTGCACTCTGCAGTAGACGCCTGCAGCAGAGCACTGAAGATGTTTGGGATTGCAGGGAGGTGCAGTGACTGATAATTCTGCTTCAATGTGGAGTAGCCGTGGTGGGTAAACAGTAGGCAGGAATTTGAACAATCCAGACTGCCTCTGTAACCACATGTACTTTTCAGGGGTCTTATACTCGTTGTGAGGCAGCAGGATGTTACTCCAGTCCCCTTCCCCATCTGGAAGGCTCTGGACAATCACAAGGATTAATACATTATTTTTCAAATTAGAATGAGTAGATTCCAGAGGAAGCTCTGGCTGGATTAGATGGATTGTGGGCAATAGCCTTGCAGATGGAGAGTGCGTGAACTCTGCATGTAGGTCTAATGGGAAAGAGGGCAGTGGACAGGAATTAAGCCTTTTTTTTTTCCCATGGCTGGTGATCATGTAGTCTGTGCGTTATTGTGGGGTAATTGTATGAATAGCCTGTAGTAGAATTTTAGATTTACCTTTTTATGTAGAAGCTGATATATTTGAATTAAAAAAAAAAAAAAAATGTGGAGGAGTGGAGCATATAATAAAATGTGTCTGTTTGCAGCTATACCAAATGGATTTGGTACCAGCCCCCTTACTCCTTCAGCTAGAATATCTGCTCTCAACATTGTGGGAGATCTGTTACGGAAAGTGGGGGTGAGTGCTCTGAACTGAAGTATTCCTAGCTCTGTGCTGCTGTCACTGAGCTTTCATCCTTGTGAGCGATAACAACAAGGCCTTGGGCCATACTGAGTGCATGCTGTAGTTTCCAGATCATCCATACTCAATGTTTAGTATGTGACGATGTGGGCTTTTTTAATTATCTTCATTTGTAAAACATGTTACTGAGGTTCTGATGCCAGCTTTGGGTGATGAAATTAATATTTGGAGTAAAAAGTTTCTCAAGCACTTTGGTATATGGGGTTAGACACTGTCAGCGACTTGTTCTTACTTCAAATGGGGTCTGCGGCTTCTTCTCTTATGAGACCACGATGCAGGACTGGACCTCAGACTCTGGGTGCCTGCTGCACAGTTCCTGTATGTCATGGGAGGGGAGCTGAGGTCATGCTGGCAGTGTCTCCTCTTGTGCCTGGAGAAATCTGCAACAGGTGCTGAAAATGGAGGAAAAAAAAAAAAATAATATCTAGAAACTTCTGATCAGAAAGTGAGAAAATAAATCGGGTGAAAGCCAAATGTTCCCATCTGTAGTTGTTGATGGGGAAGTGAAACGCGTGAGTCTTTAAAGGGATTACCAGTATAAGCAGGGAAGAAGTGGTTTAAACATCTGGTACAGTGTTGTTTAGGATGCTGGGCTTTCCAGTTGAATGAAGACAAGACTTTTGAGTTATGAGAAGCTTGTTGACGTGCCTCAGTGGTTAGTGTTATGAATGGAAGCATGGACAGCCTCGGTGTCTAGCCTCCGGTGCTGGCTTTGCTCTGTCTCTTGTGGCTAACACTGAGAATGGCAATAGCTGCAGTACAGACAGTTGATTTAGCAGAGTTTGAAATTAAAAACTACCTTGTTGCTTGCATTTGGAGCCAGTGAGCTCGTAGTTGGTTTGAAAGGGCAGCAGGATGACTCGGGGTTATGGAGTGACGTGTTTAAAATGGGATCATTGTGAGTAAGAGTCTGCAGGGGATTTAGGGAGCTTAATCACAATCCTGTGTGATTACTCTGCGAGGACAGGAAATGCCAAATAAGCATGCTTCTTTCCCAGCCTGCTCTTAGACACACACTCTGCCACCAATACAAAATTCCAGCTCACACATTTGTTTAGTGACAATTGTAGGTTGTTCAGGATTTCTTTAGGTTTGGCTACTCACAGGATGCCTCATCTCCCTGCCTTAGGCTCCTTTTCTCTGCAAGAGGTTTCCCCTCAGCTTTCTTGCTTGCAGCTGAGACAGGGGGTCACTTGGCACAGATCACACGGGCTATTTCCAGCTGATAGGTGCTTTGAGACCAAGAGATGCGTAGTTATCTATATCTGCCTATATAGTCACTAAGTAGGGTTACGTGGATTTCTAGAAGACGACTGTGTAGAGTTCGCTTACTTGTGATAGCATGTCAGTGCCTTATTAATGGAATAATTTTTCTATGTGGAATAGGACCAACCCCCATGTTTGGGGAGATGAGTTTTTGTCTCCAGTGCATGCATTTGCAAGCCTGTGAATGCCCCCAAGCAGGGGGTGGATATAACAAATAGTTGCAAGGACTTTCTGCTAGACCAGACAGATACTCAAGTTAAGTCTCAGTTTGTGACCGATGGCAGAAAGGGCAGGTGATGTTCTGAAGTGAAGGAGAGAATCAGGATTTTGGTCTCCCTCCTGCCAGGAGTTAGTGGATGAGGCAGAGACTGTCATCTTGTATAGGGAAAAAAAGATCTCACCGGGCTTGCTTGGTGGTAATAGAGATGAGGTACAGACCATGGAGATGGGCATAGCTGCTGCCTTTGATTCCTCTTCTGATGTAGCAGCTCTTGTTCTGAAGGATATCAGTGAGGCTTAAGAAACTAGCTTTGTTTTGCAGGCCAAGATTAAGAAAGAAATGCTAGAAGGCATTGTCCTGGGGGGAAAAAAAAAGTCAATTTTCTCTCCCAAAAGTTGAGGATTCTGTTTTCAGCTCTGTCTTAGTCTTCTGATTAGCTTATGCCAGCCTTACTGCAGCTGCTGAAGCAAGAAGTTTTGGTAACTTCTGCTAGGCGTTGGCTTCCTTATTTTAGGTAATTAATTGAGAGTTGATATTTTCTAAAATCAGAGCCCTAATGGAACTGAGTCATGCCTGGCAGTCTGCATCAGCATCTTGTTGTGTGGATTTCCTTTGTGGTTGTGTGACAGAGAAAATGACAGCTTTGTTCCCATTTAGTTCAGTTTATGACAAAGATGATCACAGTGGGGTCATGACAAAGCCTGAACTCGAACAGCAAAATACTTTCTCTTAATGGTATTAATTTTTTGACATCATTTTTTTTTTTTCCCTTTCACAGGCCTTAGAATCCAAATTAGCTGCTTGCAGAAATTTTGCAAAGGACCAGGCATCACGGAAATCCTACATTTCAGGGAACGTTAACAGCAGCATTATGAACAGCAATGGCACAAAATACCCTCATCCGGGGCATACTTCTTTCTTTGACAAAGGGTAAGTAAGGATAGATTTTTGCCCTAAAGGGGAGTGCGTTTGAGTGCTACTTGGAGCGGAAGTTTTTCTTGGCTTGTCTTTAGCCCACCACAGGTTTCATCCTGTAGGACAAATAATTTGTGAAGCCAAAGTCTCAAAGGGATGGGGAAAATGACAGTGCTAATTGCTGTAAAGCAAAGAGAAAAGCAAGCGTGATTGTCCCATAGCTGATAGGATGTCAGTGCCTGTTCTGTCCCTCTGCTGCCTAATCTCTTGGTGGCTGCATCTTGGGTAATACAAAAACCCCAGGCAGAAAATCGGTTACTGAAGTGAACGTGCCCTTTTGAAAGGATCTCAAGTAAGTAGTGATGGAGTTGCCATAGTTACTGGTGCGCTCGTGCGTGGGGAAGTACATTAACTGCAAATCTGGAGATTCCCTTGCTGAGAACAGCTGAGTGCAGGCAGCAAATGCTCACTTGGAGGGTGGTGCCCTGTTTGCTTTACTCCTCCTGTATTAGGGGAAAAGAAACCGTCATTAATCGCGTAATTCTGGCTGGCTGAGGGGGTGACTGCCTCCATGCTGTGCGTCAGCTCTGAAGCCAGAAACTGCTTTCACAGGAAAAACTACCCCACATGTCTCCCGTGACTCGCCTGTGGTTAGAGCTTCCTCTCGGATACTGGGAAGTGGTTCAGCAGGAGGATTTTCCCCACAGTCCCTCATAGCATGGGGCTCTGTGGTTGTATGAGCAGCCCTGAGGAGCAGGGCAAAGAGCACAGTGGTCCTCCAGTGCTGGCACAGTGGTATTGCGAGCTATGTGTGGTGTCACTGGGCAAAACACCCTCCATGTTCCCTGCATGGTGATAGTCTCCTCAAGCCAGTGCAATTTAATGCTAATATTCAGCACATCCTCAATCCAGAATTTATTTTAGAGAATTAAATGAGCTGTTACCAACCTAAAGAGCACCATACAGAGAGCAGACAAACTGAGCTTCCTACAGTCATCCTCGTTTGAGCTGAGGCGCGTTGCTGCGTGGGTAGTGGGGCAAGTTGCATCTTAGAAACCGTCATTCGGAGTTTTTAGAGGCACTGTTGTCTGCTGCTTTTGGAAAGGAGGAGTTTGGAGACTTAACGAAGTCAGTGTCATGTGCAAATCCGGTTGTATGTACGCTGCAAGGCTAACTGGGGTCTGGGCATCACCACAGAGCGCTCACACTTGCAGCGCGCAGGCTATGTTTCAGGTGTGAGCTGTCAGGCAGTTGCTAGGGAGAGATTATAGCTGATTTTAGGAGGCAGCATGGCTATATTGAGTTGTGGTGTGACAAATAAGCTGATTGCTCTGTGGGGTGGGGTCAGTTTTAATTATCCAGATTGTTATCACACTTGTTATCTGGGCTGGCTGTCTGGAGTTAGGAGCAGGTTGTAGCTGAAAAAAACTCAGCCTTCTGAAAGATAACTTCTACAGCAGACTCGGAGGACGTTAGTGGGCTAGAAAAGGGGGTGGAAATGACTGATGTGCTTATCTGCAAGTTCTCAGAGATCCCTGCATGGCCCTGCTGTCCTGTCCCTCTCCTCTGCACCTCCGAATGCTGCTCACCTCTCCCCTTACATCGGCTCCTGCTCCGCCTTGCTGCCCCCATCAAGGTCTGTGCACAGTGGGGGTGATAGCAGGTTCTGTGCTGTGTCCACGTCTCCACGGCTGCTGTGTAAAACCGGCACAATTTTGTCTGTGCATGTAAGCTAAACCAAGGTGTTACATAAATGAGGTCAGCCCCATTGTGCCTGCCTGCTGCAGCAGCCGCCGAGCTCCCAGCCATGCTGGCACACGTTGCTGGCGGGCATTGGATCCAAAGCACACTGTGGTGGCTGGGCACGAAGGGCTGAGCTGAGGCATGCCCTTTTTTCTCCCCTCTCCTCCTCCTCCTCCTCCTTCTCCTCTTCCTCTCTCTCTAGCCCCTGTGCTCTCCTCCCTGCCCCTAATTGTTACTCAAGACTGAAAGAGCCACATGTGATCATAGAACTGATCCACTCCCCAGCTGCTGCCTAAAGAACAGCCCAGTTGTTGGGTGGTGGGATTGGGATGGAGGTAACTCAGCCACATCATTACAGTTCCATTTAATTTCCTTCCTCTGCCATTTTCTTGATTCAAATGTTTGAGTCTCTGTCTCCCATCAAACACCTGCTCTTTGCTTGCGGAGTGGAGCTGAGCGGGCAGCTGAAGACAGTGATAGGCAGGAGCTGGCACAGGGGAGCATCGCTTTAAGGGAAGCCTGGAGGACAGCTGCACTCACACGAAAGCTTTGCGGGAGGATTGGAAGAGTCAGGATTTATCTACTTTTTTTGTTGTTTTTTAAAGCTCAACAAAATCTGCTGTAAGATTAGTTTCCTGCAGACTTGTTCCTTCAGGAACGTGCTGGTTCTGTCCAGGTGCCAGGGCATGGCAGAACAGCACCTGAGGATGTTCTCAGATGGATACCTGTCTCTTGCTGTTGTAAATGTTCTTAATAGGTAATTAACTTCGATCCAGTTGGGGAACAAAATGGCTCTGACCTTGATGGGCTCCACAAAGGCCTGGCACTGGAACAGCAGAGCTGAGACAGCTTGTGATCCCACATTGGGTGTTTGTTCCTTGGGGCACTAACTCCTTGGTCACTGCTCCCCTTCCTACACTATTGAATATGAAAGTCCTTGTAGGTGATGTTTATTTTTAGGTTATTTTTTGTGAATCTGATGGGCTTTTTTTTAATAAAACAAGCTGAAGTTCGAATGTGAGATGTGCCTCTGGTTGCACGCTTCTGGCAGTCCTGTGAAACATGAAGGTATATTTACACAGCAGATGCTGTTATCCACAACCCTGATCGTAACGCATCAGGCTGTGAAATCAGGGCTGCCTTTCCATTCCCTAGTCCACCTCTTATAAAAAAAGTTTCCCTGGAAAAGAGGGAACTGTGGATAACTCAGATGCGGGTGAGTAATCCCATGTCCTGTAACATGCTTTGCAATGCTCTAGGCTTCTATCTGGATCATGCGCTTCTGGCAGTGGAGCGTGGTGGGAGTGCTGGCTGTCACTGTCACCCTTCACCTGCCCGTGCAGAGCAGAGTCTCATTATCAAAGGTCAAAGAGGAGAGGTCTGGTGAGGTTTAGTGTGACACCTTTACTTTGCCCCATTTCTTGCATCCAGGGTTATGCCCAAGAATGTCTTTATTGTGTGCATAACCTGTTTCAATTTTTCTCCACTAGGCGTGAAAAGGTCATATTCCCCACCTTGGTCATGGGTAAATGAATTCATTTGCAATGATAAGCTGCATGCATTTTAACTTGGTGCTTGGAGGTGCAGAGCTGATGGTTATGCTAACTGCATGAGGTAGTTCTCTTAGCATTACAAACTAATAGTCCGTTATCAAAGCCTGAGGCTATAATCTCTCTCTCTCCTTACTTTAGATAAACTTCTCTGGTGCTGTTACCTGTTGCAACCATAAGATTGAGTGCTGCTTGCTTTCTTGATCTAATTAGTACTTCTTCAAATGCATGCATGTTTCTGATTGAGTTGGTCGCATCAGAGATACGGGATGAAGTATTTCTGCTGTTAATTTAGTTAATTTTGAAAGTTAGTTTGCCCTTTGATAGTGTTTTTCCTTCAACCTTTTCTTGGCTATCGGCTTGCCAGTGCTTGGTTGCCGTGGTTCTGGCTAATGGGAAAGCAAAGGCACAGATGTGCTGGGAGCCGGCCAGAGTTCTGCAGCAGAGGGAGAGGCTGGTGTGGTCTGAAGCACGTGGCTAGAGGCAGCGGTGCTCCTGCGCGCTGTCCCCGTCCCTGCCTGGCACGGCCGTGCCAGCTGGAAGCACATGTGGTGGCACAGTTGTCCCAGCAAGGCTGCGCAGGGAGCGGGGTGGTGGGCTCCGCAGGAGGGGGTCCTGCGGCACAGGGGCTCGGGGCAGGCAAAGCCTGCACGCACTAAGGGTCGGACTCACCTCACACCCGTCTCTCGATGGAACGTGGAGGTTTCCCTGTGCTGTCGAAAAGTGTGGGTCCCTACCAGCCTAATCTGCCACAGCCTTGTCCCTGTTGTCCTCCTTACATCTCCGTCCTGGGTGTTCTTCTACCTCCTCGTGCTGTTACTGCTTCTTGGGAGAGTAAGTGGTGTGTTTTAAAGCACTGACCTGTCTGGAAACTCGCTTTTCCTCTTGTTTTCTTGTGGGGCTGGTCTCCAAGTATGCTTCAACCACATCCTCAGGCTGGGCTGCTCGGCCACAGGAGAATCTTCTCCTGAGGTTTTGTTGGATACTTAGAGTAGAGAGAGTCTTGGAGATAAGGTGCTGAGTACAAAATACAGCTTGAAATAAAGATTAATGAGGAAAAAAAAATAATCTTTAACAATCAGAGGGCAGAGAGAGCGGTTGGAAATGGGCACAAAGTCCAGGCCACGGCCAGTCCAGGCCGAAGTCCAGGCTGCAGGAACAGGCTGTCAGAAACATCCATCAGAAACCACTGCGGGGGATGTTTTCAGCAGGGACCGCTGTTTTTGGCTCACTTTGAAGATCTGGAGCCCCGTTTCTCAGGAAGCCCAGAGCAAGGGCGCACAGTGCAGGCCCCACAGAGCGTGTTGGGTGTGAGGGATGGGGAAACGAGGCAGAAGCAGGAGGCAAGTGATCTGGCTGGGGTTAATCACTGCGGGCAGGTTTCCGGGCCGTTGGGCAGCGTCAGCTCTGCAGCAGCCCTGCACATGTGCCGGGCCTGGGCAGAGCAGCCGGAGGCTGGAGCGATGCACGTGCTGCTCCTGGTGCTGTCTGAGACCTTGGAGACGGAGCACAAGGACTTTTCTTCCCAGCTCACTTCTGGGAGGTGACGCAAGAGTCATCCAGCGCATTTTATTTGTTGTTTTTTACAGTTCTGCTTAGCGTATTTTATTTTCCTTTAACTCTGTTTCTAACTGCAGTAATGCTGATTTCTTTCCCCTTTTTTGTGCATTTTCCTGTTACTAACAGAAATCCATGGCTGGGTAAGACCTCAGTAAGCTCAGCCATAACACCAGCTTTCAGTATCCCCCCAGTTGCTGCTACTATTTGAAGCCTTTTCCTGTGCCCCACTTACTGAACCGGCTTTCTGCAAATCAAAGCCGCTGCTTTATCTCTATTTCTGCACCAAGGGCAAGTTTGGGCCAGCAGGATGTGATAAACAATGCGGGTAACTGACTCCAGGAGCTGATCCTGGGAGAAGCTGCCACAAACAAGTGCTCTGTGTTGCCTTCCTGCTCTTTTTTTTTTTTTTTTTTAATTAGCAAACAATGGGGAAACCTCAAAAGGCTTCCAAATGAGGATTCCTATCTTTTCCATCTTCAGCAGAAAACCTGCTTGTGTTTCCTGTGTGCATTGTAGTGCTGGGAGCACTCCCTATCTTGCGCTGATTAACACTTGTAACCCTTACGGCACTCATCCTCCTGCTGCCGCAGCTCTGCGGTGGGGCTTGGTCTCCCTTCTTGGCTTCAGCTTCACTGGGTGATTTGCAACACTGGTGATTTAGGCAAAGTCCTGTCCTGTCCATGTGGCATCTGTGCTGAGCGCCTGATTGCTGCATGGCCTCAGGCCTTGTTTCGTGAGCCTCCGGGAGATGGAAGAGGGCACCCAAGCTGCTAAATGTGCATCTGAGCAGGAGCTGAGGAGGGTTAGACATGTGTTGCTTCATTTAAAAGAAGAAACTGCCTGCAGAGGCAGCTCTGTTGGATGGTGACGGCTGCAGGGAGGCGTTCTCCCCACGGGCAGAGCTTGGGTGTTGGAAATCCACTTTGGGAGCAGTTGGTGCCCCACAAATAGCAATATTTGAGAAGTTTGTCCTGCTTGATTTGGCCTGTCCCTGGTGTAGCACCATGTGCTGATGCCACGCGTTGGGTTTGGATTCAAATACGTCGTGTCAGGGAGGCAGATAGGCAGTGACATGGAGGTACCTGGTGGCAGGGAGGGCAGCTGGCTTGATGCAGAGGGGAATGATGTGCCAAAGTTTGAGCATGGCCCCTTCTGCCCAGCCTCATGCAGAGCTGCAAGGGAGCACTGGGCTGCAAGGAAAGGCTGCACGGGGAGCGGCAGCACTTGCTATGGGCTTCAAAGGGACCAGTTGTCCTCCCCAGCCTGGCTGTCTCGCTGTGCTGCACCGGAGGCGGCACGGCCGGCAAGTCCTGGTGGAGACTGGTGCTTGTTCAGCCGAGCTGCAGACCCGGCTGGCCTGCCCAGGCACTGGCGTTGGCCGGGCACCATCCTGCACGTGGCAGGGACCGAGTGCCATCCGACGGTGTCAGTCACAAAGATTGGCTCTGAATTCCGTGCGGGAAACGCGACAAATCCGTAGAGCTTGGCTTTAAGGTGACTCATCAAACAGGAGCACTTCCAGGCTGCTGCTGTTGAATGTCACTTTTGTCTAACCTTTTCAAAAGGGAGCAAACTACTGCATTTTAATCCTGTTTGGTCTCTTTGTTTGTTTGTTTTTTCTCCCCTGTCCTACTTGGCAGAGGTGCTTTGTAGCTGATAACTAATTTGCAGCGTCGAGCTCAGGTTGGCTTTGTGCCCCTTCATCCAAATGCGAGTAGTGAAATACACTCGCCCCTAAGCGTCTTCCAGCAGCTTTTCATTGCGTGCAGCCAGGAAGGCACACTCAAATGGGAGCTGAAGTTTTCAGCTGAATGGGGAGGAGGTGGGAAAGGTGGTTTCTCCCTGCTCTGACCCAGGCTGTGCTAGTGTGGATGTTTAACAGCAACAGAGAGAGAAGAAACAGCCGGCTCCATAGGGCGGTGAGCTGTGTTACCATGGGAATCTGTCCTTGCTAGCGAGTGTTGAAATTTTAGGTCTTCATCTGCTCTTCTAGAGGATTTTGTAACTGCCCAGTGCAACGGCAGCAGCCTCCTGGGTTTGCTGGCAGGGTTTTTGCAGCCCTGAGCCAGGGGGTGCAAGGTCACCAGTAAGCTGCACAGGAATGGTGTGCCATGCAAAAAGGAGTGTGGAAACAGCACTGGTCTGTCCTTGGGGACACTATCGTGAGCCACCTGTATGTGAGCTGCTGGAACATTGGTCCCTTAGGCAGTGGTGGCAGCGAGTGGGACGCGTTCCTCCGATCGCTTGCACTGGGTGCAGCCCGGGAACCCAGAGCTGCCAGCTTCTTCCTCATCAGCTTCTTCCTCATCAGCAGAGCCCTTGTGCTGCTTCTTGCTTTTACTCACCGGTTTAAGCAGCACAGGCTGTCTCCTGAAGTGACCCTTCTCACCAATGTAGCCCTGCCAGGAGAGATCTGAATGGCATTTTCTGGGGTGCTGGTGGTTCAGGCAGAGCTGGTGAAGTTCTGCAGAGGTTTTTCTTGGGAGCCGGCAGATATCGAGGTGGGAACCTGCCCTGACTTGCAGGGGTATGTTGGGGGGTCTCCCCCCACCTTCAGTATGACAAACCCAGCCATGAGGGCAGGGTGCTGGTTCTGGGACAGCAGTGGGGGCGGACATGGTGTCCTGATAGAGGAATGTTACTGCTTCTGGTTGTCAAGGCTGTGGTGATGGTGGTCAGCAGATGGTGAGCCTGGACAGATGCTGTGTGTTGAGCCTAATTACAGAAGATTTGTCAAAGCTGTAACAGAGTAGAGATGGAAAAGCTGTCAGAGCCACATGCTCTTCTCCCAGCCCCCCCAGCAAGCCAGGTTCTCCATGCCTTCACCTCTCCCAAGAGCCTTGGGAAAGGGGGGTCATGGATCCTGGGGGTGTGGAGACACCTGGAGCCCCTGCTGCACCCCAACCAGGGGTAGCGTAGCATTGGGCAACTCTGCTGTGCTTTAACATGTGCCTGCCTGCTCCTGCACAGCCCCTGTGCCATTGCGCTGTGTGTGTGTGTCTATCCCCATTGTTTGGCAGAGCTTGTGTAGGGCCACCCATGAAGGACCTGGGGATGCAGGTGGAGTCAGCCCTGGCCCACTGCAGTGGCCTGTGTGATGGTGCTGCAGTGCAGCGCTGCTGGCCCAGCCCTGTGCGCTGTTGCATTGCTCCCAGGCATCTGCAAACGGCTGCTCCGGGCAAACAGGCAGTGGCAGAGAGGCAGGGGAGCTGATGGTGGGGACCAGGCCTGCGGCGCTGCTGTGCCTGGCACCTTCCGCTGCACAGACCCGATTGTGTAGCCCCTGTGGCCTCAGGGTCTGTGTAAGGAGCCCTTTGGCCTCCTGAGCTGGTAACCTTGGCCGGCAAGTAGCGGCTCTGGGCAATGGGTTGAGCACCCACCTGTGGGTGAGCACCGATCCTCACAGCTAGACGTGGGGGCCTGTCACGGTCATATGTTGTCCCTGCTTGAGCAGCCACTGTCTGGTCAGGGTGATGGATGCAGTGAGGAGGGAAGAGAGGGGTCTGGTCTATCTTTCAGCTGCTGGTGGGGAGAGGTGAGTGGTGCCATCTCCTGGGGATGCTTGTCACTTAACAGCCTGTCTCTTGTCGCTTCTCAGGGCGGTAAACGGCTTTGATCAAGGTCCCCCCGGGCTAGGAGCCTCTCGACCATCCTCAGCGCCTGGCATGCTCCCCCTGAGCATATGAGCCCGTGGGAGGTCGTGTTCGGACTTGCGGATGCTTTTCTCAGCCCACCAAGAGAAGAACTGCTCCCGATTCCTCCCCATTCCCAACCCTCTGGAACACGACCCGCACTATGCTGCCAGAGGAGACCCTGCGCTCACGGCCCTTCATGTCATGTTAATACAGCTTATTTTCTCCTCTCGCTCTAGTGAACGTTCTCTGACTTGGCCCCATGCCCTGTGCCACACAGGCTGAGACACGCAGTGCTCTGTTTCAGGAGATGTAGGAGTTTTGCTCACCAAACCTTGGCCAGGCGGTTCTCGGCCCCTTGCTTTATCTCTAACTTAGGTTTGGCATGACACAAACATTGGCTGCTCCTCTTTTCCCTGCCTGCTCCAGCATCCTGCTGCTTAGGCTGGGCCGCTGCTGTCCTCCCAGTAAGGCCCTGACCTCCCGGAAGGGGCTGTGGGTGAGGATGTGCAATGGCACTTTGGACATTTGCGCTTGGGAATCAGGTCCAGGTAAGTGACTCAGTTACTGCAGCTTAATAAATTACTGCCGGGCAGGTGTGCGGCTGTCACTGCGGGTGTGTGTCCCCCTCCTGCCTTGTGTCGGAGCATGCAGGGGAGGATGAGCGTATATGGCAGCCCTGCCTGTACAGCCCCATCTCCAGCTGGTTTGGTGGAGCCGTGTACAGCAGTGCCAGGCTCCTTGGGTGCCAGGGCCCTGCAGGTGGGAGGAGGGATGGAGGTGCTGGGTGGCAGCGTGCTGGAGCTGACTGTCACAGGCCCAGTGCATGTCAGTTGCAACATCAAATGCCTTAGCGTGAGCCGGCAAGGCTGAGCGCTGCTGAGGCGCTCTCCCTCAGTGCTCCTGCACCCTCACTGCTGTACAGCTGTAACACATTTAGCTGCTGTAGCGTGCTCACGGTGTCTGCGGGGCTAGAGCACAGCTTCTCAGCCCAATTCTACCCAGCCTTCCACCCACCTCCGCAACAGGGACTCTGCGGGAGCGTTAGGAAGCCGCTAATCCAACTGGCCCCACTGCCCATGACTCCCCCCCCCCCAGGCCCCTGTAATCATCACAACCATTTTCCGATCTGTGTAATGTATGACTGGATTTCACAGTGTCACCTACGGGCTTCTGTGACAGTTTTGGGCGACTGTGTACCTTGTGGGTCTTTCAAGCAACGTATTTGTGCGATTTCTCTGTCTATGTGCCTCAGAGTCGGTGGATTTTCAAATGAACCAGCAAACCCAGCCGGGGTTTGATCTGTGGGTTTAGAAATCTTTGTTCCCGGTCCGGTCCATCACCTTCAGTTGGCTCTGCAGCTCCGAGTTGGTTTATTTACAAGCGCTGAGAAAAACCACTGGCCCCAGCAGAAGGGAGGTGGGATATCCCCCCCTACTGGTGGGGTTTGTATGGTTCTCTTTTCCTGTGCATCCTCTGCTGCATTTGACTGTTTACATTTGTTTTATTGTACATAGGTTTGTAAACATAATATCTTTGCCTAAGATCTTTGTACATAACTTGGGCTTTGTAGCTTTATTTATTCAAAATCTCTATGGCATGTTTCAATAGGACAGTGTACCATACCACCGTGGTGACACGTGGGTTAAAACCAACTGAGAGTAATCTTCCAAAAATAAAGTTCTTTTAATGTGGAATCAGTGGGTTTTGCAGAAACTGTGGCAGTGGCTGTGTTTTGTCATGTAGTATTTTCTGCCAAGCCCCAGCAGGGGGTGATGCTGCTGCTCTCTGCTACCACACAGCTCTGGCTCCCCTTTCCTTGGAATGTCGCTTCCTAACTCGCTGCCCAGAGGGGAACAGCCACTGTTGCAACTGGGGCTGAGCCAGCCCAGCTGCAGCCTCTGCTTCTGGCACTGACCATCCTGGAGGCATGGCAGAGTCCTGCATTTCAAGAGTTGATTTTTGGGAAGAGCCTGGGGAAGCGTTGGAGGCCTCCAGCTGCAGCTGCTGGGATTTTTGCCTCCTTGGAGGAGCTGAAGGCTTTTTCTCTGCAGAACTGCGGGGCTGGGGCTGGTCCCCAGGGTGCAGCATCCCTTCCTGGGCACTGGGTGGGCTGACAGGGCAGCTGGGTGGGCACCCTCCCTGCTGCCTCTCCCAGGCCACTGGGCTCAGCTCCAGCCCAGCCCCTCCATAGACACCGCACTGTCAAACTGACTCTGGGGCAGCTGTTCCAGCACCCACTGCCCAGCCACAACCAGGGCTGAGGTCTCAGGACCACAGGCTCTCCTCCTGCTCCTGCTGGACCAGACTGGCAGTGCCCCATCATGGACAGACACCTGGCAGCACACCCAGTCCTTGCTGGGAATACACTCCCCGCTCCCTCCAGAGCACTGTCCCTGCCCCATGCAGGGGGAGGCCATGTCCCCCTGCTCTGACCAGCACCCTCCTGGGCTGCAGTGCCTTGCAGGGAGCAAGGTCACCCTCATCGCACTCAACCATCCTCCCCACCCTTAAAAATCCCCAGGCAGGAGTAAGCTGTTCTTGCCCAAAGCCTGGGACAGGGCAGGCTCTGTGCTCATACCAGCAGCAGCCAGTGTTAAAGGAAAAGGTGTTGAAGGAAGAGGGTTGCAGGACTGGTGCCTGGGACCAGCCAGGGTCCCCAGCAGCTCCTGGGTGCTGGGAGGCTTCCAGTAACAGCCAGCGCATTTCCAGCTCCCTGTGCTGCAGAGACAGGAGCTGCTGCCATCATCTTCCTCGCTGCTGTCACCTCCCCCTCCCTGGTCCCTGCTTTCTGCTGCTGTTGCACCAAAGCACCTTCGCCCAGCAGCAGAGCCCAACGTGGTGGCTGCAGCTGTCTGCCAGCCTCAGCCTTACCCGACACAGTGGAGGGGAGCAGCTGGTACAGAGCAGGACACCCAAAACAGGAAATTTCACTGCTCAGAAGACAGACCAGACCCTGTTAAAGGTAGAAACAGGCACAGTGCCTGTGCCACCATACCTGTGCCGAGGTCACAGAGCTCCCTTTGTGCTCTAGCTACGCACTGCCATTCAAAAGCAAAGGCTCAGCCCTTGACCAGGCTAGGTTCTATTTCGGTCAAAATACAAGAAAATAAAGCCCCAAGCAAACAAACAGTAAGACGGGAAAAGGCAGCTTCCAGTCATATTCTCGTTTATTAAGGTCTATGCCAACCTCAGGAGACAGCTCTTCCTGTAAGTAAACAGAGCAGGCGGCTGCATCTATAATGAATAAATTTATTGTCTTACAAAAATCATTGTCTAGAAATATGGGTATACAAGAAAACAAGATATTTGCAGTCAGATGCCTGGTGGTCAACAGCCAGTTTGATTAAAAATACCCAAACACACACAACAAAACCTTTGCGACAGATGTTAAAGCTTTTAACCAAAAAAGGAAATCCATGGTTTTTTGAGCATGTGGCAGAGGAAGTTTCCTAGTTAACACTGATTCATTGTCACTAATATCAATAATACCACTTGGACTAGAGAGGTACATGATATGAAGCACAGTCAAAATTAATACATTAAATCATTGTTATATAGGCAAATTATATATGTAACATTGTCTTAGTACTGTAGTGTCTAAGGCACTTTCTGTAATGTCAGTTTTTCAGCTATTTAAACAAAAAGAATGCTAACTACTCCCTGTAATACTGTTCAAAATAAAAAAAAAAAAAAACAAAAAAACCAACAACGAAAAAAAAATAAGGATTCACATCCACTGGCATGTTAACTCGTAGGCAGGCAACACCCATCGCTGAACCCCTGTAACCACAGGCTCCACGCGAGCCCCACACTGCACAGTACTGGCCCGGCTGCTCGCGGCAGGCCGTGGACCAGCTCCCTCAGGAACACCAGGCTGGCTGCTCGGGTGTCGCGTCAGCCTCGTCTCACAGTGCAGCCGCTCGGCTCCATGCCTGAAGACTAACTAACTCGGCCATAAATTAATAAATTAATTTTGCCTGTGTTGTATGGTTATTTTTCACTGGTGTTCACATGATACTACCCTTAATATATACATGGATCTGTTGGGCATGGCAATAGCGGGTCTCTGCGAATGCAGAAGTACTGTACAGATGAGGAACGGTGACGCTATTTCAGTTTGCCTGTACTGCAGGAACACTAACTGATGAAGCAGGTGCCGAGAACACTTCAAAATGGTATTGCAGGTTAAAAATGGACACTACTCACTCATCCCTACATTTCCCTCTAACACTTCCCAAGGCCTTTTCACAGTTCACTCGCTGATTGTGTGCTCATCACAACAATGCGGAGAAAAGAAAGATAGAGGTGCAGTTTGGTCTTCAATGATCCAACAGACTCAATACAGCCAAGGGCCGTCTGAGCAGGGAGGAAATGGAAGGATGCTGTCGGTACGACAAAGCATGCATCGTCGTGACAATGGGTCTGTCCCAACCACCTGCCCTCTGGGAATGAAGTTTCTGTACTGATAAAAAAAAAAAGTTTCATCCTTCACATGATGCTTTATAAAATGGCTTTACAATGAGTATCTGGAAAATAGATGCACTGAACAGAGACGATCCCATTTTGTTTACTATATATAAAAAAGCAGTTGTACCTATATCTGAAGCAGGGTACAGTATGGTGAGGCTGGAGAGCCTTAAGACATAGTTGACCTATGATAAGTAACCTTGTAGCATGCCGATGTTCCGTAAGGCAGATTTACGGCCACAAGGCGGTTTGGTGGTCAGGGAAGTCCTCCTCCTTCTGCCGACTATTGTGTAAAGGTCTCTGCATGCAAACGGTGTGACGGGGCTCTACTCGGCAGGCGCCGGCTGCGCTTCGTTCACGTCGCTGCCTTTGCTCTCTGCGTCGTCATCCGAGAGCTCCAGAGAGGCCCCTTCGATGTGCAGCTGGCGTCTCCCGGATCGACTGGAGGAGAAGGTGATGGGGCCGCCCCTCCTGCCAACAACAAGCAGAGCGTGATCGCTCATGGGTCACATCTCTCACGGCCCGAGTCCCCCTGCTGGTGGCTGCCCCAAGAGACCTCCCTGCCAAACCGCGGGGGAACACGGCAGCTCAGCTCCAAGACACCCACGGGGCAAATTTCACAGGTGGGGTTTTGAAACCCTCTCGCTGTCCAAAGGGTCAACACACTGTGTGCAAACACGTTCTGGTACTCCCGCTTTGTTTATACCATCACCTTAATTTGGCCAGTCCCAAGTAACTTAAAATATTGTCTCTGTACAAGTGCAGACCAAGTACTGAACAGAGCGGGTTCTCTAAAAAAAAAAAAAAAAAAAAAAAAAAAAAAAAAATAATGCACTGACTGCTCATTTAAAGCGCTGCACTGCACCCCTCCCGCCACTCCTGCAAGCCAGCCAGCTCAGCGCTCTGTACCTCTTGAATGGTTTCTCACCTTCACTGACACCCATCTGTACTTGATAATGACCTTGGGCTCAAAGACCTGCTTTCAAGGAATGAGCTGAAACAGTCCCACCAGGGTGAGTCCAGAAAAAAAAGGGATCAGTACCAGCCACCGGAGACACCTGACTGAGCTGGCTCCTCTGTTTACCTATGGCCAGATGAACTGGCAACCCCAGGGAACTTGCCAGTGTAAGCTCTGGAGTTGCTGGGAATAGCCCTGTGGACTGGCAGCTTCCTCGTTATCATGCTCAAGCTCCATCCGCAGTTCCCAGCAGGCTCCAGTTCGACCCATTCCCTGACATTAGCTGCTCTGTTTCCACAGAGTATCCAGCTGGATACTCCCCAGGGATGTACCACGGAGGCAGTCTGGGGGCACATGAGCGCTTCAATAAACCGTGGACTGCTGCTACTGGCGCCACGTACCTTAGCCTGTTTTTCAGGGTGCTGACCTCCCGGCTCAGGCCCTCGTTGGCCTCCGTGGCATCATCCAGCTCACGCTGAAGTTTACGTCGGGAAGCATTCGCTCGTGTGGCTTCCTCTTCAGCCTCCTCCAGCTGGCGTTTGAGCTGCTTCATTCTGGCATTTGCCTTTTCCATCTGAAATACAAAAACAGGTCGTTAGGATCAAACTCAGCAGCTGCAACCCCACGATTTGGGAGGTCAGCAAGGTTCGCGAACACCCTGTCCTCCCCGGCCACGCTGGCTGGAGATGAACCACCAGCCTCACTGCAGACTCCAGTGTGGACTCCTGGAAATGCTGCAGAGGTCCCGGGGTACACAATGAACCACCACACCAGAGCTAACACAGGGAGGCTCTGGCTGATGGGAGCTACTCTAGCGGTTTAGTGATCAAGACAGGGGTTCCCTCAAATGTTTTCATTAAAATGCTTCTTTCTAAAGAAAGCCCTTTCTACTCAAAGCATGGGTTTATTTGCCTTTTTTGAGAATGTGGCCAAAGCTAAGCCCTTCCACCCACCTGCTCCTTGTACTGGTCTGCATGTCGACGCTCATCCTCCACCTGCATGAAGACTTCTTTCAATTTCTTCTCTGTACGACGCACCAATTTGTTGGCAGCTGCTCTCTCCCTAGAATAACCAAAAAGCCATATTTTTTCCCAGTACCTGAAGGCTAAGAACACAAGATCTGTCCTTTCTGAAAGGCTCTCACCTCATTCTCTAACTGATTACTTGAGTCCTCTTAACACATCTGCCACCACCAACAGAACCGACATAGTTTTAGTTTGCTGGTGGTTGACTGGAATGCAGCTTTGGAAGTGTAAAGTCTTAGCACTTGAGCAATACCAGTATGGTATGCAGGCTATAAAGAGGGGCAAGAAGGTGCTTCTTCACAATGAGGTTGACGAGAGCGGCTTTAAAGTTATTGCTAATCAGTAACACAGTCCTCCCACAGAGTCAAAAGCACAAAAAGAATGGAGATGGTGGTAAGAGAGCACACCTTCAGATTCTGGGAGGAACCAGCAAAAAAGGGAGGAAGAACTCACTGTAGAAACACTTCTGCAGAGCACAGGATTCATCTCAGCTAAAGCTCTCACACTAATTCAGGTTGCTTTGTTCAACCAGAGAGACCGGGTGTCTCACAGGGATGTTTTATCTTGTCTCAAGAAACTTCTGCAGCGCCCTGTGGATCCTGGGACTACCAGTCAACATACTCGCCTCGCTAGCTCCAAGAGTTAGTTCAGCAGTTTCAGTTACGGAGCAAGTAGATTCTGAACCTTTCAATCCCAGTTGTGTTACAGCTCTCTTGTTAAAGTCTGTCCCCTAAATAGTAGGTTTTAGATAATAAAACCTAATTCCTGTGCTGTATGGTCACATCTCAGCCCTACATAAACTTAAGGCACGGAGGTTTCAGACATTGAACCGACAGAGCAAACATGGGCAAACAGATTTTTCCCTTACTTGGCTTCCTGCTCAAGCTGTTCTTCTAGCTGCACAATCTTGGCTTCTAGAGTAGAAATCGTTGCCTTGAACTTAGACTTCACGGATCCCTCCAGTTCCTGGAGCTTGGCTTTCAGCTCTTTGTTCTGCCTTTCCAGCTGCTGCCGGGCATTTTCACTCTTCTGGGCAGCACTCCGCTCCCCAGCTAGCTCAGAATTAAGCGTGTCAACCTTTCAGAGGAGAAGAAGAGAAGATCATTTGGTGCTATTCAGAGCCTCCACTTAACTGCACACTGAAACACAAACTGCCCCAACAGCATTGCCCACAACCAATTCACCTGCAGCGTGGTTTTTCGGAACCGCTCATTGAGAAGCTCCATGTTGCTCTGCTCTTCCTCGAGCTCTTCCTCCAACTGTGCAATCCGAGCTTCCAGCCGGCGCTTCTCATCCAGCAGCGCTGACCTAGAAAGGAAGTATTTGGGTCAAGACGTGTTTCAGATCTGATAGAAAGCTACCGGCTAGTTTGCTCCTGATACTTTAGGCATCGCAAATCATCATGAGAAGTTCTGTGTAAGCAATTCTCTTCATAACAAGGAATTTTTATCGTGAAGACAGGTCAATACAGCATTTGCGAGCAGACTACCGGGAACTACAGCTGCTGGTGCCCAGAGTCCTACAGGTGCACAATTAATACATTTGATGACTCACTTTCCCGAAGCGCTGTTTGCAATCTCATCAGCCAACTCATCCCTTTCTTGCTCAGCATGACGACGGGCTCTTTCAGACGCAGCAAACTCCTGCGAAGGTTTAGGAAGATTCATTACAGCATTAGGAATCTCAGAACTTCTGCAAACAATTTAGCCTTTAAGAACTTCTGGGAGGTGCTGTGAAGTGCGATATCCCTGAGGTCTTTTAACAGATAAGGAGAAGCAACAACTGAAGAAGCGAGCAGGACACATCATCTTGATACTGCCCCCCCTTAACTGCCATATGACTATAATGGATTTACTTCTCCCTGGCCCTGAAGTGTTCCTCGCACAAAGTGAAGGAAAAAAAAAATATCTGTGAAGATCAGTAACATTTAAGTCCTAAAGAGCAGGAGAAAACCATTCTGTCACACGCTTTAACAAATACGTTCAGTGTAAAGTGGGCGCTAAATTAAGCAGATTTTTTTAGGTTCTTGCAGAGTACGTAGCGTGAACGCAAGCTAAGTATAGAAAATAAAAGCTTTAGCACAGTAGTATAAACAGCATTGAATCTTATAAAACTGTATTAAGTGGTAGAAACAACCAGGCACTTGCTAAGAAAGACAATTAAACGCACTGCAAGTGAAGAACTAACGAGTTTGAAGTCTGCAAAAGGATGACATGGAGAAGCTCTGGTAAATGATAGGTAAACTGTAAAGGCTCAAACAGTAAATGTCGTGAAATCTGAACGACTGCAGCTAACACAGGACAAAAAAGAGAGGCAGTCTCTCGTGTAAGGCAATTCTGCTGATGTCTGACCTTGCGCCAGACCAGGGAGATGATGGGAGAGAAGTGAGACGTAGCAAGACTTCGAGCTCCTACTTGAACTGCCAACCACAAGGGAACGCACACCCGTAAGAGAAAGGGGTGAGGACCTGAGATGGCAGTGATAAACCTCCACAGGTTTAAATGGTCCACTGAGGTACTGCAGAGTTTAAGTTCTTGCATAGTTCCAATAATCAATTTTAGTACTGACACTGTGCGCTGCACCTTCCAGAGACTCTCAAGCCACGCTGATAATTTTAGTGAGGTCTCAAATCTGCTTAAGCAGTAGTAAAGCTTTCCTGCTACCCAGGCAAAGAAACGAAGTCCGGGCTACTGGAACAATTCCTACAAAGGTATAAGGAGCTCACTAATGACCTGAGGCAGGGGGGAAGAGGAAGCTCTCCCGGCTCCCATTTCTCTGTTCAACTCACTAGATTGCTTTTTACTTTTTTTACTCTCCCGTCTTCACTTTACTCTAGCAAGAAAAACAAGTTTCTTGGATTTCAATCTCACCTCTTGGAGCTGGAGTATTTCTGCTTCGAGACCTTTGAGCTTCTTTTCACTCTCTTTGGACTGTGCGAAGATCTCATCTCTGGATGCACGGGCTTCTTCCAGCTCCCGCTGGTAGTCTTTCATTTGAGCCTGCAGTCGGAAAGCAGAGGAAGGAAAAAGCAACGCTGCATTAGGACAATCACCAGGTTTATTAGTAGCTCTGAAGCATTTTGGCCCTTAAAAGGTAAGGCCTTCCTCCCAAAGGGGCTTCATTCCACTTAAATGCATTTTCAGTTCTTACTTTCATTGTAAAACTTCATTTTCTCATCTTTCCATCGCTCAATTCCTTGTTTGAAATATCACCTTGTAAGACTTCACCTCATTTATCTGGTATATTTCTTGTAGGAAAAAACTCAAATAAAGAGCTGCTCAACTACATTTGTCATGAAACTTATGGAGAGGTAAAGCTCTTGGAATGACTTATAAAAGATTTCACAGAATCACAGAACCGTCAGGGTTGGAAGGGACCTCTGGAGCTCATCCAGTCCCACCCCCTGACAGAGCAGCTTCACCCAGAGCAGGTTGGAAAGGAACGCATCAAGGTGGGTTTGGAATGGCTCCAGAGTAGGAGACTCCCCCCCCCCCCCCCCTCTCTGGGCAGCCTGTGCCAGTGCTCTGCCACCCTCACAAGAAAGAAGTTCCTCCTCAGGTTTAGATGGATGCTCAAGTTTGTGCCCGTTCCCTCTTGTCCTGTCACTGGGCACCACTGAAAAAAAGACCATTCCCATCCCCCTGGCACCCTCCCTTTGAGTATTTATAAGCATTGATAAGATCCCCCCTCAGTCTTCTCTTCTCCAGACTAAAAAGCCCCAATTCCCTCAGCCTTTCCTCATAAGAGAGATGCTCCAGTCCCCTGAGCACCTCTGTAGCCCTTTGCTGGACCCTCTCCAGCAGTTCCCTGTCCTTCTGGAACCGGGGAGCCCCAAACTGGACACAGTGCTCCAGATATGGCCTCACCAGGGCAGAGCAGAGGGGGAAGATTACCTCCCTCAACCTGCTGGCCACACTCCTCTTTGAGCAGGATTTGACCCCAGGATGCCATTGGCCTTCTTGGCCACCAGGGCACATTGATGGCTCATGGGCATCCTGCTGTCCCCCAGGACTCCCAGGTCCCTCTCCACAGAGCTACTCTCCAGCAGGTCAGTCCCTAACCCATGCCGGTGCATGGGGTTATTGCTCCTGAGGTGCAGGACCCTACACTTGCCCTTGTTGAACTTCATTAGGTTCCTCTGCGCCCAGCTCTCCAGCCTGTCCTGGTCTCACTGGATGGCGGCACAAAGGTGCCAGTCATCACAAAGGTGTCAGTCATCCCTCCCAGTTTTGGGTCATCAGCAAACTTGCTGAGGGTACACTCTGTCCCTTCATCCAGGTCATTAGTGAATATATTGAACAGGACTGGACCTGGTACTGACCCCACTACAATTTATTTAAACTGACTAAAAAAACCCCAAAACTTATTACAAGTATGCAAAGATAAGAAACCACTCTGCTGTGCAGAAGTCGCACAACACTGCATTTTGCACACCTCAAAGCACATACTTACTTCTTCCCTTAAGAAACACCAATAACACAGATTGGGATCTTAACCTGCACAAGTTTGACTTGAGATGCTAAAAGAGTAAGAAAGTTGGAGAAACTGCATTGAAGTTGTACCTGCATCTTTAGGACACCACCAGTCATGAGACCATTTATTTCAGGTGCTTGCAGGAAAGTGTACAGAGATCGGGTACGACCTCTCCGGCTGTCCTGTCAGGGTACTGCTAGGTACCAGCGTTTCTTGCTTCAACCTGTGCTCCCTCTCCATCCAGGGCTCAGTTCCAGAATCGCCTTCATCCAGTTGAAGTAGGATTCAAAACAGGATTTGCCAAGGAATAAAGTGGACAGGGCAGAAAGGCAATTTAATTTGCCATATGCTTTCCATGGTCTTGCCATGGCCTCACGCTCCTGCAGCTTTGGGCCATGGCACTGAAAGTCTTTGGCAAAATTGAACTGTACCAAATGCTGTATATTTTTCTGGGCATGGGAAAGAAATCCTTGACACAAAGACTTGGGTTTTTTTCTTGCCAATTTAAAAAAAAAAAAAAAAAAATGGGCATCTTGGAGCTTTTTAAAAGCAACCAAGATGTACTCCTCCTTTTTCTCTGGAGGATTTTTGGTTGCCTTAAAAAGTTCAACAACTTGAGGAAGCAGCAGTCAGCAAGAGCTGAGCTCAAAGCAGTAAATTCGAAGATACAAACAACCGTAAATTTTAAAAATGCAGCCTAGAAAACAATACTCACTAAATCCTTATGCAAAGTGTTGAAATAAGGAAAAAGATGATTAATGAATACAAGTATGTGGGGGACAATCTTAACTCCTTATGTGCAGAAAGGTGAGAGGAGTTTTGAGCAGGTGACAAGCTCAGGCCAGATACTCTATGACACGTATCAGCGTAGCTGAGTCCGATACTCCTCCTGCCTTCAAGCTACCAATGTATTTAATGAAAAGCAATACCCTTGACAGACTGTCACCAGGAGAGAACGCAACTGAGTTGATTAGCTGTGCCTACCTGGAGCTTACGTAGCTGTTTGATTGCTTCATCTCGAGCTTTGTTTGCAGCTTCTATCTGACCTTCCAGGTCTTTGAGGTCCATCTCCATTTTCTTCTTGGCTGCCACAGCCAGAGCCCTCTGTTTGCGCTCATCTTCCAGTTCTGCCTCCAGCTCTCGCACCTGTGAATCAAGGCATTTAACAGGCTCAGTTCCAGGAATGGAGCAAACACGAAATCCCAGCAAAATGGTTTGGATGAATCCAAAAGGCCTTTGCAGGGAAGAATTAACAATACGCGATTGGAAGAGACTACAGAATGCAAAGTACATGGGACAACACCGCAGACGGCAAACCAAATTGGAAGCAGAAATCTCTGAACTGACACAAAAAGGAAACCAAAAGACAAACACTCCGTGTCTGAAGCATTTACATTTCATCTGTTCAGCTACTTAGTGATCAGCTTTTTGCCCAGCACACCTGTCCACATTTAGGTATCACTCCAGGGAAGGTGTCACTAATTCTGACTGACCCACTGAGAGGAAAATAAGACACAGAATCACCTCATTTTCTCAAGAAAGAGATGAAATCATTCTCTCTGAAACAGCTGTGCAGCTAGCTTTTATACACCAACAACTTTTTTTTCAAAACAAAGCAGAAAAGCAAAGTAAGCAGCCAGCCACCACCAACTAAGTCAAACTCATACAAAAATAAAACTCAGACAGAAATGCCACAGGTTACCAACATGAAAGAACGTATTTCGCTTAAGAATCATGCCTCCCTCCTCATGCCAGGCCAAGGGCTCTTGTCCAGTGCAAAACAGCTATTTTGCATTGCAGTGAACTTCCAAAGCCTTCCAGGTCAACACTTTTGTTTATTTTTAAGAGATCTCTATGTTGGTGATTCTCAGTAATCTGACGTTTTTGTTTTCTTGTGATAAATCTTGAGTATTAGGTGTTTTTTACCTTAAAGCTTTAGAAACGTTAATTTAGAATGACCTTTTCTTACAAGCATGAAATTTTAAAGGCATTTCTTGAGAATTCTAGTAACACACAGCAGATCTGAAGAGACTCAAGTCTGGCAAATCTGGAATCTTTGCCACGATTTTCATTTAGGAAACGTTCACCGAATTACAGTCTGTCAGTTGATGTGGGCATCCATGGATTTGTTCCTGTAGACCAAACAGGATGGGCTCAAAATACGCCCATGCAGCACCAGCCAAATCTACTCACATGTTGAGTGAGTTTAAGGCAAGATACAGCTGAATTGGAGGACCATCCATAGCAGATGAACATTAACAGCTGACAGTGGCAACTCCTCAACAAGACCTATTCTATTCCTTGTAAAGATTAGCGCTTGGCATTTCTATCTGATGGGATGTTTAAGCAGAGAGTTTTATTTTTCTGGTAGCAACTTATGTAACGCCACAGAGCTTTGGCAAAAGATCACCACACCCTTCCCACTATGAGCTACAGTAAAATAGACATACTTGTTTAACCAGCATCCTCTTCTTCTCTTCATTCTGTTCATCTCTGGCTTGCAAATCTCTCTCAAACTGGGCTTTCATAGCTTGCATGTTGACTTCCAAACGAAGCTTAGCATCTTCCGTGGCCTGCAGTTCATCTTCCAGTTCCTCAAGCTGAGTCCTCATCTCTTCAACCTGTTGCTCTAAAGTTCTCTTTGACTTCTCCAGTTCATGGACCTAAGCCACAAACATCAATCAGACCCTCTCCTTCAGGTATCTCAACATCAGCAGTTCATAACAGCAAAGTAAGACACTATGAACACAGCACACTACATTTTGTGAAGATCCAAATTGGACAATGAATCAGAACAGGCAGAGCAGCATCTTTAAGTCTATATTAGAGTATCATAGAATGGTTTAGGTTGGAAGGGACCTTGAAGATCACAGAGTTCCAATCCCCCTGCCCCGGGCAGGGACACCTCCCACCAGCCTAGGTTGCTCCAAGCCCCGTCCAACCTGGCCTTGAACACTTCCAGGGATGGGGCAGCCACAGCTTCTCTGAGCAACCTGCACCAGTGCCTAAACACCCTTATAGTGAAAAATTTCCTCCTAATATTTAATCTAAATCTCCCCTCTTCCAGTTTAAGGCCATTCCCCCACGTCCTATCGCTACATGCCCTTGGAAAAAGTCCCTCCCCAGCTCTCCTGTAGGCCCTTTAGGTACTGGAACCCAACAAACATCTGTGCAGATGACTGGAGAGATGAGCTGGCACAGAGAAACAGTAGTAGTGACACAAACTCTTAAATCCAGCACAGGTGCCACTAGTCATTTGGCCAGCAACTTCTGCTCTCCATGTCTTTTAAAGAGGCCTGATGTTAATAAAGACCACCCCCTTATTCTGAGCATTAATTCCTCCATAATTTGGGGTTATAAATCAGCTTAAAAAGATTCTATTTTTGTGTCAGATATACTTCTCCAGCAAGGGAGTTTTCCTGTGTTATTCCTTATGCAGTATATAAGAAAACAGGGTGTGGAAACATACTTACATTTTTGCCCACATCATCTTTAGAGCTCATTAAGTCTTCCATATCTGCACGCAACTGTTTGTTCTGTCTTTCGAATTCTTCCTTAGCTTCCAGGGCTTCTTCCAAAGCCCGAGCCAGAGACAGTGCTTTGGTTTCCTTCTCCCTTGCTTCTGCTTCAGCACGATCCCTTTCCTCTGCATATCTGGCAGAAATGTTCTTTTCTTCTGCCAGCATCTGAACATAGGAGATAGATTAATTATTTCTTAACTTCTATAATCAGGTCCTTCCTGCCTCAGGTGTTTAGTTAATGAAGTGGTTAATGCTTCAAGTTTATTGGCCTTCAGAAGCTGTCTAGTCGCTCAATCTTGACCCAAGTGCTACTAACAAAACAGTTACAGCTGCTCCGGGATGCAATGAGGAAAGCAAGCTACTAATCAAAATTAAATTAGTTTTATATTATTTTCATCTTTCAGTCCTCGCATCTTTTCGCAGTCTATCTTGAAGGATTACTTAAAAGTTTTTATTCCAATATAATTTCTTTCTTGTATCTAAAGATCTTATTACTTGATCTAACAAGACTCAAAGCTGGCATTTTCCTCACTGAAATTATATGTGACAAGTTACTCTTAAAAAAGGCCAAGCTACTCACAAAAGATGTATCAATAACCACAGTACTCTAGTCAGACCCCTCTTTAAACACGACTCATTTATGCAATAACAATATAAATAAGATGCCGTTTAAAAATCATCAAAAGCAGCAAGGTGACAGGAAACCAGACTACCTGATCAAACTTCTTCTGCTTTTTCTCCAAGTTAGAAACAATCTGGCGCTGATGATCTAGATCTACCATCAAGTCATCCAGCTCTTGCTGCAGGCGATTCTTTGTCTTTTCCAGTTTGTCATAAGCCATTGCTTTCTCCTCTAGGCGTTGGCTTAAGGATTCCATGTCCTTCAATAATTTCTTCTTATTTTCTTCCAAGCCTTCAATGGTTCCCAAGTCATCATCTACCTTTTTCTTAGCATCAGCCAACTGAAATTGAATAAAAGAAAATAACGTTCCTTAGTACATCATGAGAAGAAAAGGCAGGCATCAGGTCCAAAATACCAAACCAGAAATAGATGTTATTGCTAGCTAAAGTAACACCAAAACAGTGAGCTAACAGGACACTAAGTAGGGAAAGTCCTGCCCGCCCCAGTTAGTTGTACTGGTCATTACTGCAATGGAGGAAGACCACAGGAAGTTTTATTCCAAAATCCGGTCTAGCACACATGCGAATTACACGATGTTTTTCCCTGAGAGGTCTGGAACACCAATTCATCTCACCTGGAATGTGTGGGCCTTACAAAAGTCCTGCCATTTACAACAGCTTACCTGCGACTGCAAGGCGAGCATCTGTTTCTCCAAGTTCTTTCTGGCCTCCTCTTCCTCCTCCTGCTGCTCCTGCAGGTTGTTCTTCTCCTCTTCCAGCTGCCTAATCCTACTGCTCAGGTTGAGTTTCTGGCGGGTTTCTTCCTGAAGCAGCTCCTGTGACACAGACAGACACATTCAAAGTTCAGTTTGGTTCAGAGTATGTTGACTGCGGCCTTGGGCTACCACCCTCCAGTACTCTGTATGGAGTTTCAGGTTTGATTATTTTTCTCACAGCATTTTTGTACAAGGACAAGCTTATGAAGACGTTTAGGTTTTCAAAAAGGCACTGCTCATTCATTTCACACATATTTAAACCTTTATAAAGCACGTTTCTGATCAGGGAATCCATGCCACTGCCGGTTCTAGAGGTGAATAGATGATACATTTCCATCTTTAAAGGGACAAGCACTGAAGTCACCTTCAAAGTTTATTTTTCTTCTTTCAGACAAGCATATAGAGTCCCTATTTTAAACCACCGGGAAAGAATATAGAGCAGCAAATCCTGCCATGGCAGCATGCTTCCAAGTTTGGATGCATTGCTTAAATAAAAAGGTCAGTTTAAAGATAGCTGTAATTTGGCAGTGGAAACTTCTGTCACAACAGAAACTAGTGGAAGGTGTAAGCCACCCCCCTCCCCCATCCTGTTCCTCACAGACCTCTCCAATTGTCATTAACATTATTCAAACAGATACCATTAGGACTTTTATATGGGGGAAAAAAAAGAGTATATTTAAGTGATGAATACATGCATAAAGCTACATTATTTAACTCCAAACCAAACACTGGCACTTTTAAGAACTTAAACCCTCAGTAAAAGACAGGGTATTGTCCCTCATGCATTTTGTATACCCCAAGCTGCTTATTACGTCAACATTCTGCTTGGGAAGGCTTTTTTGACTTAATATTCATCTCCTACACAGATTAAGAAATAAAAGAGAAACTGAAAGGCTACAGTCTATCAAGTAGTGAGTCTCATAATGAAAAACTGGCTCCTCGTGTAGCTGAGCAGTCATTACACATCGCATTTCAGTAGATTGCAATAGGAAATACAGCTTCTACCCAAGGGACTTTCCAAACCATGGATGCAAATATGTTTTCTGTTATGCAGTTAGCATTTCAACGAGGAACAAAGCTTCAGTGTGAAGTTCAAGCTGTACTGCACACACACCTGTGTATCCTGAAGCTGAGATTCCAAACTAGCTGCATCCTTGGCAAACTTAATGCCTTTCTTCTCTGCTTCCTCCAGGAGACTTGAGACATTATCCAACTCATTCTGCAAAGCAAACAGTCTAAAGGTAACAGCATGCAGCCAACTCACGGCAAAGCTTATATCCCACTGGGAGCTGGAACCACAGAACACAAAACCTCAACAAATTCCAGGAATGGCAAGACAACAATAGATCCCAGTACAGAGATACAACAGGCTAAACGCACTGATATCGAGTTAGAAACCTGAAGTTGGACGTTAATCTTGAACTTAAGGGTATAACATTACTAAATAGCATGCCTAACTCTTGTTGAGCGTGTCATTCCAATATCCTCATTCATACTTAAATGCTATCTTTAATTATAGGACCATATATTTTACGGGACCATTAATTCAGGGATTATTAGGGTGGCAGCTGGGCTTAAAGCATCACTGCAAGAGAAAAAGGTTACTGCCACATACCAACTCTTGCTATTTTAGGCTATGCTACTTGTATATACTGGGACAGACTGCCTCCCGAAAGCTTGCCCCAAAAAGAAACGGGGGAAGTGCCTTTTGAAACACTTTAGCTTGATTTACCTAAAGTACTTGTTGCTGTGGTTTAAAAGTCAGCCCTGACTGCATTTTGTCCGGCTTCTCCACTTCCCAGAAGAACAGGCCGTTACTTGCAATCCCTATCTGTCACACTCCCACCTTTGAAGCACAAAAGGAAACTTGTGGCCATCATTAATCAGTATGTTTTCGCTCACACCTACAAATGAGCTCAGCCCAATCTACTCAATCCCATACCCAAGCCAGAAACTTGTAGGCCAGCTGTCAGCAGAGTCTCCTATGGGATCTGGTCTCCAGGATGGAAAGCCATGTACTTAAAAGCCACTATAATTCTCACAGAGCCCAAGTAGTCCAAGATTAACATCATGGCTGTCCAGCTGTCTCCACCTGAGGCACGTCACCATTTTAAGGCTCCTCAAATACATGAGTGCATGACTGACATCACCTCCCACATTAACTACAAACCCAGCCCCTGTAGACCTAGCTGCATCTTTGAAAGTCATTTCTCCGAGCCATTTCTAAGTACGGTTAATATGCCTTTTACTTTCTTGCATGCTTTTCAGCAGTTTAGGACTTCCATACAGCCTTACCTGCAGCTTATTAGCTTTCTCCGCCAGTTCCACCCTCAGTCTCTCTCCCTCTGTGACCTTGGCGGTTAGCTCTTGCACCTGAGCATCAAGTTTCTTCCTCTTATGTTCAGACTCTGCCTTGACCTGCTGCAGTACCTTCACTTCACAGGCCAACTCTTTGTTGTCGGACTCGAGGCCTTGCTTGTTTTTTTCAAGATTGGCTTTGAACTAGGAAAAACAAAAAGAAAAGAAATTAAACTTTGTTACGTATCAATAAAGTTTTCTGCTAAAAATATTCACTCCAGAAAATGGGGTTTACAAGTTCAAAGATAAAACAAGTGCTCAGCAAGTTGTAAGGAGGGAGTGCTTAAAATGCTGCCATGTAACATTCTGCGCACGTTAGCCAAAGACTGCGTTTTTCCAAGTTATTCCACTCTCAGATATCACAGGTAACACTGAGGACCAGAAGATACTTCTACGGATTCAGCAAGATCTGGGATGTCAGTGCTGTGAAACGACTGACAAGTAGCACTGCAAGTAGGAAGGAAGGTGCCCATTACCAGACGAGCATGGCTCGTCTCACAGAAATAAAAGGAAAGATTATCAACCAAAGCTGCCCTGATCTTAGTCGGCGTAGCAGCCAGGGAGCGCGTAACAAAGCACTTTGCACCATTGCACTGACATTTGTCAAGAACCTTTTAAAAAAGTAATAATTGGCATAAGGGATGTTTAAGTTCCATTGTATCATCGGAACTAACACCACCTTATCAGAGGACCTTTGTTGAAGACCGCAGGGTATTTTGCCATCTTTTCATACCCTTATTGAGAAGATTTAAGGAATAAGAAGCAGAATACATGCGTAAGATCTTCAGGTGAATAAACTATGATTTCCACCATCTTTAACTGCTACGTTTCTCCCTTAGTATTTTAAGTTAAGGAAGCTTGTGACGTACTCCCTACATAAAAATATTACTACAGTATACGAGTGGTCCACACACACTTGTGAATGAATGACCAAGACTACTAAAGATACTGGGTTTTTTTCCTGACAGTGTTGGAATAATTCTGCTTTTGAAGACGACACTAAAGCTACGCTAGCAGGAACCACGTTGTCTGCGTGTGCCTCCTCCTGCCTGGTCTGGTGGTGGTTTCCAGAGAACACAATACAGCTGTGCAAACTGGCAAGATACCCCAACAGACAGCAGCACTGGAGGGCACCGTACAAGCACAAAGTTAAGAGTGGCTGGAAGAATTTTCACACTACCAGTTTGTTATTTGCGAGTGCTGACATTACAATTACCTTATTTGGAAGCATTTTGCAGTTCAGTCACGCAGAGAACTGCTTTTCACCAAATAAGCTGGAGAATTCCTACAGAAGTACTTACATGATTTATCCCAGGTGTGCTGTTTCCAAGCCTAATGAACAGTTTTCAGAGAGCTGCCAATACTGTCCAATAGTTGCAATATATTCAAACCAGTATGGTATATTTGATTCAACTGCAATTGCTATGCACGTACAGAGGACAACTTAGCTCTGCAGATATCAGTGGAAGGGAGCACACCAATTGTGGTACCTATAAAAATCCCGAAGCAGAGAAGTGTACTTCTGTAATTGTCTTCTCACCCTTTTGGCCTGTTCGAGTTGTTCCGAGAGCTCTTCCAGAGCAGTAGCATGCCTCTGCCTGATTTCCTGGATCTGCGCTTCATGGTTTTTCGTTTCTTCTTCAATTGCTTTCTTCAGTTCAGCCACCTCCTGCTCACGCTTTGTCCTAGAGGAAGCATCGAGGGTTAGCAAAATCAACATTTTAGTCTTTTGTAAATTAAAAATTAATTCCAACGGTGCCTTCTTACACAGACATATGATCCTACCTCAGCTCTTGCTGTGCTGCAGTAGTATCCAAGGTATCTTCCAGTTCGGTTTTTAAAGCCTCCAACTCTTCACTTAAATCTCTTTTCTGCTTTTCTGCCTTGTTGCGGGATGCTTTCTCAGACTCAAGGTCCTCCTGGAGTTCTGCAATTTGAGCCTGCAACTCCCTTATCACTTTCAGCGCATTGTTTTTCTGAACTGCTTCTTCATCACCTCTGTTAAACAGATGCACAACAGCTAATGATATTTCACAGCTTCCCATCTATTCTCATAACAGTCTAACATTTATGTACATAAACAACATCTTAACTTTTTCATTACAGTAAAACAGACCTTCTAAAACTTCACAGATAGAAACCCCCTGCTGTTATTCTCGAGATCCTGACAAGCGCGGTGCCCCAAGTACTACAGATGCACTGTCAGTTATCACGCTTTCAAGTTTACATTCAAATATTCCAATTTTGTAGATCTCAACCCTGTCCCAAAAATGCACCGTCTGTAGAATTCTCTCTTCCCGTAAAATTATAGATCATTACTCAAAAACCACAAAAGGTGTTTAGTTATAACATGTGACTGCAAGACTACCACACAAATCTTGATAACGTCTGTCCATCCCAATCACTGAGACTACTCTAAGATGACTCGCTGAGAATTACATGCTTTTTCCCTCTTGAGGCTGAACTCTGGGAGACAAAAAAAAAAAAAAAAGCCTTCCAGAGCCCCAAACACTATTATATCCTGGTAAAACTACTTTTTTTTTTTTTTTTTAGGTTTGTAGAGCAAGGATGTAATAAAACACTGAATTCCAATGTTTGCCATGTCTACACACAGCACAGGTGTCTAGAGATGCTCTAGCACAACTGTGAACTGGCTTCTGCTTGAACATTCCCAATTCCAATATGATTGCAATCCAGTGAAATTCTGTCTGGGAAAGTAGGTTTCCACCACACTTCTGTAGTCGTAAGCTCCATCGTGTCTGACCTAGCAAGAGCAGCCTGGAGTTCTTCCTCTTTCTTGGCCAGCTGGATCTTCAGTTCTTCAATCTGGGCTTGCAGCTCAGCTATTTGGTCCTGTAGGTCTGTTGTTTCACCATCGAGTTTTCTTTTAGCTTTTTCTAATTCTTGACGAGTCTTCTCCTCCTTTTTTAAGCGCTCTAAGGAAGCAAAGAATTATATTTATATGCAATTTTATCTCTTGTGATCCTCAGAAGGTTCAGGGGCAGGGCCACGGGGTGGCAGGAAGGTGGGAAGTTTTATTTATACTGCATCAGTTCTTTCTCCAGTCTGCAGCTGGAAGGCCGACTGGGAAAGACAAAATGGCAAAGTAGAACTGTATGATTTAGATGGAAAGTCAAGAAAAAGCCAGTGACTGGAGAAAAGTTTGAAACAGAGGAACAGAAACATAACCTCATCTTGGGAGAAAATAATGAATGTGATCTAACAGAAGAGCCGTTTGAGCTTCCAGGCCAGATGATCACAGACATCAGCATTCAAAAATGAAGATCAACTACAGACTGGAAAAAATGATGGCTTGCATAGTTTTGGAAGGGCTAGGCTAGACTCCAGAAGGTCTACTGGAAAATAGTATAGCTTAAAGAAAACTTGGATAAATAGTTTTTGCAAGTATCTGTGCCACTAACTCCCACCCCACAGATATTTAGCAAGACTTTGCAACACTGATAGCTTCCAGTAATTTACCTGTATAGCCGAGCTACTCCTGCCTCAAGGTATTTCTTTGTGAAAAGCATCCAGTTATCAGTGCCACAGCAATAAAACACCTTTAGTTGATCTGCTTGTTGTCTGATTAAGATAGTTACTGGCTGCATTGTTTAGAGTTAGACAGGTGTGCAATGTATTTAAGTCACAAGTTTTGCCAAACCACTGGTGCTTAGCGTAGCATCAGCACAATTCTAAATGCATTAGCATAAATGTAAGTTAGATTTTTTCAATACTTGTGGGTCCTCAGTGAAGAGATTTCTCTCACACCCTGAGCCTGCTACTGGATCAGAACATCATCTTCTCCACGGGAAGGGAGCCCTGTTCAAGAATTGTCTCTCAGAGCCACCCAGGGCTATTTGGTATTCTCCAGACAATCTAAAGTAACACTGTTTTTCTCTAAAAAGTTCCTCATTCAAAGAAATAGCGCTTTGCCCCTCTGTTTTTACACTGTATTGCTGGTGAGTGACAGAACAGTGTCGCAAGACCCAATTTTGTAATTGAGAAAGTCCATAGTAAATTGAATTAGATTTTTTTTCCCCCCAATTTCAGTGCCTAGCAGTGCCAAGACCCTAGCAGAGAGACCTTAACGGATTCTTGAATCATCTCCAAGAGCAAATATCATTTTACTGCACTTCACTAGCCAAGGAATTGCATGCCTTATATTTAAGCTTTAATTTCCATTTCTAAGGCCATCAGTCTTGGAATGGTATCATAACCAAACACATCTGTCAAGTATCTTCAGAAACACTAGTCCTGATTTAAGCACATAACTCCTCAAGCATTATTTTCCAGGAGAAAAATCTTACATATGCCCATCTTAAGGTCTATGAATATAGTTTTTAAAGGAAAGGTACATCAATCACCTCCTGTCCCTATTAGTTTAATACCTTCCTATACAGATAAGATTAAACTTTGGTATTCTTCCATAAGCACATCAGTTTTAAAATATGTAGCAAGACAGGCCATAACACAGTAAGTGAAAAAAATATTTCCAAATTAGGGCACAGAGAGCAACTTTTGCCTTGGCAGTCTATTAACGTTGCACAATAGCTATTTACAGCCATAAGTAATTTTTAAAAAACAAAATCAAGAAAGGTTACATATAGGGCTAATTTAGCCTGTGACAACACAGGCAAAACAATCAGAAATAAATGCCCAAAGAAATGGAACCATTTCAGATAAACAAAGCATTAGGAAAAGCAAAACAATTCAGATTTGCTTATTCAGAAAATATTAGAAGCCTAATGAATGCCTACGAGCATTCTTTCAGAAATGCTTTCTCTAATGTGTTACTACAGAAAAGTGCAGCAGCTCCCCAAGAGACAGATGTTTTACCTGGTTACTAAGGGATGCGTGCAACAGCATGAATTTCTGAGTGTGTCTATAAACCAAATGGATCCTCAAAAAACAAAAAACTAACAAGTTAAACACGAGAAAAATGGAGCAGGCAGACGCAACAAGTCTCACACGCAACACAAATTTCTTTCAAGATTTAGATAAAAATAACAGCTGTTAAGGTATCTACATCTAAGGTTACATTTGGCAGACTGGACCCGATACATCGTGAGAGTGATGTCCATGCTGTTAATAGGCAGATGTAGCCAGAACAAACCTTCCAAATCGGTGATCATCATTTCCTGCTTATTCTTGAGTTTGGCCAAGTTCTTGGCCTTTTCTTCTTCTTCAGCCAGCTGAGAAGTACATTCAGCAATTCGATCCTCCATCAGCTTTTTTTCCTAGTTAGGAGAAAGAGGAGAAAGAATTCTAAAATACAATTTGAAGAGTCTCTAAGCAGTACAAATAACTGCATATACAAAATCCATATAGAGGTCTCATAGTACATAATACAGATTTGATTTCAAGTGACACACCTGTCAATATTAAGGATCAATTGAAATAGTATAGAAACATGAACATTTGTTTTCCAAAAAAGTGAGACTTAGAATTTAACGTACCGGAGGCCTGGTTTTGGGACAGCATTTGCTCTACGCTTTTGGAAATCTGTTTGCAGAGAACAACAGTAGCTATGACAAACACTGTTTCCAGCTCTTAGATTTGGAAGACTCATGAAACTGGAAAGAACGTATGGCAAATACCTCCCTTTTGAAGGGCAGTTCAAAAGAAGCTTCAAGTGTCACAACTTCAACCTGTTCAAACCCCACAAGTCTTTACATCAGACTTCATAGATAATGCAACAGCAGTCACCAATGTTTCGAGAGCTATCACTTGGCACTATTACTTACGTACAGAATCTCCACCACGCATACTGGTCTCACCTTCAAAAATTTGGAATTTTGGTCCTCCAACAGTAGGATCTCTTCCTCCATCTTCTTGATCTTAGCTTCAGCTGTCACTTTTTCAAGCTGCAACTTCTGTCGAGCTCCCTCCTCCTCGTCAAGCTGTTCCTCTAGGTCCTGGGAAGAAAGGCAATTCCATCCGTGCATTTTCCAGGTTACCCATGCATTAATTGATTTATTTTTTTTAACTTGGTGAAAAAAGTGTATTTTGAAAAGCCACCTGCCCTAAACTAACACTAAAAATGCATTCGCTTTGTTGGATTCATCTACAGTATCAATGATCTGGTAATGAAATTAAGGGCCATGTGATACACATGGAATTTTTTTATATTCTGTATTTCAGCTTTGGCTGAAATATGCTGTCTAGGAAACACACTCGCTTCACCAGTCTTTCACCTTCCTAATTCTGAATATAAAATAATTTTTAAAAAAAAATAATCTGCTTAATGACAACCAAATCAGGTCAGGCTTTATGTCAAACACTTTCTAGTATACTGCAGATTCTCAACCACACATTAATGGAAACTTAAACAGCACCAAGAGCTGTGAGATGTGGGGTTTATTTCCCCTTCAAGTACCATGAATATTTTGAAAGACAGGTAAGTTCTCAGGTATTCCCTTTTCAAAGTCCCCGTGGATTCAAACAGAAGCATCTAAAACACCCGATTTCCACAAAAAACCCCAAGTAACTCAGAGAAGATGAAGTTGTCTAGTTTCACAGAAGTCTAAGGAATATTCTTCATTATATTCACTGGATTTCAGTCAAAAAAGAACATTTCTCTCCTAAGTGAAACCATGCCATCAGTCTTTGGATAGGCCCCATGCAGTCATTCCCGGTTCCTGCCCACTCGAAAGGGGTTGCTACCTTTAAAACTCTATCTGCGTACGCTATAGCTACCAACAGGGCATTTTGACCTCCTTCCTCACCCTCACAAGCTTGGAGACCGCCAGAAGCTAAACACACCAAACAAAGGGAGAGAAGAGAAAGAAATCCAAATTGATTTTATTCCACACATGGTGCTAAGGAACTAAATTCCTCCGTGCCTCAGAGACGTCAAGGGAGCTTTCCCATCCTTAATTGTCCCGTTTGCATGCTGTCCTATTTCCAGTAACCAAGAGGCATACCTGAATATGGCCCTGCATTTTCTTTTTCTCATTCTGCAATATTTGGTTTCTTTCCTCTTCCTCCTCGACCCTGGACTCCAAATCATGGAGAATTTCTTCCAACTCTTGTTTTTTGGCAGCCAAGCGAGCCCTCATCTCTTCAGCTTCTGCAAAGAGCTCTGTCTCAGCCTGTAGCTGCTCTGCAAGAATGTTCTTCTCTTCTAGAAGCTGCAAATATACAGAAAAGGTAGTAAAGCAGCAAAAACGACATTTCGAAGTCTCTCATGAGAGATTACACATACAACTGCAAGGTTACTTAAAGGCCAAGTTTTGCTCCCATTCTATACTCCTTAGTCAACATCCAAAAATGAAGACTTTTAGCAGAGGGCTTTATCAGCAGCCCAGAAAGACACCACCTTTCCTAATAGGGCTACAGCAATATTCACTCACTTGTTCCCCCAGTTTAAGGAACAGATCCTACTGCGCCTACCCCATGTGTCCTGTTCTACCAGCAGCAGAAAGATGAGGGAAGTGCCTGTTTCCCAGACTGTTCCTCATGCTCATCCCTGCCTAGCGGTATCCCTCCCAGTGCCACGGATAGCAGGGTTGAAGCTGACACTTAGGAGTCACTGGAACAGAACTGGAGCACATTACTCCTTGCTATGTACACGCAAGAACAGAATAGAATAGTTCCAGTTGGAACGGAACTACAACAATCATCTAGTCCAACTGCCTGACTACTTCAGGGCTGACCAAAAGCTAAAGCATATTACTAAAGGGCATTGTCCAAATGCCTCTTAAACACTGACAGGCGCAGGTCATCGACCACCTCTCTAGGAAACCTGTTCCAGTGTTTGACCACCCTCTCAGGACAGAAATGTTTCCTAATATCTAGTCTGAAACTCTCCTGACACAGCTTCGAACCATCCCCACATGTTCGGTCAACTGATACGTGGAACACCTCCCTCTCCATGACCCCTCCTCAGGAAACTCTAAGAGAGCAATGAGGTTGACCCTCAGCCTCCTTTTCTGCAAACCAAGACAAACGCAGTGTCCTCAGATGCTCCTCACAGCCCACTGCCTTCCAGCCCTTTCATCAACAGGAACTGATGCTTTGCCTTTCTAGATATGCATCCCAGTTCCATCATGTCTCATAACTACCAGTGATACACCCCCCCCCCCCCCAAGCTTTACTGACACTCCTTTAACTGTTTTTAAATTTGACATCAATGTTGCTTGTCCGTATGAATTCATTTTCAGTTTTGTCCGATTATTGCTATAATTGCTTCCCACTTCTTAAACAGCACAGGTACACCACAAGTATTCTACCCCAAAAACATCTCTGAAAAGGAAAGTGACACACGTAACTGAAGTTCTCTGTAAACTCCTGTGAAGGCCAAAAAAAGTTTAGTTTTGTTAACATGATGGTTCCGCACTCTCGGAAGAACAGCTCATGCTATGTCTTCCTATTCCAGATTTTAGCTGAGTGTGAGAGAAGTTAGCTCTCCTGATTCACAGTGCTTTTGCTCACATGCATCTCCCCAGCGTGGCTCCCTGACACAGGATCTACTGCAATACACATTCTACGTATCAAAGATGATCTTGGGCACAAACCTGTTGATGTTTCCTTTCCATTTCCTCAAGTTCTGCCTCCACTTTTGTCTGTTTTTCTTTCACCTTCATTAGCTCCTCGTCCTTGGCTTGAAGTTCTTCTTCTTGACGAGTGACCTGAAGAAGAGGCTTCACCTACAAAGATTTGAAATGAACAAGTAAGAAACTGTATCTACCTATTTACAAAAGCCAAAGAATGCAACAGAATATAACTAACCTTCGTGAAGACTCTCCACCACTGCCAGTGCCTAAGCTTTAAATATGCAGCACAATTCCTCTGCAGGATTTTAAGTGCACTCAGTTGCTGTTGTTTCTTTGCAAAGGCCCTGAAAACAGAAAGAGCAAAACATTTCATGTGAAATACAGCTAAGCATCTGTCCATGGCTTTAATTTTTAGGTTACCCAACCCTAGAACACTTGCAGATCATAAATAGAATTATTTTTTTAGTTTCAGTGACTACACTGATCTATGAGTACTCATTCCTTACATGAAGAGGCAGAGCAAGAGCTGGATTCACCGTTTTCAAAACGATAATTACAAACGCTGTTGGTTCTTGTGCTTAACAGACTTTCTTAAAAAAAGAAAATCAGGATGGCTTAGATGCTGAACTGTTCTTTAATTTCAAAAAAGTAGCTTTCCAAAGCATCTCTAAGAACCTCCAATGGAGCAGAGAGATTTTTTCGCAGCCACTAGCTATACTGTAAACAGCTGCATGTGTCACAAAGACAGTATTAAGGAGAGCAGCTATTGCTATGGAATGAAGGTGCAAACCCTTATTTTTAGGTAAAATTTCACCTATTTACCCTGGATATAACTACAGCTTATCAGGCAACACACTTTCTTAAAAAACAAAAATCTCTCTCCTGAAATGGAAGTTTTAATGCATAGCTCCCTATCAGAGAGACTTAGGATAACCACAAGAAGATCAAATCATAAAAGCACACATACTTCCTAGCCAGGTATCCTCTACAGACTGCCTGGAAGAAGATGATAATGTCCGTGATCTTCAGATCTCGTTCTTCTTCTAAGTGTGCCAAGACACCAGCTCGGAAAAAGATCTTGCTCTGTCCAATTCTGTATAAGTTGGGGTCCAGCTCTAAGGCTCTGATCTAAATGGACAGCCAAGCACATTGTTTGTACATCAAGAAAAAGGGCAATTTTTGTTTCAACTTTTCAATGTTTTAACAATATTTCGGTATGAACACTTACCATACGCTCACAGGCTTGCTTACCATCCATAAAACCTTTTGGAATTGCATTGGGAGTAAGGATCTCATACCTTTAAGTCAAATGAAAAAACACCTTTACATTCAACAAGTTACATTATTCTAAACCCATAAAGCTACAGTCACCAAGCACACAGTTAAGGAATTGCTCCAGAAAGTTTTTCCAGAAGTTGTTTGGTTTCCCTTTCCCTACTGTTTTTAGAATAAATCTGTAGTATTTAACTGCTTCAAGTCCAAGCCACTTCAAGACCTCACAAATGGTTTTGGACTTTCTTCCAGTTGAGGGGGGAGGAGGGAGGGAAGGAGGCACCATCTAAAATTATTTAACAAGGATTTTTATCTCATAAAAAGTCAAGAGACTGTTCCTACTGTTACCTCTGTCTAAATTCCTGGAACACTATCCTGTTTGGAAATCCTTGTCGACAAATCCTTATTCCTTCCAAAACACCATTGCAACGAAGCTGATCTAGAACCAGATGTGGATCCAATTTTCCAGCCTGGACAAAACAAGCATGATTTTTAGTCTTTTTAGTTTGTATTCATAAAAAAAACGCAGTTTAAGTTTTTCAGGCTACCCTCTACAAAGTCAATAAGGGGATGTGCAGGGAATACTGAGAACTATTTGATGAGCACAAAAACTTTGTGAAACCTGCCTTCTGATTTCAAAAGGAAGATGCAGACAGCACACATAGCTTAAAGCACAGGTAAAAGACTAATAAAGAGGAAAAAAAAAAAATATTGAGGAGTGGTTTGTAGTACATACCCTCTTTTCATGATTTGGAATGATGCAGCGAACAAAATTGGGATTAGTGTTTCGGAGCGTTGCCATCAGTTTGGTTAGAGACTCTTTGTAGAGTTGGCCAACAGTACGGAACATGCCCTTCTTGGTCTTGTACGCAGAGCCAAATGCTGTCTCCGTTATTCCAGTGACCTGATCCAGACCCACAATACGATCCACTGGCAGGACAAGAGAAAATAATTAAGTGGACTTTAATATTTGTCAGGTCTAAAGAGAAGCAGAAAGAGGAGCAATAGTGCAGCAGCAGAAGCTTTGTGGAACAAATGAGAGAAGATGCCATCAGTAGGCAAGGCGGTCAGCATGTACTCGGGACGCTGTGCGGAAGCAGTGGAACCAAAAGCCACAAACTTATACAGCAGAAGAGTGTAGCTTTAGTAGGTACACCCCAAAATATCCAGCTCTTTACTTGCAGTTCTACATGACCAGTAAAGCCATTTTCTTTATTTTAAGTCAACTTTCACCAGAAAGAAAGTCGCACGGAGACTGGCAATTGTTTGAATTCTTACAATGCACAATGTTTCTGGGTTGCACATTTGGAATTAGACGTCTGTGCCTATTTGCTTAAACTGAAGAGTCACTTATGGTAATGATATAGATTAAATCTGAGTTTCGTTGAATACTCAAAAGTGTTTTGAAAGCACAACTACAGAAGAGTTAAAAATAGTATAATTTCAGTGACAAGAGGGGAAAAAAGGATCTGCCAGATTTCTGGTAGGCTGCCGTTTTGAAGAATTCTTCCAAATTTTATAAACAACTGCAAAGGCCTCCCTAGCCAAAAACCAAGCTTCAAAACAGGAAAACTGCACACCAAAGCACTTCAAGGCTGCCATAAAGCATCAGAATAGAGATTTTTTTCTTTGATTTTTGAACATTTTGGGTAAAGATCTCTATGGTTTCTTCTTCAGAAGCACAAAATGGAAATCTGACTGCCATCATTTAGGCCAAAAACATGAACGTGATTCCATATGCATGTCAACAATTATTTTAATAGCTCGCTAAAAGAAAATTACACAGGTGGCTTAACACCTTAATAATTATAGTTGACTCTTCTTAGTACTGAGCACAACATGTATTGGTTTTCCATTAAATCCAAGCTAGCCAGCAAGAAACAAGCAACTATACATAGGCTACAATTTAAATTTTGTGAAGATATCTTCAAATTCATTCAAACCAAAGCATAGGGAATTGTGCTTTACTACCAGAACTAGTTTTGTATATGAGAAATAAATGACAATATTTTGTTTTATACTCGTACTCAACTTCAAAGGTCTATAAAAAAAAAAAAAGGAAAATTAAAAGCAGAAAAATACAGGGCAACAATTTTGAATAATCACTTGTAACTCTTGCAGGTAGTACAGAGCAGCGCCCAGATCCCCTGCACAGTTTTGAACACAGGAATCTGAGCGACTTACAGAGTTAGAAGAATAAGTAGGTGGTAAGTTGCTCATAAGATCATATCCCCAAGTATTTACTTTGAAGCAGAATTCAGTTCTAAAGCAGAAATGGGGCAGAGATTACTGGGAATCAGTCCTACAGACGACTCGCATAACAGCTTGGAAGTATTAGAAACGTGCACCCACCAGACCCCACTGACAACTGGACACCACTCAGCTTTTGCTTTGCCCACGTACTTTTTACAATTTTGTAAATATAGCTGTTAATTATGCATCTTTCGTTTTGCTCCCCTCTGTCCTCCAACCGTAGGATGGTTATTTATATTTCAAAGAGGATTATTAAAGTTAAATGTAAGCTTTTCATAAGCCCAAGTGTGCGATGTATCGTGAGTAGTGGAAGGTAAACCCAAGTAAAGCTCTAAAGGCTGAAGGCACAACCTTCACAGACACATATTTCTAAACTTGGGGAGAGGAATACAGGAAGAACAAGGAAGAGGTTGGATAAAATATCTAATGCGCCTTCAAAAACATTCCAAATGAGTGGATTTGTTGATTTCTCAATACCTCAAAAAACATGTGCAGGTTCTACAAAGGAGAAATATTGAAGTTAAGATGCTTTTAAGTAGAAGAACAATTTCAACAAGTCTGGAAGAAGTTTATTTCACTTACTACCCCCACTACAACTGCAGCACTTTTTCCCGATACTTCAATACACTCTTCAGCTCTCCTCCCCCAAAAAATACATCCACGTTCTAAAACATTCCAGAGTTTTGTCAATGTTGGACTGCAGAAAGAAGCTTGATAGTGTTACAAAGCTTGTGCATTCTCTCAAATGCTTGGAGCTACCAGAATTATCACTTAAGAAGCAATTCTGCATCTCAACATGGAACTAGGAAGCAACAAACCTTTTCATCTGCAATGCTTAAATGCAATGCATAAAATATAGATGCTATATGTATGCAGCAGCAACTGAATAGGTATGCACTCGGAGACCGTTTGCCTTGTGGAGGTATACCTAAGTTTAGCATGAAATGAAGAGTTCATGCAAGCCTACGAGCAAAAATGGTTTTCCTGTAGATACAACAGCCCTGCCTTTAGTAGGCCTACTGGTTTTATAGCCATTCACCTGGTGGATCATGAAGACCAGTAATATTGTCATAGAAACAGGCTCTCTGAATATTCTGAATCTCTAAGGCAGAGAAACAGCAAAAACAGAAAGACAGAAGAGCAGATACACAAGACACTTCAGTTAGTTATACAGAACAGGTTTATCAATTGCAAACAGACTTAACTGTGCTACAAAAGCAATTAGGGCACAACATATTCCATGCACATTTCAATTATCTGCGGAAGCAGGTTTTGCATATTCGGATCAAAACACTTTTGCTTCTGTGCGTGTATTCAAAAGGAAAGGAGCAGATGCTCAACCAAAAAGTTCTTTCTGTGTTCATTAAAACTGCTTTCTGTAGCTGAACCAGTAAGTATTCCTGAGAATAAGAGGGGAAACTCAGTATTAACCTACAGCATCATCTATATCACAAGCTTAATTTCCTCCTGGAATAAGAAACTACAAGATTTATACACTGTGGCATGTAAATACACTCCAATTAATATCTTGCGTTAAAAACTAGAACAGAAAAGTTCTTGGTAAGTATTTATTTGGCTATTTCTGCTTCTTGGGGTATTTTAGTAAAAATGTTGACAAATAATTTAAGCTGATGTGCAGGCAGACTAGCTAAACAGCAGTGTACAGTTAAAATAGGAAAACATTGCATTTGATTTTAATATGCAATATCTAAGCACTAGTATGGCTGTTAATGAATTTTATTTTAGGAGATGCAGATTCCCAGGATATGACTCACCGCTGCACAAGAAACAACTGTGCTGGTGCCCACATAAGACAACATTTTATTAACAGCAAGTACCACTACAGCTGTTCACATTCAGGATTTAACTGCAGCAATTCAAACTAAGTTTTAGACAAGATTGTACAGATGAAATTTGACACAGTGTAACAAGTAAAGTGATATCAGTTCAAATAATGAACATGAGAAGCAGCTACTCAGAAATGGTACATGTGCAAGGGACCATAGGTGCAACCCAGCTTCCTACTTGTACTTTTGGCGCTAAAAAAAAAACCCAAAATAAATCGAGAAAATGCTGTAGATATTTACAATGTAGAGGTGGAGGGTGAGGAGGGAACAGGCACACAAAAAAGCCCCACCAACTCATCCAGCAAGGTAAAATTGCTAACAAGTTGTGTACTCGGAGTATGATCTCTTACCATCCTTCCAAAGCTCAGCAACAAATTTGTCAGAAGACTGGTGCAAGAGTGTAGCCACATTGTCGTTCAGGGGGTCCATATTCTTCATCAGCCACTCATCTGCCTTGTAGTCTACCTGTAGAGTAGCCAAATTGCACGTGATCAGACAGACTACCAGCTTTAGTTTTAAATTTACCAGCATTAAGAAAAAAAAGCTTTCAAAAATATCATCCTGATGTTTTCCTCCTATTCTCTTCTTGATGTTGGCTTGCTATGAGTTTCTTGTGCCTCCTTAGAACAGTTCAAAGTGCCACTAAAAGTTACTATTCTTTTGAAAAAGCAAATAGGAGTTCTCTTAAAAATCTAGCAATCTGACTTTTTGCTTACTAATAGCTGTGTTATTTCAGCCTAGTGTTATTGCCAAAATCAGGCTTCACTGTTCACTGTGAAGATGTAAAAACACCGCCAGAATAGATCCTAATTACTTTATCTAAATTACTAGAGAGTAAATTAAGGATGTGCTGCAACATGAGGTTTGTTTGTCTTTTTTTTTTTTTTTTTAAATTTTCACTATAGCAGTTATACTTAAACACTTTGTTCTATCAAGAAAAACAAACAAAGCTGTCATCTTGAAAGACCCAATTCTGTGGTTTACAATTAAATTAAGCTCAGCAGTTGAAGACTCAATGCTACCAGCATAGGTTTCATCCCAACCCAAGAGAGACCGAAAATTCCCCAAGCAGACTAGCATGTTCTTGCTTCAACCAAAGTGTGAGTTTTCTATTTTTATATAAGGGCTTTCGAAAGAAAGCCACATTTAAATGCTTCCAGCATCCCAAACCAAATCAGATCAGATCATCATCTTAGTACTTCTTGCAGGAAAAGCTATTTTACAAACAGTTCTAGCTTTGAAGGTAATACACATTCTGACAGAAAACTGAAAAATGCCTCTTTGAGATCTGCGATGCAGTGCCAGTATCCCAGAAATGCCCACTCAGTTCGGCAGAAGTGAACCATTCTTCAGGACAATTACTTCCCAGTAGTCAGGCACCAAGCTGTTTTACTTCATTTTGATTACCCAAAGATAATCTGTTGTTTCACAACTAGTCTACTATCAACTGCAGTGATGATTTCATTGAGAAAGTAAAATGTAATTTCTTGACTTCAGTTTTCACTACAATTATCTACTTGGCACCACTGACGTCAAAGACTAGATAACAAAAAGCCAATAGTACATTAAATGAAAATTAAAGGATAACTTAGTAATTTGCACAGTTCCTTTTAAATATCAGGACAAAAACTGGTACTGGGATTAAGTTTTAACTAGTTATGAAACTAATTACATAGCACGGCCCCATGGGACAGAGCTGGTGATCATGAAGGTTCCACAAAATGCTGACGAGAACTGCGTAGTTATTTCATGGACCTGTTCACATTGCAGCTGAGCTCCGTCCCTCAGTGGGAGGATAAAGATTGGACTAACAGTGAAAACTCAAAGATATCAGCTTATCTATAAAATGGATATACAGAAAATCTTATGTGAACTGAGGAGACAAAAGACACAGCCTGGCTTCAGGCACTGCCATCAACTTGGAAACATAGAGACTCATTTCAATACAAGTCCTGAAAAAAACTCACCTGTAAGACCTGAAAATAAAATTCAAAGAAACTGAAATATTTGCTTCATTTAATATTAATTTATATTTTTCAATTTTGTCTATTTGGTAACAGGCGTTCCATCAGAGCTCTCCTCAAGAAACTGAAACAGGGCCACCCTCCCGCACATGTATTTCTGAATTCGGTAGCTATACCACATCTTACTTTCGCAAAACCAACATGTCTAACCAAGTATTTAACATCTAACCCTTACCTTCCCCGCATAGTGAATAATGCAGAAGTCTGCTTTGTCCTTTAGCTGTCTTGGCTTTTGGAATTTGGAGTGGGTTCCTTGCTCTTGGACCAATTTTTCCACAAACGTCTTGTCAGTAGCTTTAGGAAACCAGCATTCTTCATCCAGTAATGCTAACACACCAGGAGGATTTGCCTGAAATCCAGTTGGATTTAATGTGTTAATATTTAATACATCTATATTTTAAAAAAAAATTAGTATTTAAAACACGTCATTGAATGACACAGTAAGAAGTTGTCTAAACTGATTCCAATTTGATTTAAATTAAAACAAGCTGGGGAGGAGTCCAGTTCAATGAAAGACATTATGACCAGTTCAAACATTCTTTTCAACGTATACAGACGTAGACACAAATGACCTGACCAGGTGCTGCCCAGAGCCTTGCTATGAGCAGAGACTGGAGTAGGTGACCTCCAGAGTTACCTTCCAAACATTTCTGTGACATGTATGTACGCAGCAGCTCTGCCCCATCTCCACAGTAGTTAACGTCACGCTTTAATGTGGGCTAAACTGAAGACAACTCTCCCTCCCAGCCACTCGATGCGACTGGGACAGCCGCCGAGCCTCCCCTTGCCGAGCCCCTGCTGATATCCAGGAGCAGCACCCAGAGAGACTCAGCAGCCTTTGCTTGAGCAGCCAGCACAGTTTTATATGCTCCCTCTCTTTCCGTATAATTTAAGCGCTCCATCTGAAGGTTCGTTTATTCTTAAAATGAAGTACGGAACGAGCGATGTCTGTGTTTTACAGCTGTAGAATTGTTTGAGGGGATCATTTTCCTCGGGGAAGACAGACTGATGTACACAGGAAAGCAGTGGAAAAAAAGAGTTTATAATATTTTATACTTCAAAAGTTTCTAGTGAATGTAAAGTTTACACGTTTGGAGAGAGATGTTTCTATGTGCCTACTACATAGCATCACATACCTCATTTACAGAACAATTATGAAGGTACTGACATTTGCTTTTCAGAAGAAGAAAAAAAAAAAATCAAGTAATTTGATGCATTTTTAGGATATTCACCAAAACATCTGCATACTGAAAGTATCCACACTTAAACCCTCAGGCTTTTTGGCAGAGATTTTACCTTCCAAAGAGGTATTTCTGAAGCTCCACGCTCAAAGTGCAAGCCTTTGCACTGAAACAAGATTTCCCTTCTCTTACTCTAAAGAAAACCAAGAATGTGGCTTGTGGGCTTTTCTGCTCTTCAGGATGCACAGCATCAGCAGCAGCTTACGTGTATTCTAGAATACACACGCAGAAACGCAGAGAGTAGTAACTTCAACGCCCCAGATTTAATTTAAAAGGTCATAAAATAATTTTGACAGCACAGTTCTGAGGTGCTAAGAGTGATAACTTTCAGGAATGATGAGCTTTGTTCTCCCCCAACCCAACCGCTCCTCCTGCTCTCTGAAGCCCCCTTCAGCTTCCATATACTGAGCAACCAGAAGAATATGTTAAAAAGCACAGTGAGTAACACCACCTTTAAGATACTGTTTTCCCCTTTGCAAGGCGGATTTATGGGGAAAACTCTTTCCTGAAGTTTGAGGAATTTTGCTATTGATCTCAAATGAAAAAGATAAGTTTACTGTAAGCTTTGAATAGCTTTCTAACTCAGCCACTGCTCTAAAGCTCCTGTGACGCCATGGCACGGTTTAATATGAAAGCAACAGGACTACACTTCATGAGTACCAGGGAAAAAAAAGTATAAAAGTAGTAGTAGCTTCATACCTGTAGTTCAGTATTCTACCCTAACGTCAGGGGAAGAACCCATAAGGATAAAACCTTTTACTAATACACGGTGTTTTAGACTTTGGACTTCAGCATTCCAGTGAATTCACTTTTTGTGGCAGCTCCGCAAGAAATGTCTATACAGTCCTATAATTTGCAGGCAGGAAAAGACAAACTCGGCAGTCTACCCTTTTCTCCTTAGAGCATTATTAATGCACAAACTTACAGGTCTTTCGATTAAATCAATGCAAGGCTGCAGATCCAGTCCAAAGTCAATGAAATTCCACTCTATACCCTCTCGCTGGTACTCCTCTTGCTCCAGGATAAACATTGTGTGGTTAAATAACTGCTGAAGCTTCTCGTTGGTGTAGTTAATGCAGAGTTGCTCAAAGGAGTTCAACTACAAGAATAACATTAGTAAGCAAGAATAATTCAGTGACAGGATGCATCACATACCTGGAAGTAAAAAAAAATTTGACCCTACAAGGAAATTCACCAAAACTCTGCAACATTCAAACAGAATGTAAAGTTAGAAAACGCATTATACAAGTCTCTTATGTTCCCATTACATCTATTAAACTAACGTATAGTAGGAAAAACTGTCACATGTAAAGGAACAATTTAGACTTGGGTATGACTTTTTGCCACTGTAATTCAGGGTTATCGAAGCATTTGCATGCTACAAAACAAAACCCCCTGCAGCCTTGGAACACGTATGCATTTAGGTGCTCTACGGTTAGTCCTGAAGGCACATTAATAGGAAAAAGAAAAATCAGATTAGCAGTGTTTCGAAGTACCTCGAAGATTTCAAATCCAGCAATATCCAGAATTCCAATAAAAGACGCTCCCTGTCGTTTGGTCCTGTCCAAAGCTTTATTAATGCGGTGAACAAGCCAGCGGAAGAGGCGTTCATAGGTGGCCTTTGCCAAAGCTTCCACTGCAAAGTCTGCCTGAAAATCCAAACAAGAAAATTTATTTACCTTGGAGAAGTCATCAAAAGAACACAGACACGGGTATTATCACAAATAATTAAGTAATAGAAGAACTTTAATGGAGTTAATACCACTGAGGAATGAAAACAATCAGTAGCAACAGTGTGTAGTTTGATTAATGTCATGAAAAATATGTTTTTAAACTGTTCTATAAAAAAAACCCCAAAGCTTGCTGTGTGTTTGATACACACAACAATGACATTAAAGGATGAAACCAGCAGAAAGTCAAGGAAAGGGAAAGGTTTCTTCTATTCTACCACTGTTTTTTACCATAGAAGAACATTTAATGAAGACAGTAAGCTTGAAGAAAGTCAGTGCCAGTACACACTCAATCCTAATTATCTTTATTAAGAGCTAATCAGGACGGGGCACTTCATCTTTAAAGCACCAAAACTTACTTGTTCTTTGGTCTGGGCTTTCTGAACGTAGTCTCTGCCAACTTTGATGCGCGGTGTGAGGATGGCCCGGGTGAACTCCATCACGTTCATTCCCAGTAGATGGCAGAGTTTCTGCGCAACTGGAGAGCAAAGGCAGAAATGGAAGCGCGTAAGTCCTCCAGAGCCACTAGCGCCATAGGTGAAATGCTACTGACAATGGTGCACCAGCTTCAAAATTCAACTGCCATTCGGAATAGCAGTCGGGGAGATGCACGTCTGTCCCGTGGACAGATCGACCCTACCCCACAGCCCACCTCCGCGGGGCCTCCAGTGCAAAGGCTGTCGGGAGGTGGTCCAGAAGCACAACCACTGGATCTGCTCAGGGGACTGTGGGAAACCCCAGATTTCATGAAATTGCGGGGAGGTCACGTAACAGTCTATAGCCTATGTACAAGCATCTGTTTTGTTACTGGAATAGGGAACGTTCATTTTCTCATCTCCAGAAAAAAAAAAAAGCACAGTATGAGGCCATCACACATCAACTCCATCACACGCAAAGTTTTCAGTTTAGGCAGACATGCCAGTGTAATGCTTCTATCACACACTATATCGAAATACATGGTTAAACTATTTAAAACATGGGCTTGTAATATTTTATATAGAACAACAATGCAAGCAGCAGCGCACTTTCTTTAGACAGCATGAACTCTCCCCGTGTCATGCTCATTGTTTGAAATAACGTTACCGACACCATCGTGACATATTCTTGCTGCATCAATCCCTTTTTCAAAATGAATTTTTCCAGTGGGTCGGGTATTTATGATTCCATACTTCTAAAAACGAAAGTGACGCTAAAGGTATTTTTAGCGGGTAAGTGTTGCCCTTTAGCAGAAGCCTTCCACACGATCCAGTATGTACTTTAACCCCTTATCTTTGTCATCTGACAGCTCATGTTTTACTGTCAAAATGAAACAAAACTATTTTTACAAACCAGCATTGGAAACCAGATTTTAATACCAGTATAAAAGAGCTTCCTCTGCATTTTTTTTTTTTTTCTGGTATTAAAACCACTCCTACTTGCTCTTAATGTTAAGATTCTCTGTCTGGCCATACCTTCATCAGAAGGGTTCATGAATCAACACACGACCAGTGAAATTAGGGTAGTGTCACAAATCGAGCACTCCTTTCACTTTAACTACACTCAGGAGCATCTGTGCTATAAAAATACACATCAGCACATCAGAAAAAAAAAAACTTACAGCCTTAGGTGCCGAGTAGTAAATGCTGTGAGAATCTTTAAAAAAAAAAAAAAAACACTAAAAAAACCACACAAAACCAACAAGAACTTGAAAATATTAAGTAGCTATAAGCATCAGCTTGGTCCTGTGGCATAATGGATACTATACAAAGGATATTACAGTTTTTAAGGAATGAGGGTTTTTCCCCCCATGCAATACTCCAAACACTACACTCACCTCCTCTTTCATGAACCTGTGACATGGGATTTATTGTCCCTACCCTTCCAATTTGTAATAACCCATGGCTTTGGTAATGATAATAACAATCAATCATAGCAGAGGTAATACTAAAAATCTCATCTGCTTCAGACACCAAAGGAGGTTGTAGGCAGCATTTCAGAGGTTGGACTGAAGGAAACGAAACCATTTTCAAGTCAAAACTCTGTCGCTTCTAAAGGTAGCGCTGGTTCACAGTATTCCAGCTTCATTAATGTTGCACTTTAAAAAAGCATAATTCATCTTGTTTGTTTATAGCTGCGGAAGTTCCATTTAAAAGGAGCAATAGCAGAAAGCCCTGACTTGTGTTTTATTACTATTGGGTTTTGGATATAAAAATCTGAATTATTATAAAGCAAAGATGCTGAAAAGCTCATATCATAGTTGATGCATGAACTTTATGAGGTTGTTTATGAACCTCTGCCCTTTCAGCAGAAAGGCGTCTTCCAAATCTGGCAAGCATGAGAAGGTCCTCTGAAAAGAGGTTCTCCTTCCTCTTCATCACGAAGGGTAGATGGCTTTCTTGCCATCTCTTGTATCTATACTTGAAACTGTTTATTTGCACATCTATATTTATTATCTATAGGGTAGAATTTGCTTTCCATATTCTTTGACATCCACGTGTCCAGGTTCACATCTCCACTACCCACACAAATTCCTTCCCATCTACACCAACCTGACCTATTTCAGCCACACGCCTCTAAATGAGACAAATCACTATCAAATCACTATCCAGACACACTTACTTCTCTGGAGGATGCTAGGGAAACCCATTACAGTGAGATGTGACAATACGGATGACAAGGGAGAGATCAGTTTTACTCAGTGTCTTCAGAAAGATACAAATAACAAGTGGACAGAAACCTGCTTTGACTACGATCTGAGCTTTCCAGCATCTTTGCTTTACAATTCACAATTTTGTATCCAGTATTATAAATACCCAATAATATCAATATATTTCTATCCAATACAATATAATTCAGAATGTTATGTCCAAAAAACAACAGTAATACAACAAAAGCCAAGACAGCCATGAAGTAAGAAGCATCCATACTTTTCTCCATCACACCTTCTAAATGGACAATGACTCAGTTGAGTTGCCCAAAGAGGCACTAAAACCCAACCCCCCAGTCCCTCTCCCAACCTTTCTTCCTCACTGCAAAACTCGAAGTGCCAACCGCCAGCCAAATGTTGAGTCAAGGGCTATTGAGCTTTGATCCGTACCTGCCTGGAGCACTCTGGGGAACAGGCCACCGCCCCGAGAGACTACAAACATTTTGGACACGGTAAACAGCCTACATGCACCGCAGTTTAGGACAATTACAAAACAAGATCCAGACAAGAATTCGAGTTGTGCATGTGCAGCAGGTCCTGGGAATGATGATCATTACCGCTCTTTCCACTGAAGTCAATTCTTAAAGCCAACTTCCATCAGAGCGTTTAAAAGGCTGCTACTGAAGTACCAATTCAAGACCCTGAGATCTCTTTCAGCAGCATTTGTTATTGTGAAGAAATGTACTCCTCAAAATGCTGATTGCATTGCAGGTACTGACTGAGAAACTAAATCTTAAGTCACAGTACCATGCCGCTTCAGAAATCGGGTTTTTCTAAAGACAGCATTCTTCTGTGCAGCCATTTCCCCATGGAAGTTGTGCTTGGCCCCCAGGGCTCTTATCATTGGCAAGAAACTCGTGGCCAAGAACCAAGGAAAACAAACTGCTTTAAGCATGCACTTTTTCCTAGTGCTTAAGTCTTTGTAGATCGCCATAAACAAGATTACAACCGAAATACTTGTTCAGAGTTTAGAAGCAATGCAAACAGCATAAATTCTGTTGACAGATACTTAAATTTGTCCGCATTACAAGAATGGAAGAGGAGAGTTTTAACAATTGCCTGTCGGCTACTACCACAACACCCACGGCCTCTTTGTTGGCCCAGAACGCTATCGAGGAAGCTCAGAAGACCACTTGTGTACTTCTGAAGAGATGCACTGACCTAAATGGCAGGAAGAAAACTACAGCCCAAGTTAAAGGAAGCCATAGAACCGTGATCAACTTACCAGTATTCTCTGGCATAGAGGCTTGATCAGTATTTCTTTCTTTCTTAAAGGAAATATTTCCAAATTGTAGCACTGAAGACACCACTTTCAGCATTGCTGTGTTAACAAAAGACATATGCAACGGTTTAATTGAAGAGGGCTCAGCTTAACAAATTTTTCTTCTGTTACTCTTATTACTTTTCTTCCAAATTCCAAGTATTCAGAGTTCAGAAAGGAAACAAAGTTTGTACTGCAGTTTTTAGGCAAATGGCTTTAATTCAACCCCAGCTCATGTCAAGAAAACATTTGCTGCAGGCTGTCAAGACACTGAGGCAACACTAAATTTGGTGACATTAAATTAGCAAGTGTGTGTGTGTACGCACAAAAGAAGAACATACACTTTAAAAATCCAAAAGGCTTAGTAACTTACACAAGATCTCATCATGCGAAAATCCCATGATATGCATGGCCTCCATCGTCTCCTGAAAGTTATCCTTGTCTTGTTGCCCAGGAATGGGGATGTAGCCATTCGATAAAAATCTGTAATTGTTAAATCCTTCAAGCAGCAAGTCAGCTGTATTGGGGGGAAATGGAAGAGAGAAAAAAAATAAGCTAAAAAATGCTGTTGACACCCACCTGTACTCTGTTCTCACTAAATGCACAAACTACGCTTTACAGAATCAGTTCCTCAAATACAGCTAGAAGCCGTTATACCCGCTTCTGAAACCCTAAAAATATGAGCGTGCCTTAAAAGCTGAAGCCAGGTTCCCAGAATCTCTATCTGTAAGCAACCTGCATTAGCTCTTTAACGCATTAAACCTGTAAACAGAACATTACCTCCCTCAGATCTAGCTACCATAATCTCAAATTCCTATCTGGAATATCCTAAAAGAAATATCTCTATTGAAAGGTAACAGACACAGGCAGAAATGGAGTTAGGTGTTGATGATAACACATCAAGGATGCTACACACAGGTTTATCTAATACGGGAGGAGAAAGAGCAGGTCAATTCTCTGAAGTCTGTACCTTCATATAGTTTCACTTATCACAACCTAACAGAAATTCCCAGTTACCAAGGCGGGGGAAAAAAACAAACAAACAAACGAGTAGAAGATAAGCAACATAGTACTGCAAGGGCTGAAGAAAACCACAGGGTTTCATTATATTTTGGTAAAATGGCTGCTTTTCCGCCCAGTTTGAAGGCACGGTCCAGATCAGCTACGGCTGTCGCTGCCGGCTGGGTTTGTCACGAATCAGCCGGGAGCAATGCAGGTTCAACCCAGCAATTCCCAGCCAGAGGCTGCCCAAAGCGGACTTTGTCATGTAGGAGCCGTCTGCTTGAAACGCACCAGTTGCTCAACAGCACACTCCATAAAACACAGGAGTTATTTCAAACCAAAGCCACCTGGCTTTTCAGTCTTCTTTTAAAACTCACCGTTTCAAGACTAAAGAGTAGTTCCAACTCAATGGTGGTAATGCTGAAATAACAAACACGGCAGCAGAAGCCACAGGTTTACAAAATGAGATTCTCAACTTACACTTGAGGTGTTCTCCCGCTCCAGCTAGGAGTTGATAGAAGATATGAAATGTCCGCTCATCTTTAGCCTGACGAACAGCGCGAGACTTCTCCAACAAGTCTGATGGTAACTAGTCAAGGATCTTCTACAATTTTTGGTTAAAAACATCCAATGCAAACAAAACTTTCAAAGCAGGCTATAGAATTACTTTAAGAACAAACTTAATAGTAATGACAGGACTATGACCACTATGAACTCTCAGTAACTTTAAATGAGAGATTGCAAATTCAGACTGGTAGAAGCCCACATTTAATTCCAGTAAACTCATTTCCCTGCTACATGCAGCTGAGAATTGTCCGTAACGGAAGAGCTGAAGCCTAAGCGAGAGGAGCTGGCCGTTCCTTTTCAATCACTTCTAAGGTCATGGCTGTCTCTTGGTACCAAAGCCCAGCAACCGCTGAACTCGGAAGTACTTTCTCTGAATGGCATTTGTCATTTCTCTCAAGCACTGCATCTTTACATACACTAAAGTCTTCACCGCCTTTAAACAGCTTCCAAATTCTATTTGGGCACCAGACACTGTCTAATAAAAACTTAAATAACATTACAGCTTAGGGCAGTTTATTTTTTGATATTCCATATCGTAAAACAAATGTGGGACAGCGATTTGAAGTGACACAGGTTACGAGCAAAGATAAGTTCTGGTGATGAAGAAAAAGTTCCCTAAGAGTTAAGTCCTCCTGTTTTCACCAAGGTCTAGGCAAAACAATTCATCTGAACTTTCATGGAAACAAAAACTGTCTTCATTCTTGTGCTGTATAAAAAAAAAAAATCATTCATCATTAAAGCGTATTTTGAAAAACTATAAATCTTTCCCAACCTTATTGGGAAACTATATTCTGTGAGAGTTCCAAACATTCATTGCACTTAAAATGAAGCAGTTTCACAGCAACAGAATGAAAGCTTAACTGCAGCATTGTTTATGTTTAAAACTCACATGATACTGTTTACCAAGACTTCCGATTTCATAATTTTATGACCACCCTATTGCTGTTGCCCCAGAAAACAGGCTTAAAAAAAAAAATTACACACACACTATTTTTAGTACAAAGAAAACAACTTTAGAGAAAGGCTTTCAGGGCAAGTATCTTCACTTGTTCTTACACAATCATAAATAAAAACGAACCTTAAAGCTAAAACTGAATTAAGCTTCATTATTAATTGCTAGTAGGTCTCATGTTAACAAACCTATGCCGATATCTAGAAGACCTAAGAAAAGAGAAGGTGTCCAGCACTTCCAGCTCCATCACTTTATACCGAGCACCGCCTCCTTCCAGGCAGAGAGCTGCAGTGCTGACGAGAGCAAAACTGAACTTTTGGCACAGTACAGAAGCTCAGCTTCTCCTTAGGAAGGTGTTTTGTTTGGGTTTGTTTTTTTGTTTTTTTTTTTTTTGTTGTTTTTTTTTTTTTTTTTTTTTTTTTTTCTTCTAGAAACATTCACAGAGCAAGCCTGCTTTAAACGGCTTGTCTATTGAACAAACCCTGTTTTTAAGGCTAGCCTGAAAATCCGGCAGATTTCAGAGTGCTAAATTTTGGGGTATCCGATTTCTAAGCACGAGGAAGCACGCTGACTTTATGATATTTGATCGGCTATTTTGAAACAAAGGAAGAGAGGGATGTTGTCGAAGGAATGTAGAAATGTGGTAACCTTTCACTGCATTCCAATGGATTCTAGGGTTAAAAGCAAAACAAATCAGGAAACTTGCATTTTTACAACAACGCGGCATTAGGTAGGATACACGTCTCAATGTTGGCCCCAACAATATAACCAGTAACATCGAAGTTAATCCTAATGAACTTGCCCTGCAAAGAAAAGAGATTTTTTTTTTTTTGTAATTACAATTTTATTTTAAGACAACAATGCTGTCTATATAAAAGCACAATGCTGTTTGCATTCATATAATAAGCATTTCACACCAGTTCAAATGAAATCTTTTCCCTTCGGTGTACTCAGCCGTCTCTTTGATGGAATATGTTACGCTGCGCACAAACACTTGCTAATGATTAAGGAACTGCTATCGTAGGTATGTCTTTAATCCAGACTTACGAAAACCTTCTGAAAGGGAAGCGCAATTTCTCACACTGACAAAATGCGCCTTCTAAGGTGGAGAGCAACACTTAGATTTTTTTCAATGCACATATTTCTACAGCACCTTTAGGCACCGCTAAGTCTCTGATGTGCGGCGATCCTGAATCTCAGCGTGCTGCCCAGCCCAGTCCATCCCATCACGCTTCCATTTCCATTTCCAAATCCAGGATGGCTGCTAGCTGCACGGCCCCTCTTTTACCCCAGTTGGTAAAGAAAGGACTACGAGAGAGACAGTATACCCAGTTCTTCCACATAAATCTCCTTTTCTCCACAGAGGGCCAAATAAAGAGCACGCTTCCCACACATCAAGCAGCTCTTGGAAAGAAAGTGGTCACAAGTGGATGTATTATACCAGTTTTAAGCCATATCAGTTCCCCAGTCTGATTTGTCGCTTGGCTGCAAACATTCCCAACTGGACAACAGGCTCCGGCTTGGAGTTGGACCACTTTTAACAGCACCGTTACTGTATTTGAAGTTTGTGCTCATGAAACTGTTCGGCATTCTCCCGGTTGCAAACACATGAAGAAACCCATGGGAATACCCAGGGACTACACTGGGCACTCCATTTTCACTGCACCCAATTCCTACAGCCCTCTGCCCACATAGAAACCAGTTTCGGAGGTCAGGGAGCATCACAGCTGTTTGCTAAAAACTGTCTAACGCTTCTTTTGACAGTACCTGCACAAAGCCATCTACTAATATCTTTTGCAGAGGCCTTCTGAAAGCACTCGTACAATCAGTACCTAAATCCTCACTTATCCCAAGTCTGACTGATTAGCGCTATTAGTACGTTAAAGTGAATTCCCGTTGGACGGATCCATTCAGCTCAGGGACTGTACTATTGATTTTCATATTAAATATTCTACTCTACAAGCCTACAACACGTATTCTAGCAACGGCCCGACCGAGTGAGTATATATTGGGGGGTCTATTGCCATGCTGCAGACTCACGCAAGTTGCTGCAATTATTTCAGCTATTGCCACCTCTTACCAGCACACCCCATGCTTCTCCTTGACGTCCCTGCTCAGACCCGTTCACGTCAAGAAGATTTGTGTGCACAAGATGCACCAAGCATCTCCCCCCAGCCACACCAGTGGCTCCAGAGCAAGGTGTAACCTACCTGCCAGCCCGGTCCTGACTCAGTCCGGGAGCAAAGCAACTGCTCTGTGACGGCGGTTGGACATCCTCAACTCAGTGACTTCTCCAAGTTTAAAAAAAAAAAACTGGCTGAATACTTTAAATTAGCTTCAATGGTTACTCCCTGCTGCTTAATCTGCAGGTTGGTTGGAAAGCCAGTGGCACTAACGGGACCGTGCCAAGGAACAAAGCTCCTTTTCATGCGTGTCCTGTCAGGGACCAGCACTTGAACTCAGATTTCTGAGTATGAGGAAACAGAACGCTCTAAGCTCAGCTTGTAAGTGAAGTATTTATACTTTTTGCTCAGTAACAATCCCAGAAAGCTATACTGATAACCATCACAGAGAATGAATTGACATTTTACTGAAATCCAACCTATAAACTAGACAGAACATGCATGTGTCAGCACTAGTGTGTCAAGAATGGCAGCTGACAACTTTTTACCCAGAACAGGTACCACAGCTCCTTCCGAGAATGACATCACTTGGATTTGCCATGGTACGTGTGAAAACAAACACGAAGCATTAAATAAGGTCTAGTCAGTAGCTTTTTCTGATATAATTCAGAGCCATTTTACTCTGTTTCACCCTTAGAAGTTATCTAATTTCTGCTGTCAAGTTACCAGTTCCATGAATAAAAGTAATTGAGCAGAAAGCCATCGTTAAATGAGGTGAGACACCGGAAGAGGCGACCCACACACTCCCTGCTTCAAAGTTCAGTCTATGAAGTCTTTGCTAGAGGGGTCACTTACCGATGTCATCTTCTTAAAAGCAAAATATCAACACATCCTTTTAGCTAGCACTGGTAAATCTTGCTATGAAATCTTTAATTTATCGGTTATCAACTGTAGTGGAGGTCACCTAATGACTGAATTCTGTTTACACTATCATGACAGAACTATGTACATGGCTTTGTAAAAACCACATCAGAAGGAAGCATTCAGTTCTGTGATGTGAACCCAGTGAGCCCACTCTCCCATCCACTGCGACCTAGAGACTTTATTTCCTGAAACCTAAGAAACCTAAGAGAACACTGCCTTTGGTAGAAGCGAAAAAAAAAATAAAATGATTTGACGCAAGCCTTATTTCAGTCCTCTCTGTTTTTATCAGCAAGTAGGGAACAGGCTGGCATCGTCATGCCACACGGGAAAGACTGTCAAGCCTGTCCAGGCTGAACAACAGCACTTCTCACTTTGTGGGAGGATATATATTTTTTTTTAAGTCAGGTTTTAAAATGGTTGTTACTAAAGATTACTTTTTTCTGCATGAGATGACACCATCTGGAAGGCATTATACTTGCTCCTTTATAAAAATAGAGCTGGAGCCATCTGAGTGATTATATTCATGAAGGCAACACAGACTTCAGTATAACACAAACCAGATGCGAACATCTTTTAGGAAAAAAAGTATCTTCATTAAATTAGTACAATCACTGATGGATTCAAGGCGTGTAACAAAGTAGAATTATTGCGCAGGGAAACCTGTTGATATTATAAATCCTACATCCAACATACACATGCATCAAGCAGCACTGTAAATAACAAGGCTGTAACATTATCCAAGTTGGATATCTACAGCACTCTGCTCTCCCTTCTTGACTGAAAAGGGTAAGGATTTAGTCATATGGTTTTCCAGAGTCCTTATCACTGGAGCCGAGTTCATACATTGTAAATTCAAGCAACTGTTGAAACATCAAGGCAGCCAAGAAATCTTTCATTTGTTCTGTAAATTTTAGTTTTGTTCTTGCAAGAAAAGAGATTTAATACCTCCTATACAGTTTAAGTTGTACTAAAAACATCTTTCTTCTGAAATAGGAGATGGCTTTTTTTTTTTTTTTCTTTCAAAGGAAAGGAAGTTTTAAGGAGTGGTAAAGAGTTTTTCACCCCAAGTTCCACCACTATTTTTAAAACAGCAAAACACATCAGAAGTGGTTATCTGCCACTGAAACAGTATGTGAAACAGAAGGCACTGACCCAACAAAAACATCAGCCAGCGACAAGGGGGCCAACACCTTGAGTCAGTCATTCTGTCTTTTTGGCTTTCTTTCAGTAAAGCAGTCAGACAGGAGGGCATGGAAATTTAGAGAGGATTTTATACACAAGTTTTGTGCTTAAAAAAAAAAAAAATAAATAATAAAAAATTACAAACACCCAACTGATAAACCAATCAATTGATAAAGTCATGGCTATTGACAAGAAGGTGCATTCCATGTTGATGCCATACTCCTTCATACAAGGAAAAAAAAAAATAAATTGATTTGACATAAGCCTTATTTCAATCCTCTCTGGTTTTATCAGCAAGTAGGGAACAGGCTGGCATCGTCATGCCGCATGGGGAAGACTGTCAATTCAGCAGCAATTTGCACATGCAAGCCACAGTTTAGCTCTGCAGCACAGTTGTATTTGTCATACTATGAACATGACTGTAGGTTCAAGTATGGTTGAAGTGAGAAATGAGACAAAATTAAAGCAAGTTTTGCCAAGAGCCAGCGATGATGCACATTCAGTGACTCCAACAGAATGCAGAAAGCGTTATAAGAGAACCTGAATTCGTGGAGGAAAGAGAACAAAGGAAGCTTCTGATACTAATTAGATAAATGCCTAAAAAGGGAAATTCTCCATAAACAGTAATCCAGATTTAGACTCTAAAGAGAAAAGGAGTAACTCACAAAGCGGGAGGAGTTGTCATTTTTCACTGTCTTTGCATTTCCAAAGGATTCCAGAATGGGATTCGCCTGAAGAAGCTGACGCTCCAGCTCCCCCTAAAAACCACACAAACAGAAAAATAAACAGACATAAGCACAGTGCACACGCGATTAAGGGTTCCTATGGTCTGCTTCTTCCTGACAGTCCTTTTACCCAAGTGTGGCACTGGACCACCTTCAGAAGGGGGTTAACATTTTTCCCCTCACTTCTAAATCCGCTGATAGTCTCCTCCATCCAGTGAAGAATGTGTTTTGGGGTTGTTTTGTTGGTTTGTTTTGTTTTTTGGTGTTTTTTTGTTTTTTTTGTTTTTTTTTGTTTTTTTTTTTTTAAAACACACACACAAACAGAACAGTGACCAAACAGGACTTAATAGATGTTGCAAATCATTGAACATGGAAAAGAAAATTCACATTTAGGGCTAATGAAGTTAGGCACAGACTTTGAGTGCTTAAGAAGAAAGACTAATTTAACTGTTTTAAGATTTTACTGCAAGGTTATTCTTAAAACTTCCTCTTTAGTGATTTGACAGTATAGCTACTTTGGAATACCTATTTTCAAACTTACTTTCAAACCAGTGAAATACTAGTTTTCTATCAACCACACAGTTGTATCGTTGCAACACCTCTGACCTGAGTGCACCTGAGACGCGCGCCAGCATGGCACAGAGGGACTGAGCAACACCAAAGACAAAGATCATTTTCAAATTGCTCAATTCGGCCAACATTGCTCAGTGTGTTTAATGTATTTTTTTTTTAAATGTTTCTTTAAGTTTGAGCCAATGGATGTAGAAATCAAAGCACTTATCTTAAGGAAATTGCACAACAGCTTTTAGAATTGCTGTCCACGAGGAGGTCTGGTAACAAAAACAGTCTGTGCTGCTTCCATGAGCCCAGGAGGCACATATGTACATAGAAAAATGTATTGTCTTCCTGCTCTGAAGGATGGTTAAAAAAAAAAAAAAAAATTAAGCTGTCTGGAATGTAGTTCATAAACCTGCTTTTTCCAATTATTTATAGCGTAGATGAATAAAGGGCCCAAACTGAGCATCAAAGAATGGGAAACATAAGTCTCTCATGGCTTCCACATGAGGTCAGTTCTTACACGGGAATTTTTAAAATTCATTGGTTAACACCTAAAAGAGGCTTTTATTTGTATATTGAAATGTATTTCAAGTCCTTCTGGAAACTAATGGCTGCTCGTTCTTTAATGTGACCTCAAGTTATCTGCTCAAAACTTGTTTACTTCCAAATATATTCCCTTCGGGACTACATATTCTCTGAATTCTGAAGTAACTAAAGAACTAGATGTGCGTCTTCGCCCAGAGCACGCTAAACTACTCAGGCCACAGTGCCTGTGCGCTATACGTTAGGTCTGCCAACTTTAAAGCGCTCCTGAGAGCTGTAAATTGATGAAAAAAATCCACAATTGGAAAAACTTGATCCCTGTTACAGCCACTATATGCACGTCTGTGATTTATATTCTCAGAGTTCCCCATGTAAACGCATCAGACAGTGGGAAAGCACTTGCTCACACCATTCCTCCCCTTCCCCTCTCCCAACCACGCTGTCGGATCCTGCTAAGACACCCCGTATAAAACCCAGTCGCTCGCTTGCCATGCTGTACACAGCTTGAAATAAACCACATTACGTATATTAAACGCAGCAAGCGTGTCACAGCTTACATTTCAAATTCTAGCTAGTCTGGAAAAGAAAAGCACACAGACTTCAAGATTTGACTCCTCCGCGGGACATCGCGGTGCCATGTGAAAGCATCTCGCCGCAGGCACGCTTCGTCCGGGCGTTACAGCGCTTCTGTGTACCACAACGTTAATTTGCTTTTGTGCAGAGGAACGTCTGCAACGCATCGTAAAATAACCTCACTCAAATTCCCCAACTGGATGCAACAAGTTCTTAGCAGCTCATTTTTATGATCCTCTTCTGAGGATTTGAAGAAAACATTCTGTTGGGTCCTCAGATGTGGGTGAAAAGCGTGAGAAGGAAGAGAGCGATGGCAGCCGAGCCAGCCGCGGTGGGCTGCGCTCCCAAGTAGATTTGTTGTAGCCATCACTGAGAAACAGCAAACCTCTCACACTCCGAACGGCTTCTGATTTAGTAGTTTTCATTTTCAGATGGACTGCTTTACAGCCAAAAACCAACTCCCTTTTTTAGAAGCATTCAGCGTTTTGGAAAGAGCATCGATTTGGCGTACAGGCGAATCTCCTGCATCGCCATCTAAGCAGAACTTGGAAAAAGCAGTATTGTGGGAGAAGTGAAGGCATGCAGTATTTCATGCAGGGCAACATGAAGCTAAGGACAGGTTATCGTCTCAGTTTCAGAAAAACCGGCATCCCGGTGATGTTGATCGTTGTGAAGCCTGGTTGAGGCGGGGGAAACTACGCGCTACTCACATACAACAGGGATCCACTCTGGAGTTCAAAATGACATTGAAACAGAAATGTTAATGATTATGGCTTAATGCAGTATCAACACTTCTGGATTAGTGTGTTTCCACTGATACATTGAAAACGTTCGCCAACAAATGGTTTATTTCAACCCCACATGCTAACTCTAAGCAAAAGGAGGGTTAAACTAAACACCGCTCTGTCTATTTTTGGAACAAAAAAAATATTTTAGTAGAAACCCTTAGACTGGGCTGAGGTTTGCAAGGAGGGAGGATTAGGTTAAATACTAAGAATGTCTGTAACTTCTGAAAATGAGACCACGGGCTCAGACGCACGATTGGGTTACAGAGGTTTAACAAGTTACCACACACCAGCAAAGGCATCGCAGCCATCCACGTGATTTCTTTTTGCTGCCAATCTACCAGACCTAACTTGAAGTTTCTTTTATTATTTTCCTTTCCACTACAGTTAAAGTTGCACTACGGTCACCTTTCAGAAAAAGGTATGGGGAAGACTGCGACCAGCTGGACTAACTCATGGGAGGTTTTTCAGTTACCAAGCCTTGGTTACACCACATGGAGCTGTTGCAAAGCTTTTTCTTTATTTAAAAGCTCGTGTCCATGACAAAAAGGCGTCACTTACCATCTCAGGTTAGAGAGCGGAGTGTTTATCTCACGTAACATGTGGCAGCAATTGTTTCTCTCTTTCCACAGTCTTACCCTCAACTTCCACCTAACCCTCCTCTTTACGCTCCTTCACAAGTACGCTCCACGGCACCAGGAGCACTGCAACTCCGGCTCTCGCAGCGGAGGGTGGTCTAGAGCAGCCTGACTATGACCACCCCGGGGAGAGAGGGATTAGGGGAGCGGTAAACAGGCAGTGTTATCTGCACGGCGGCTCCAGCCAACCTGAGAAATAAGAGCAGCTGAAGCTCAAACATTAATTCAGGCAGCAACACTGGACAGATACTACGTCGACTGCACTGCTTATCCTAGAAAATCAGGGGGAAGACTTAATTTCAGGAGGCAATTAGTTATGCTAAGTCTTTTCCCCTTGACATCAAAGTCATCGAGCTACCTGAGAAGCTATAAGAATATTCAGACAACACAGCAGGTTAATCAAAAGAATTTTGGAGAAATTAATGGAAGCTACCTTTTATTTAGGACTTTGTTTAATAGTAAAAACAAGTGTTCTGCACACTCTCAGCAGCTCATTACCTAAGGCTACATGCAGCATACGGGAGCAGGGCAGCTAGAGCGAGGGTGAACCTTGTGTTTCGGGACAGAGCCGCACCACGCTAAAGCGGTGGGAAATGCTTTGCAACGCTGAGGAAGCCGTAAGCTGGTTCACTCTCTCAAAAGCCAGTTAAATATTTACAAAGCTTACTACTAGCTGTATACCTCTACAAGATTTCCCACATGTTATAAATACAAATCAACAGAAAATAGAAGAATATGTATCAGTTTGCCTACATAACTTTAAGAGCATAAAGAAAAACACTTGCCTGATGTTTCACGGGTTTAGGTGATTCGGGCTGTTCATTGCAAACAAACAAATGCATATGTTAGCAAGCAAGCATTCCAGCTGCAAGTTACATCCCAAATTATTAATGTCACTAGCTTTAGTTTAACTGTATACTCACTTCATAGAAATGGTTCAAATTAATTTGAGAAAATAAGTTATTCACTTGTTATTGCATGCGCAAAATACTAACACCTGTGTTTATGCAAAGGACTTTTCCAAATAAAACACGAGATGACAGACAGACCTTGAGCAGCACGGAAAAAGGACAATAGTTTAATTAGTTGTGCACTGCTTTCCACAGTTTTGCCAAACAACAACAAAAAATAAACCCACAACACCAAGTAACTTTCTCTACAGCCTTAGTCACCGCAAGGTGGATTTCTACGGATAAGATAATTATTCTTCTAAAATCAAAAACGTTATGAAAGAACCAAGAGAAAAGCAGTATTTAAGGAGGTTTCGGTTTTGCACTGTACTTCAAATATTTAAGAAACGCAAGCCTACAGTTGAGAGAAAAGCTTTAGTTCTTCCTTTCAAGAATGACCATCCACATGAGAAGCAGAATCTGAAGAAACTGGAAGACCTTCAAATTTTGCCAAGAAGGGTGAATGGAACAGGAATGTAACAAAGCAAATAAAGAAACCCTCAAAATTCAAAAATTGCACAATTTCTGCAGAGTTTTTCAGTTCCGTTATTATTTCTTTGGCTCAGTCTGCAAGCTTAATAACTTTGAGCTTCACATCAGAGAGCCTAGGGGGAAAACCATCATAGTAAAACACATACCCCCACCCCCACCCCCCCCCAAGAAATTTTCAAAGCAAGCCAGATGCATACTTCCTCCATTTATGTCCATTATTTTAAACAACTAGCACTGGTTTAGTGCAGAGTAACAGACTGCGACAGAGGTCGGTAAAGCAGCTGGCAAAGGTTTGGTTTATTCAGCTAAGTGATGTGAATTTTGCAAAGCTGCATCATACCTGCTCAGAAAACAACCTGGGCATCTAAAAAAAAAAAAAGTTAGATGTTTCTGTATGAAATTATCACTCCTGGAAGCCCCGGAGAAGGACAGGTCCACCTAGGAAACGAGGAGGCATTTCGTTTACTTATCTTTAGACAAGATGAATTGCTCTCTTGGGGTGTCCATTTCTGTCCTCACTTAGAAACAGAACCAAGCATCACCAGACACACATTTAACTTCTGTGTTTAAATTAGGGCAGTTAAATCTCATCTGGGAAATCCTCACTAAGTGGAGCTTCAACCTCAGCAAGCCTACCCGAGATCCCATACTTCAAAACCAATTATGTTTCTTTTGAAATTAATAAAACAGATTAAACAATTTAGTGTTTCAGCTATAAAGGCAAATGCAGCCACCGAAAGCCATCATTAGCCCGAAAGTACCAGTAATTATGTTACAGTTGGACTCGATCTTAAAGGTCTTTTCCAACCTAAATGATTCTATTTCTGAAGCTCAAAATGGCACCACCATGAATGCTGAATTTTAGTGACAATAGAGGGGTTTTGGGGTGGGAAGGCTTTGGGGAGAGGGGAAGGGAACAGAAGTCTAATTCTGTTCATCTGAACCAGAGGTACACGGTACCAGGGTGACTGGAAGCGGATGGATGCAGTTAGTTATAGAACTTAACTACTTAACATACTACCATGATTGAAAATATCTGCTGATTTCATGTATTTGACAACAAATAGGGTCCAGGTATGTCCATAGTCTACAGGTACAGCTGAGGGTACCCCCAACCTCATGCCACCTACAGAACATGGCAGTCCCTGGGCAGTAAGTGACAACCAGCAGTTTCCCTTCTTCTGGAAAGTCATGTATGCAATTTAGGTTGGTTTGTTGTTTTTTTTTTTTTTTTTTTTTTTTTTTAAATTATTTCTATATTTTGCACTGACTTCCCTCCCCAACCAAAAACACAGTTTGTAAACCAAAGTGCAACTCAAAAGTCAGAACGAAGGCTCGCTACTTAACCACACTAAAGCAGCTCTAACACACACATCACCAACACTATTTCACTCCCCTCTCGCTCTTCCCCATCTCGCTCAGCGCATATGGGAGTGACGAGTCACAAAGCCAGAGACGTTAGAAGTCTCCTTTTCCTCCCTACCCTCCTTGCTTGCTCTGTGCAAAGCCCTCTCTAGACCCACCAGCCCCCTCCTCACGCTCACCAGTCACCTCTCCTTGTTCTCTTCCTCTCCCTTTATTCTAAATATCCTTTCCTCCACACCTCCTGAGTCTACTGAAGAATAATTCAGAGCAAAGGTGAGAGGGGCTCCTACGTGTGGCCAAGGAGGATGGAATAACAGACCAGACCAACAGATATCAGTGTGGGTCACCTTTGGTCTGAGATGCCCCAACTCAAGCGCAATGGTTGCCTTTATAGAGCTGTCCCATGCACGGCACGCTTTACAACTGCATAACCCACAATGTGCTCAGCACAGGCAAAATATTCCGATTTATTGGCAAAGTTCTTAACACTACCACCCCACTGCCCCCACATTCTTCACACTTCAAATTTGTTGGATGTGAAGCTAAAGCTTTCGGTTATTTACAACAGGTATCTTCCATATCCTCTCCCTCGCTACAGGCCAACTAGGACCATCAACAGTCAACCAAGCACACTACAGACAAGGCTAAGCAGCGTGGCCAGCAGGGCGAGGGAGGGGATTCTGCCTTTCTACTCTGCTCTCGTGAGACCCCACCTGGAATATTGTGTCCAGCTCTGGAGCCCTCAACATAAGGAGGACATGGACCTGTTGGAGCAGGTCCTGAGGAGGCCACAGAGATGCTGCGAAGGCTGGAGTCCCTCTGCTGGGAAGACAGGCTGAGGGAGCTGGGGGCGTTCAGCCTGGAGAAGAGAAGGCTCCGGGGAGACCTTATAGCAGCTTTGCAGTATCTGAAGGGGGCCTACAAGAAAGCTCTAAGAAAGCCTTTTTACAAGGGCATGTAGTGATAGGATGAGGGGGAATGGCTTTAAACTGGAAGATGGGAAATTTAGATTAAATATTAGGAAGAAGTTGACTGCGAAGGTGGTGAGCCCCTGGCACAGGTTGCCCAGAGAAGCTGTGGCTGCCCCATCCCTGGAGGTGTCCAAGGCCAGGTTGGACGGGGCTTGGAGCAACCTGGGCTCATGGGAGGTGTCCCTGCCCAGGGCAGGGGGGGGGAACTAGAGGGTCTTTAAGGTGCCTTCCAACCTAAAACATTCTATGATTCTACAATAAGGATTCAGGCTCACTTTTATCCCACCTTCAGTCTTTGGAAGAGCTTATGTTTATAACTCTCTGCCAAGCATTTCTCTCTCCCCTCCATGACTTGGCTCTAGGAAGCCGTCTCTATTCCTAATTTAAGGAACTACTTTAGTCTCACATGGCTCTGCCAAGTCCCACAATTACTAAAGCTTCTCTTCTACATTTTTACCATCTCCACCTACTCACGCTTCCTCGTGCGGTGCCCAAGACAATACCTTTAACATTCTTTGCAATTAAATGGGAAATGAGACAGTGTGGCTACAGATTCAAACACTCAAAATTTAGGAAGTGCTGGTATTAAGGCTGTTCAGAGCTGTAATTCCACCCTTTGTGGTTACGATGTGTTATGCACTCCACTTCACGCAGGACCCCTGTCTGACGGGGACACACCAAGGGGTACGCAGGACTCCTCTGGAGGGGCACAGTCACCAGCCATGAGGAAAGAGGGCTGTTGGGAAAGAAGAGTGTCATGGACAAGCAGCTGAATGCCAAACGTGATGAGGATGTCCAAGGGATGGGCAGAGCTCCTACGCGATGCTCCTTGCATAAGCCAAGCATTTCACAATCGGTGCTGCTGGAGAACGTGCTTGGAGAGCATCTGTGCCAGGGCAGACCATCAGTGCTGCTCTGCCACAGCCTGAGGTGTCAAACTGGAGGCTACATGTGTTTGTAATGCTGTTCCAGCACTATCAGGCAAAACAAAGCTAACCCTAAACTTCAGAAAAGTGTCAGGAAGATAATGATTCATTCATCAGCAGTCTCAGTGATATGCATGTCACTGGTAAGTATTTGTAACAGGATGGATAAAAATAAATCCACGACTAGGAGTCTATTGAGCACCTTCTCTGTGCTCAGGATAATGCAGAGGTTGTACAGATGGGCGCTATGGATCACCACCGTCCCTCTACAGTTTTCTAACAAGTATGTAAACAGCAACAAGTGAGGGTTGCATCTATAATCCCAATTCTGACACTTCCTAACTTTTGAGTGTTAGGTGTATAAGTTGACTTAAATTTGCAATATATAAATAAAAATTAATTGTTACAGAAAAGGAAGACTTATTTGTATTTTGAAAACTGTTTTGGTTACACAAACATTGTGTATTTTTCATAAATGTTTGCTTAATTCAGTGCTTCCTATGGCACTGTAGTGAATGAAGTGCACAATTAAAGTACTGACCTTTCATTCAGAACACAACTCTATCCTTTTTATTGTGCTTAAACTATATTGTACAAACAAAATATATTTTTCCAGTCTCACTCATCAATGGTTCATGAAGCAGCTGATTACAACAGCCCATCTTAAACTCTCTCGAGATGAATGCCACCATCCCATTGCAGTTCAATCAGTGATTTAAATTGAATTAGCTCACACTGCATTAAAAAGGGCAACTCATCCTTCGCTTCACTGACCTTTTCCACCCTCACTTTTCCCCTTTCTTTGCTGTGCCATCACTCCACACCAGTCATGCAGCCCTGCAATAACCATAATGAAGGAAACTTGTCTCGGTTAAAGCCAGATCACCTTTTTAAAGCCAATAGTTTGAGCCTGCACCAGTTTCCAAGCCCAGTGAGTGGCCACAGAAATTGTTACGATACAGAAGCGCCCCTTTCTGAGCCTTCTCAGCAGAGGTACTGGCACAGAGTGCTTATGGAAGTGCAACATGAGAAAGGCCATGTAAACATGGAGCAAGTTTTAAACAATCAAAAATAGGTCTTCAAGTGGTTAAGCACTGGAACAGGTTCGCAGAAAGTTTGCGTAATCTCCATCCCTCAAGATTTTCAAAACCCAACTCAACACGGTCTGGAGCAATATAATCTAACTTTGAAGGAAGGTGGCTGGACCAGAGGTTTCAACCTGAGGTATTCCAACTTGTCAACAGTGTATTTAGAAGTACTTGATACAAACCCTGCGCAGTTCCCTTCTCTGCATAATGCCCTTCTCCCCCCAAAAGCTGTAGACAATTTTACTCCTGTAGAAATTGAAAAAAAAATGCTGCTTTTGTTTAAGGCTGCACAGCTGTAAAGCCAAGAATATTCATAAATCAAAACCTACAGAGAAAACCAATTCTGATGAATGACATTCTAAACAGCATTCCCTGGAGCCACGTATTCTCCCAACACACAAGACAATGCCATGAACATACATCTAACACTGCTGACACTCCTGTCACACAAAACTTCCTTTGAAGGCCTGTAACTGATATGGACACAGCCTGTGGCACACCCAGACTGCACGATAAATACTTAGAAAGACAAATTTTGATCTTTTCTGTGCAATAAACCAGCAACAGTTTGAATAAGTATCAACGCACAGGGTCACGTTATTTGCTCTTGATGCCAGGCTGGCTGGGGCTTGGAGCAACCTGGGCTGGTGGGAGGTGTCCCTGCCCAGGGCAGGGAGATGGAATAAGATGATCTTTAAGGTTTCTTTCAATCTAAACAATTCTATGGTTCTACAGCAAAGATTCAAGACACTTAACAAGATTTCTCCAAATCTACCTGCAGAGCAACCTGTCCTCCTCTCCCACTCTCCCCCTCAGCAAGTTTGCCAATGATACCGAGCTGTTTGGCGAGGTAGACACGCTGGAGGGGAGGAATGCCATCCAGAGGGACCTGGACAGGCTGGAGAGGTGGGCCCAAGCCAACCTCATGCAGTTCAACAAGGCCAAGTGCAAGGTCCTACATCTGGGTCGAGGCAATCCCAAGCACAAACACAGGCTCAGCAGGGAATGGCTGGAGAGCAGCCCTGAGGAGAAGGACCCGGGGGTGCTGATTGACGAGAAGCTCAACATGAGCTGGCAGCGTGCGATCACAGCCCAGAAGGCCAACCGTATCCTGGGCTGCACAAAAGAAGTGTGGCCAGCAGATCAAGGGAGGGGATTCTGCCCCTCTACTCCACTCTCGTGAGACCCCACCTGGAGTACTGCATCCAGCTCTGGAGTCCCCAACAAACGAAGGACATCGACCTGTTGGAACGTGTCCAGAGGAGGGCCACAAAGATGCTCTGAGGGCTGGAGCACCTCTCCTATGAGGAGAGGCTGAAAGAGTTGGGGTTGCTCAGCCTGGAGAAGAGAAGGCTCCAGGGAGATCTTATTGTGGTTTTCCAGTACCTAAAAGGGGCCTACAGGAGAGCTGGGGAGGGACTTTTTACTGGGGCATGTAGCGATAGGACAAGGGGGAATGGCTTTAAACTGGAAGAGGGCAGGTTCAGATTGAACATTAGGAAGAAGTTTTTCACTTTGAGGGTGGTGAGGCACTGACACAGGTTGCCCAGAGAGGTTGTTGAGGCCCCATCCCTGGAGGTGTTCAAGGCCAGGGTGGACGTGGCCTTGGGCAACCTGGTCTAGTGGGAGATGTCCCTGCCCAGGGCAGGGGGGTTGGAACTTGATGATCTTTAAGGTCCTTTGCAACCTAAATCATTCTAGGATTCTATGAAATCCTTTCCCTTTTTTGCTTTCACAGAGTGGTTAAAAGTCATCCCCTGTTTTTCCAGGAATTTGAGTCTTGCCACATTCAAGAACATCTTAACATTAAAGCGTCGTGCACTAGAATTTACAAAAGTTGTTGCTGTTATGTTGGATGATATAGTTTGAAAGCTTCCAACCAGAGAGACCTATGGCACAACTGGAGAAAAGCAGGCGAAGGCCAGCACTGATTGTAGCAAGGCACTCGCTTGTACCAAGTTGAATTAATACGTCGCTGCAAAGAGCTTCAAGTGCTCCTAGCAAGGATATTCAAACCCATTCATATTTTTTTAAAGCAGAGAATTGCTAAAAATTCAGTGCAAATTTTGAAGTCTGGCAGCAAATCTGAAGTTTTATACAAGTCAGAGTCAAAGTTACCAAAACCCCAGAGATTCTCCAACATAAAAGCGTGCATGCTCTTGTTTGTAAGGTAATAAAATCTGAGCTTTTTATTAGCTGCTGGCTTCTAGATATAGCAAGTCTACAGCTGTTTTTAAGCTTGATGATTTTTCCCATCTACAAGTTTAATTTTTGAAAGAACAGAAAGCTTGTTCACAAAGACAGTACTGAACACTGCATCTAGTGGGAACTACATTCATAAAGAATTGCCCAAGTTAATTAAATTTTTTTGAAAACTGGGGTTTACTACTTCAGAAAGTTCTGATGTTGTTTCTAGTTACAATGTTTGCATAAAGCCTTTAATTTCACCACAGAAGTTAAACAGCTAACGTTAACTGGAAATTTTGATGCAACTGCTCATTTCGGCCCCTACTAAAGAGAAAATAATGGTTGAGACAAAATTACGTGCATTACATTATAGCTTATCTTTAATAAAAAAAAGTTGTGTTTTTTTTTTAATGCAAAGATAGTAGTTTTCAAAAAGAGCAATAAACAAATGAGAAAATATCCCGACTTACAGGAATATTATGGTCCTTTCTTCCTTTATGGGAGGAAGCAACATGAGCAAGGTACTGAATAACCTTCTTAGTGTTTTCAGTCTTCCCGGCACCAGATTCACCTCTGCAAAACATTTCAGACATTTTCCTCAAAATTAATTTGCAATAACTTATCAATCCTTTGTTTATACCAACCTCTTTTCATTCCATCTATGGCTTTGACTACGCAACAGACCTTCACTAACTGTCGAAAAGCACAAGCACTGACCTGGCAGGGAACTACAAGGTATTTGTTTAAAATACTTTCTTCAACCTAAAGATCTCCTTAGCATTACGCCATTGATACAGTGCATAACACGTTTGATCAAAAGCTTTTGACTATAAGCCTGAACTCCTTTGTTACCTTGAGTAACAAGAACCAGACTTGCCCTTGGCCTTGATCACAAGGCCAGAAACAGAATTTTTTGGAGTGCAGATATATATTTTTTTTTAATCGTAAGACATATATATACACACACACTTTTATATTTAGCATCATTTTAATATATTTTATATTCCAGGAGCTGGTTATGAGAATTACCAAGCTGATGGAAACATTCAGTGTCTTTAGAAGCCAGTTTCAAAGAACAGTAAAACACATTTTAAACAAACAGATTCTTTGCACTACTCATCTCAGGCTCTTAGCTAGTTTAAAAATATATTTATGGCCACAGGGCTACATGAATTCATTAAGAAATGAATTTATTAGTGCAGAGTGGTACAGTACACAGATCAATAAAGATAAACACATTTCATTTTTAAAGCAGAGGCAGAACATGTTTAGACAGAGCTTACTGTAAGGTTTACATACGGGATACTTAAGGCAGGAAATGTCACCGCGTTCACATCACAGCAATCACAATATCAATCACAATTGATCTTACTACAGCGGCTTTTTTTTTTTTTTTAAACCTAGCTCTGGTTTTCACATAAATCTACACGTCAAAGGGATTACCAAGTCTAACTGAGCCACGATTCAATGGCAGTAGACTACTGCAGAAAGATCCTGTTTCAAGCGAGCCAGCGACTGCCACTACCAACTCTGAAACGTATGAAACTAAAAAGGACTGTATGATGGGGATTTGCATGGAAAGAGTGAAAGTACTTCTGTCATTCAGCAGTTGTTCAGAAATTAAAAGTTTGGAAGCCAACTACTTTGTAAAAATGACAAGTACACATTTTGTGGGCTTGCTTATTTCTGAGCTAACGCATTTATAACAGAAATGTTAATTTACCGGGGGGAATGTAAGCACATTCTTTTGCAGTCTTCATAACTACCTTCCTCCACCATGCTGCACACCCCAAGTCTGTAGCTAGTCTGCATTTACTTTGGTATTTAGTACCTTTAGACCTGCATTTCTTTACCAGATAGGCAGCTTAGGAGCATCCCTATCCTCACGTTACACTTACCTGCAAAAGTGAGAAAATATAGCACTTGCAGTTTTAACTTTGCAGATACAGAAAGGATATTACCCCAGATTTTCCAAGAGAAGAGACTCTAAACCAATCTCATTTCTCTTTACTTTCCAATCCTCTTAAATTCTGGGAACTCCAGAGGACAACTGCACTAGCAGAGGTGGGCTCTTGCTAAGGGACGGCAGCGTGTGCAGTTCCCCACCTGGGGGACAGAAGCGATGGGGACTGAAAAAGTTCAAAGGTCATGGAGAAGAGCATCCTCCAAGAGCCGGGTATGAGCTTTGGGGGAAGCCACTCATCTCTGAGTGGACAGAACAGTATTAGCCCCTCAGTTTTGCAGGACAAAACTTTTATCTGAAAACACTGAGCAAACTGGTTCTGCACAGAAGCTGTGGGATGTTTCTCCAGCCTCCTTTACCAAACTGTGGCCCCCAACACCAGCGCATGACCCACGGCACCCCGTTCTGTGGATGGCATCAGCTTCTCAGAAGCAACTGCATCAATCTGCCTAAAACCATTTTCGTTCCATTTTTCCTCAAGACAACAACCAGCTTTGGAAAACAATACAGAATACGAGAGATTAGAAATCACTGCACTCAGATACTCAAAGCTTTGCAGAGACAGCGAGGGCAGTTCCCTCAGATGTGTCGCCTACGCTGCCTTTGCTCATCGCAGGGAAAAACTTGGAAGGTATTACCTGAAGAGCTGGTTACAAAGCAGATTGCTCTGAGAATTAGCTAATGGATAACTGGGTTTCCTTTTTGCCCAGATACCATCAATATGCAGCACAGAAACTGCGTATACTTTGGGACAGCTACAACTGGAACACCACACTTAACTCTTAATGAAAAAAATCCCATTTCTACCTGGTCCACAGTCACCACCGACAAGACAAATGTGAAGACTGATAAGCAGAAAAAAAGACCTCGGATGCTTCCTAATCAGTCTTTATTTCTAGTTTCCCTTTTACTGCAGTGTTTACATAACGTAATTCATGACTATAAGCAAAAATAAAAGCGGTCCTGCCTGTTTCTAGATGTGTATTAAAATATGCTCAATGCTAAACTATTCCAGCAGGTACGAGAAGTAAGTAAAGAAGTACAGCAAAATATACATTTACATTTTAAAACAATACAATTTGTTCTTATTGTCATCAGAGCTTGGGAATGCATTATTAGCCGTGCCTTTAAAACTAGTTAAATAATCTTTTTCCATCAAATCACAGAAACAAAAGTTTATTACATTTTAAAGGAGGAAAACCTACTCCAACACATCCAGTGAAAAGAAAATAGTACAATAAATACAGTCCAGATGTTGACTTTCTAAAGGGCAGGATGGAGTTTTAGAAGAGTCTGCTAATCAACAGGCATCTCTGGCGTACACACCAGCAAAGCTTCATGCAGCACAGGAAGGTCAAAAGCTTGCAATGCATTCCTTTTGCTAAAAAGCCCTTAAATCTAATAGTGGTTTTTGGTTTTGTTTTTTTTTTTTTTTTTGGGGGGGGGTGTGGGGGGTTGGTTTTTTGTTTTTTTTTTTTTTTTTTTTTTTTTTTTTTTTTTTGAGAGAGAAAGTCTTTATGTGAGTTCTCATTCAAAAGCAACATTCAAAAGCAACAGTAATGGATGTTATCATCCTAGTTCTCCTCTCCCTGGAGCTTACAAGTATGCCAAATATTTCCTGCAGGATACAGTGTCAGATAGCTCTGCTGCCATATACTATAAAAGAATTAGAAGATTTAGGATAAAGTCCTTTTCATTTATAGAAATAATGACATCTGCATACTTTAGTTCTTTCCCAGGAGTGCAAACACATGAATTAGAAAAATAAATTAAAGTCTTCTACCTCTATCAACCTGCCCAAAAAAGGTAAGCTTTTAGTGACTCTACATGCAATATTTATGGAATGGAGATGGTATCCCGAAGCTAAAGATTAACTTTTTCAAAACTTTGTTTCAATACAACTCAATTAATACGTTACCATAAATTAAACAACTGAAACCCTTGGCTGAGCTCCTAGCCTTACTGCAGTCAATGGCAGCTTTGCTAACGACTTCAGTAGGGTCATAATTTCAACTGCTTTATTTCAGTCGGTTAATTCCACTATTAGTAGAAACAAAACCTTTTTGAGAATGAATTGAATTGCTGCGTCTGCTCAAGCCACGGGCTACGCTGAACAGTGCATCCAAGGAAGCAAACCACCTTTAGCAATAGCAACAAGTTGGAGGTATAAGGTTATTCCATCATCAGCCAAAGGATTTCTCCCTTACAAACTGTGTTATAGAGACAGGTCAAAGAAAACCTGACAGTTACTGGTGAATTTATGCAGCATTGAGAGTTAAAGCGCTTTTCCCTAGAGCAGCAGATCGCCTTTGAAGCGACTTCAAGCACATTTAAAGTAGGAACAGCTTAGCTAGCATGAGCATTTTAAATTTTTACATGGTTTTAAATTCATAGCATGTAAAGCTATAGTGTCATTTTCAATAAAGGAAAGTAGTCTTCAGGCAAATTTATCTCAGCTACGATTTGGTTAGCAAAAATTAGTGACTGACTGCTCAAGCAGTTGCAATTTTTTTTTCCCCTGAGCAACCTGAACCCAAATCTCTCAGAGGAGCAAGAGGCATTCCCTCTGCTGAATAGATTGCCATCGAGAAAACAGGCAAAACAAACATAGCAGGAGCTGACTCGCATGTCACAAAGCAAACAAGCAACAACCAGGAATGGGAGCCGCTCTTCTGACTTCCAGGAGAGTGGCGTGCTCTTCCCATGCAGCCCCCTTCCAATGGGGGTGATCACTCTATGAACAGGTCAAACACCCGTCTGGGAAAGATCCTATGGGGAAAGACCTATTCTAAAGGAAAACAGCAGCGAAACAGTTGCTTTTCTTATCGTCAAGAAGGTTTGAAGCATCTACATGTTGTCTTGCCATAGTCATAGCATTTCAGTATGGCAGGATAAGGCAATACCACCCCACTTCCTGAACTGGCAAATGAGTTTTGGGATTTTAGGGAAGTCAAATTAGTTTACAATTGCTTACTGCAGTCCCACTGCAAGGACTGGCACCCTTCTAGCACCACCCCAGTTGGCCATTCATTCCACTGGCAGGTCCGGGGCTATGCAGGACACACAAAGTTTAGTGCCGGGAGTCATGTAAAACAGAAGGACACAAAAAACAGTGTACAAAGAAAGTTTTGAAATTCAAAGGCAGATTTTTCTTCATCTTGGTACCTGTGCACAAAGTCCCTACTGCAAGCTAACAATATTTGTGAAGATAAGCATCTGGAATATATTAGGATGGTCAGATGCAGTTAGTGTCACCTAACCCATTACAGATTATCTTTGTGATTTAAATTACTGAAAAACTAACTAAACAAGCCAGTATTTTCCATGCTGGGAACCCGAATCACTCGAACCTTTCCCCTGCCCTAGGAGTTTCAGTCTTTCTGTCCTTCTGCACAGAATTAGCCCCACCACCACCTTGGCACCTGGGCAAGGTCTCCTCAGTGCCCAATTTCACAAGACACAGGAGTCCTGACCTGCCACTTGCAGGTCCTGCAGCCAGCAATTCCTCGTTTCATAGGAAACAGCCACTTACATAAGGCACACAAACATGAAAGTATGCACTTAAATTGTTTGTAGGAGAAAGTAACTGCCTAAGTAACAGCCCCAACAATGGTCTTTTGTCCTTCTCACAACAGCAGTTGCAAAGAACAGAAGAGATACTTATTCTCAGACACAACTGAGCAGATCTTCTGCCAGTGACAAATTAGCAGATATTTGCAGTCAAGACCTGTAATTAAAAGGATCTTTAAATCACTTGGCTAATTTTCTGAAACGGAGAGGTAGAACTGATAGTTTGGACTAGCGCAGAAGAGTCGCTAATTGCCTTTACTATTTACAAGGCTGCTTTATAGCGCCTTCATTTCTCTCTAGATGCTTCACATCATCTCAACACCAGTTGTCTAGGGAATGCTACAAGCTGGACTCCAGCCAGAGGTTGTACACAAAAATGCTCGGTATTTGCTGCTGGTGGCCTTTACTAAGCAGCCTCTATTCCCTCCACACCCCACCGCTCTGCTGAAGCCAATTCTGAGCAGATATCTTTCCAGGGCTGCAAAAGCATCTGCTAAATGATTGTTTATCAAGCCCAGTCTCAGTTTTGAGAATAGCGTAAGCTTGTGGTAAGATTCTCCAATTTAGAATGTACTAGCTTAAAAAAAAAAAAAGTGCAGGGCAGGACATTTTCATAGCTGACTTTCCAAAAGCTGCCTTGCAGCTAATGGCAAAGCCAGGCAAGGTTTGAGTGTTTCTCAGATTCCTAGTATACCACAGCAGAAATGTCTTCCTCTTGGTCATCAACCTCCACCAGCCTGGCGTGCCCATTTGATGTCAACAGACAGCAAGAATCAAAGAGAATCAACAAAACTTAGCGAAAAGTCAGAAGCTGAAGCTTCTTGCAGAAAAGAAAAAAAAGCCTGCAAAGCTTCTTGTTACAACTCCACATTTACCTACCTGTACATTTTTTTTCATTTCCATGTGTGCACATTAAAGTTAACACCACTTTCCCATAATTAATTTCTTATGCTGGGTTAATACAGGTTGATAATGTACTTATAAGCTAGCAGAAACATGAGGTTGCTGAAACTCCATATATTTTCCTTCCTTTTCAGCAAACTAAGAATTTACAGACAGAAGATCCTAAATAAATTATCATTTGCACTCCACCCAAGGGGGAGCGATTAGATGGGAGTTAGTTCAGTCTGGCTTCCCAGAGAAGGGCTGGGTTTGGGGGGTTGTTTGCTTTGTATTTGAAAGCTTGATGAACTAAACTACAAAGCAACAGAGACCTCCAGCAACCTTACTGACAGTTAGCGAGCAGTTAGCATCCCACCATCCAACCATCCAACTTCAAAGCTTTAAAAAAAAAAAAAAAAAATCACTATGAAGTTTGTTCAGCTCCTCCCAGCTCATCGCTAACCAGGCAATAATCTGTCTTTCACCAACATCTGATAAATTGTCTAATGGATTCAGGAATTGCAGAGGTGTACATGCCTATGCATGTATTTGGGTTTTTCAGTTGGTGAAAGGCCAATGGGCACAAAAGAAATCACACCTGAGGAAGTCAGGGTTATGTCATGGAGCAGATAGAGTCATTTCCCCATGTTCAGGATGTCTCTCTGGTTCACTCTGAGAAAAAGCCTCTCCATAGTAAGTAATTTCATCTAAAAGTTTCTCCTACAAACTCCGTCCCTGGGGCTCAAGTGTTAGCCAACATACAAGAACAGACGTGGTTGGGGGAATGGGAGGGAAGCACAACAAAACAAAAATAAAAAAAAAAACAGAAGGAAAGGAAGTTGGTGCATAAATATCCATAAGATTATATGCCACTAACTCAGAATAAAAGCCCCATCGACTAGTCTCCTCAGGAATGCAATTGCCTATATTTGGTTCCTTAAAAGATGGAGAGTGGAAAGGGAAGAGAACAGAATTTAACAAAAAGAGGAAGAAGGCACAGCATTGTATGTTTGGAGACAACTCTTATTTCTACAAGAGGAGCAGGAAGTCACCTATGTCATCAGACCTGGATTGGAGAACTGAATGACAGCCACATCAGCTGGCAGTCTGAGTAATACCTCCTGAAGAACCAACTTCCATGTTAGGTGAAGGTCAAGATGTTCTGCCGAGACAAGCATCCACAGAATGCAGCAGCGGGTTTTTGGTTTGGGCCGCCCCCCCCCGGTATTAAGTTTGACTTTGAGAAAATATTACTAGCTTTAAGATCACCAGTTCATGCAAGACTCTTCATCTTTAGGGCATGTCAGACCCCAAACTCTTCATGGAACATCAGCAGCTGATAAAGTTGAGACAGGAAACTTCCAAGTAATCCCACTACCTTCAAAATACCGAGATGTGAGGCCAGGCACGCTTGGAGAACCACCCATCAGGCCCATTAGCCCACTCCGCACGGTGCATTTAGATGAGTGCCTGTATCTGCAGCGTTTCAATGGAATACAGGTTATTCTTCAGCACAATCCTTTTTGAAGGGGAAAAAAAAAATTAAGACAGTTCTCAGCAAGCTCTATTCCTCAAGAAGTTCCACCTGCGTGCACCTTCTCAGCAGGTGTACTGCCTGCACACCATCCCGTCATGCAAACAGTGACTAGTCTCTACCAAATGCTGAGCCAACCTGTATTATCAGGCACTGTTACTCCTGGGGCAGAGCACGAAGAAATCTCCAAGTGTCTACATACTATCTGAAATAAGACATTCTTTAGTGTAGCTACAAAACACTTGTTTAATTACACTAGAAAAAACACTAAATAACACCCTTGCAGTTTCCTGACATGTCTGGACACAGCTCTTTACTAGAATAGTAACCGCAGTGCTTTCAGGGGAAACAAAATGGTGTTTCCTAATGATCTGGACAGGTGAAGACAACGAAACAGCTTCAACCCCAGATTTCAGTTGCACACTTTCATGCTGAGGGTAACAAATACCACGTGTACCAGATATAAATCAGGATTCAGTTGTCTATTGAGTCCAGAAGGATCGAAAGCTTAAGGGCATCTTGCGGGTGAAGTCATAACAAAGTTGAAGCATGATGGTTTCGAGGTTCTCCAAGGTCAGTATGAATGGATGGGACATTCACTAAGTTAGAACTAAACAAAAGAAGGCACCTGGAATAAGTGCAGAGACTGTCTGTGAAGAGGAAGAACTGAAACCAAACCCAAAGGCTTGAAATAGCACCAATCTTACACCTAAGGCAGCCCTTGAGTGGCACTCCTAGCCATCAAGAAAAGGGAGCTGGATCCAGAGCCCTGGTGAGATGTCATTCACATATGACTACTTGAGAGTTGATCTGGCCCCCTACTCTAAAGGCCATGGAAAGCAAACACCTAGGAAATTCAATCAACTAGAGACAGGGAGAGACAGGTGAAGGTGCTAACCAGATGGACCTTCATCAAGCAATCACAGAATGGTTTGGGTTAGAAGGGACCTTAAAGATCACCTAGTTCCAACCCCCCTGCCTTGGGCAGGGACACCTCCCCCAGCCCAGGTTGCTCAAAGCCCCATCCAACCTGGCCTTGAACACCTTCAGGGATGGGGCAGCCACAGCTTCTCTAGGAAACCTATTTCAGTGTCTGACCACCCTCACAGCAAAGAATTTCTTCCTGATATCTAATCTAAATCTCCCCTCTTCCAGTTTAAAACCATTCCCCCTTGTCCTATCGCTCCACTCCCTGATCAAGAGTTCCTCCCCAGCTTTTCTGTAGCCCCTTCAGGGACTGGAAGAAACTCTAAGGTCTCCTCAGAGCCTTCTCTTCTCCAGGCTGAAGAACCTCAACTCTCTCAGCCTGGCCTCATAGGAGAGGGACTCCAGCCCTTGGAGCATCTTCATGGCCTCCTCTGGTCCCACTCCAACAGGTCCATGTCCTTCTGTACCTGGGGGCTCCAGAGCTGAAGGCAACACTGCAGGGGAGTCTCATGAGAGCAGAACAGAGGGGCAGAATCCCCTCCCTCGCCCTGCTGGCCATGCTGATTTTGATGCAGCCCAGGATGCAGGTGGCTCTCTGTGCTGCCAGCACACATTGCCGGCTGATGTTGAGCTTCTCATCCACCAACACCCTGAAGTCTTTCTCCTCAGGGCCGCTCTCAATCCATTCTCCACCCAGCCTGGATTTGTGCTTGGCCTTGTTGAACTTCATGAGGTTCACAGAGGCCCACCTCTCAAGCCTGTTCAGGTCCCTCTGGATGGCATCCCTTCCCTCTGCTGTGTCGACTGAATCACAAAGCTTAGTGTTGTCAGCAAACTTGCTGAGGGTGCACTCAATCCCACTGTCCATATCTCCAACAAAGATGTTAAACAGCACCGGTTCCAGTACCGACCCCTGAGGAACATCACTGTCACTGGTCCAAAGTGGGAGAGACTCATCTCCAGAATGTACATACAGAGAATTAGACTCAAGGTAGTTGGAGACAGGAGAACGACAGACACGCCACAACTGTCCACTCATCCAAATGCACAAGTCAAGGGATGTTTTTTCCCCCACAAGCTAGCTTGAACCACTTCTACTGGAGAAAAGAAAGAGTATTCTGAGGACTTTTAGCTCTGCTAAAGATCAGAGTCGATCAGGTGATCCAAGTCCTGAGATAACAAGTTTGGGATGAGAAGATGTCTCAATCATTTTATGAACTGCCAAAGGAGTTTCTAAAGCCACCTCTGGTGCAGCTGAGACACGCTCCATTTACCTTATTTATTCCTGCTTTAGTCCAAGACTTGTAAAACCAGTGGCATGGAAGGGAAACCCACATAGTTTACCTTTCCACCACAAAATCAGCAATGCAGTAGAAGTTCTGGACACTAGCCCACTCTTGATCAAAACATACGAGACCTCCTTTTAGCCTGCTATGCAAGGGAGTTTGCCACGGCCTTGTCTCATTCACAAAGAGGATGTGACATGTGGCTGGCTGGGATGTTAAGTACTGAGTTCACAATGCAAACCTGACAAACAAATACAGCTCTCCCATGAAGCCCATGGGGGAAATCACGTTAGGGACGGTACCGCAGCAGGCAGCTGCCTTTAAGGTCTATTTGCTCAAAAGATATATGCAGGGAATACAAATGGTATTGATGGCACTGAACTGGACACAGAGCTAAAAAGCAGCCCAAGACAAACCTATTTTAAGAGAAGAGTGTTTATTAACCTGAGCAGCAGTCTGAAAATCCCTACTATCCTTTTTTAATAATCAGCATCTCTATGGTGCTGACAGTCAGACGGCATTCGCAAGGTCTCCTGGGCTCTGGCAGAACTTTGGTGTTCAACTTCAAGACAACAGATAGATCCTAGGACGTACCTCATCATGTGTCTTCATATTCTCCAAATATATGACTAGACTGGATGTTCTTTGGTGCAGTACGTCCAGTTTGGTGATACAATGCCTTGCAGTTCATCACTGAGGCCACATTACTGAGGAAATAGGTATTTCCTTGTAAACTATGTTCAGTGACATTGATTTTTTTAACCTTGTTTTTCTTTATGCTGCTGCCTCAGCACTTCAGTAAGAAACACAAGTTAAAGCAGCAAGACAGCCAATAGAGCCTAGAATCAGTCATTTAGAAACTCAGCTTTAAGACTCTGCCACGCTTCTGTTGAGTGTAGCCTTTAACACTGGTACAACGAAGACACTCAGTTAAAGGTAGCAAAACTTGCCCAGTGTCATGGTACTAATAGTTTCAATACTTAGTTTTGTGATAGGATTCCAGGACAGTGTTGAAGTCCTTCAGAGATGTATTGTCCACTGCTTCTCAGCACCAGCTTCTAAAACTTTACATGGAGTAGTAGATTTGCCACTAAACATTTTGCATGTCCAACGGACGAGATGTCCTCAGGACCATCTCCGAAGGTCTTAATATTAAGACTGTACTCGGAGCAGTCCCCAGCAGCTCCAGGCTTCAGTACTGCCTACTCACACTCTCCTGAGGTCTGACTGTACGGAAGTGTCTCCATTCCCCACCCCTCACCATCTGGAAGCAAGCTTCTCTCTGCAAATGGATGTACAGCAAGCAGCTTGTCAACTGCCTAGCTAAGATGTGGAACCCATCACAAGATCCAGCTATTTCGTGTTGAAGTGTGCCATACCGGATCTAAAAGAGGGTTCAATTGCCTATTCAGTACAGAAGGATCAAAAGCTTATGGTAACCTTACAGGTGAGGTAATAAGAAAATTGAAGGCAAGAGAGCTTAAAGGCTTTCCAATTTGCAAATGAACAGATCAGACACTCACTAAATCCTACAGCAGTGCCATTCCAACCTTTGTGGTCTCGGCTGACCATGTAAAGGAGTGCAAGGTTCATGCATCGGCACAAAACATGAAGTTACTTCAAAAAAATTCACCTGAGGCAAGCACATACTGTCAGAGCATCCACAAACACACAAGAACAAAGCATTTCTTTCGCTCTGGGATCCCATCCCGGCTTTGAGGGCTGTTTTGTACATTGCATATGAAGTAGTCATCACATGAAAACAGAAGTCCCACTAAGAGCAGGGACCACAGACCTAGACAAGCCTGTGTTAACTCAATCAACTTTTATCTTAGCTACTGAACTGTATTTGCTTCTCTGTCCTCGGGCCCTGTGAATCTTGTATCATAATATCCATAGTTCAAAAAAGCGTGCCTTGAAAGGACCCACCTTCAGTCTTGCACGGAGTCTGATAGTTAAGGTGCTTTTGTAGGAAGCAGGAGATAAAGATTTGAATCCCTTCATGTCAAGAAGGAAACTGAACCCCGGTCTCTTTCCAGCAATTAATCTAACCATCGAGCTATTTCAGGAAGCAGGCATCCTCACAAGCTATGGCCTCAATGCAGCTGGCATGCACTGGCACACAGTACAGTCAACTGATCACATAACCAAGGCAGAGGCATGCAAGCTACCGTAACCTTCCCTCTCTCCCTCCGATAACTGACGATGTTAAGTTTTACCCAAGCCTGCTCGCTTCAAGCAGTTTTAGAATGGAGCCAAAGTGTGGTTTCACAGCACAGATGAACCACCCTAACCCCCAGGCTGCTGCCAAGAGGGACAGTTCCCCTCCTGCCTGTTCACAGCTCCTGCAGCAGGGCAGTACTCTGGGTCTGCGCTCTGTGGGATCAGAGGAGAACTAACCTGATGAAAAGCATCATTTTATGGCAATGTCGGTTTTCTGCCAGCTTTACTCCCTGAACTGGCTTATGTCGGCTGCCAACCCCCAGTGCGAGCACAAGAGCCGGCAGAAACACACAGCCTGAGTGGGAGAGGAAAGGAAACCAGATCACCCCTTTCAGCAGCAGCCCAAAGATAGACCAGCTCAATGGTGTCATAAGCCTGACTGCGCGTTTGTACTCTTCTGGTGACCCCACCATTGCATTTCTAGATCCCACAGAAAGTTAAGCTGACGCTATAAGTTTGCTCCTGGGTAGGGCAAATTCAGGTGCACAGGGAAAGCAAAGGGAAACCTTCGTGCCAGCTTGTTCAGAGCTCTCCCCTTGGAAGTAGACACAAAACGAAGCTGTTGCTCAGCAGGGTTTCTAGATGAGCTTGTGATTCATGTCCCCCTCAGGCACTACACATCAAGTAGTTACGACACAGCGTTTCAGACAGATGAACAATTTTTATAGCTTTTTGTTTCTGATTCAGGTCTCCTGACTGACATTTTTAAACTACGTTTCTTAAATGGCACATACCTATAAAATTTACAATAAGGTGAATTACAGTTCTAAAATAATATATCCCCACATTAAATATCACTTCATGCTACATCTTTAACCATTAGTCACTGCCTGTCAAGATTTTGTTTTGACTAGACCAAAACAAGACCAAATTTTGACTACTACAGCTCTATCAAAGATCCCTTTCACAATACAGTTTTCCAAAAATGCCCAAATGAAGAGTGTTCACTTACGTGCAGAGAATTGATTGGTCCTCACGGTCTGCAAAACAAGAACAAACATGGTTATAGTTTTTTGTTTATACTGTCTGGTAATTTGCAAGACAGTTTCTTTTAAATGAATACTTAAAAAAAAAAAAAAAAATCAGTTTTTCGGTTTACCAATTCTAAGGCCACTTTCAAGCAATTTTAATATCATCCCTTAAACACCCCAGTTCACACACACACAACAGCTCAGACATTCCTAAAGTCCTGCCATTTCATGTAATAAAGCCAAAATTTTGTTTAAATTTAATAATAATTACAGTAATCTTTTTAACTGTATTTTCAGACAAAGCTGAGCCAACATCATTTATTCTCTATGCACCCTTTCCCAGATTAATCAAGTTATTTAAAATCTTGAGTATTAAGCAAGGAAAAACAACCTCAATTTCAAGTACACCATACTGGTGACCAGACACTTGGAACCAGCACTAACATCTCCAGCAAAAAAGTGCTTCGCTCTACAGCTTCTTTTTTTCTTTTACAATGAACATGCAAGCCTAAAGTGCTTCCATAATTTAGCTTATACATTACAGACTTGTCAAAAGGACACCCAAGGAAGTACTGAACAGAGCCAAACTCCGCAATATGGTGCGGCTCAGCACTTTTGTGACACCCACTGCCACACTCATGACCTTTGAAAAGAATGCCTGAAGGTCAGTTATACCCTGCAAGAGGTGTTTTGTAATTACAGGATCTTTACAGAATATATTTCAACATCATACACTCTATATTAAAAGTTATATAATCAAAACATTCAGATACACTTGCAAAAAAGTGAAGTTTCAGTTAAAGGTGTTCTCCACCCCCTGTTTAAGTCAGGCTTTTCAATGAGTTCAACATCTTTTTCATTAATCTGCATCACAAAGATGCAGAATTTACACTTCAGCTGTTTATCACTACTCCAAAGGAAAACAATTGCCTCCTGCAAGCTCAGAACTTCAAACAGTTTTTCTGTTCTGACTGGTAATTTCTAATGGATTACAAAATATTAAAGTCAAGCTTTATTTTGTTCAAGTGTAAAGCTCGGGACTACAGCAGCCTCCCTGCCTCTCTTCGCATACACCCCTTCTCCTCGGACAGGAGGCTCTGATGGGCTGCAGAACAGGAGCAATTGGTAACATGATGATCATTACTCCTCCTCAGATGCAGAGTTCAGTACTAACAGGATGAGCAGACAGCTTCAGTTGCAGCTTCCCCACATGCTTAACAGGTCTGAAACAGACCTATGTCCATGTATACAGCTTCAAGACATGTATGACCATTTCTGGTAAGCTGAGTAATGTAAACAACATTTTTAAGTGTGTCCAGAAAAAACTACTGTTAAACCAAGTTGCAAATTGCTGCTGAGTTTTGCAGACTGTATGAAATCGTTCATCCTACCTATGTAATGACCTGAGTTCATAGTGCTGTTGCATAACAATTAGTATTGAAGCAGAATTTCAGCGTTAGCTAGGTAGCATGTTAAAAAAAAAAAAAAAAAAGTAATCCAGCAATGAGCTTTGTTTCCCCCCATTACACCGCCTGAAGAACAACCCAGATACAAAACCTGTTGGTGCTCAGCCACACCAGGTCCCTGAGCAGGCTTGACGCACAGCGGCAGGAATAAAAGGGTCAGCAGCGAGAGGCAGGGCTGCCGACTGGGCAGGGACAGACACCTGGGTTTAGATCCACGCAGGCTGCCAGGGAGCCTGGCAACCCACGCACACAGCCAAAATAGCCACAGGCTGCTGCTGCAGGGGTAATCGTGTCCTGTGCCCTTCCTCCAACTGTGCCATGTCAAAAAACATGAGTGTCACATAGAAAACACCGTACCGGTGGAAGGGAGACCCGAGATCCCTTTTTTACACAGTAACCCAATTTAACTTTGATCAAAAGGCTACATTCATACAAGCACAATGCATCTAAAAAAAGCATACCAGCTAAAAAAAGACCTGGTCTCAGCAAAATATTGCTATTGTAATAAGTTTATTAATAAAAAGTTTGAAGGACATGCCTTCAAAGCAGGCAGATGCTGCTGCATGCTGCCGCAGCTGGCTAAACCAGAGGCTTGTGGACTGCACCACTGGCAAGTTTCAGACTACGTTTTAACATCAAGTATAACATAAACCAAAGTGCTTTGACTGAAAAAATGTTAAAAACTGAGAACAGTTGTGCTTTGAACCCCTTGTACCAGCTTGTTCAAAAATGGCAAGAAATACCAGTGACCCTCTCGGCCACCACGGAGACGAGCTGCACTGCACTGCCCCAGGAGCACCAGGAAAACGCCCTGTGACTGCCCGTGCCTTTTGCAGGCAGATGTTCACTCCAAAAATCTTCCTACAGGTAACAAACAGAGCAGAATGAGTGTAGTAGGAAAGCAGAAGAATATTAGATTGCTAGAAATGGGAAAGAAAATAAAATTCAAAAAGTTGGCAATATTTCTGACAAGACTGCAGGGATGGTACTGGGTCATTTCCCACATCTGCACAATATATAGCAGCTCCTGTATGGATGCACCAAAAAAAGGAAGCCTGTGACTGCAAAAAATAAAAGCTGAGAGTAGACAAAAGCAGTGGGAGTATGGCAACAGAAACGTTAAGACAACACTATAAAAAAGTTTATGTTCTGGTTCTGAAATAGAGCAGCTGGTCTGGCAAGTCCTATCAGAAATGACTTTTTGGTACCAGTAGGAGACAAACCCCAGGCCTCCAGCAATAGCTGGATGTACTGTATGCCCAGTTGTCAGCATAAACTAGAAAAAAGTGCAACTTTCTGACCCTGATCCGTTTCCAGGGGTAGCTAACAGTGACTCGTGCCCTTCACAGGAAACTCCGTATGCCAGCAAAAAAGGCAAGATAACACAGGACAGTACAAATCATTTGTTCTTTTAGAAGGAATTGCTGAATGAATGCCAAGCTGGTACCATGAGTAGAGTGGAAAGTCAGCATATCTTTAGAAAATTTCTCCATAAATATTATAAGTGACAAATTGATTTCGCCCTTTCTCACGTCCCAAGATTAACTCCTCTATGTAATTTTTTGACAAAGTGGCCTAGCTACAGGGGCAAAATAGTCTCCTCTAAACTACAGCTCTTCAGTTTAGCACTTCTTAAAAACTTAAGACCACAGCTAACATTTGCCTTGAAATTGAGAGTAGTTTACTTGATGGAAACGTGCACTCATCAATGCTTTGTATCATGACATGTTTTACCTGTCAATTTACCACACCAAGCTAGTGTTCCACAACACGCAAGACATACTGTATAAATGAATTTTCTTACCTAATTAGTCCTAAAGAAAGTCTACAAGTCCAGACAGCTGTATGTATTTTGTCATTGCCAGAAGCTCCAGCAAGTGCAACAGAGCTTTTTTATTTTTATGTCCAGGAGCCTGAACTGACACTGACCTTGTGAAGAAGGTGTCAGGTACTCAAGGATGTTACTCCAAATCCATTTTTCTGTATCCACCTGGACTCTGAACCTCAAACTATGAAAGAGGAAGTAAGACAACAGCAAGCTTCAAGTTTTGCCTTCTGATCACTCACTCACGCTACCGGCCAGTTCCACGTCTAGCACTCAACTGACAGTAACAAACAATTCTAGTGTGAAGGCTCAGGATGCTGCTTTATGCATTGCCACACGTGGGAGGTCTTTTGTCCCAAGAAAAGCAGCTGATCTCCCCAAACTCATTCTGAAAAAGATTCTGACAAAATGACTACCATGGAATAGTTATTTATGGTTTGTTTGTTTTGATTTTCTCCTCCCTCAAATAACACAATTTATCTGTAGTCTTGATTTCTAAGTAGCTGGTCTCGCTTCCTAAAGACTCCTTAGAGCACTAACTACATATCTGCTAGCCTGTCTTTTGAAAGAGCTGAGCCCTTGTCTGGCATTTTTACCAGATTTGTTATCTGGGGCAGGGAAGAAGCACTAAACTCCTCGTCTTTGGACATACATCTCAATAACACTTTCAAAAAACCTGTGTGATTCTCTGTGACTCAGTTTCCACCTGGCAGGCAGCAGACAGCCCACAAGACAACATTTTTTTTTTTTTTTATGACAGAGAACATGTCTAAGCCTTAAAAATAATCTGCCACCTTTTGCAGAAGTTTTAATAGCAATTTTTTTATTAAAGCCACAGAATTTTGAGGTAGTTGTTAATGGAAACCTAAAAATATTTGGAAAACATTTAAGTTTCTACATAAGTCTTGTGACTCTTAAGAACAGACCAACACCACCTCTCTCCTCTACCAAAGTTGTCATGAGATAAAAATCACTAACATCAAAGATTTGTAGCAATATATATAGACCAATTCAACAAATCCCGTGGCATTTGTAAGCAAGTTGCAGCAGTAAAAAGCAGAACAAGTTAGCAGACAATGCTTATCTCCAACCTTCAAAGCAAGTGAAACAGGAAACACGAATAAACTGCTCTTATGAATAGCATTAGCAAATTTGTCATTAGTTGCCCCTGTCACTTCATCTGAAGGGTGAGGAAGTGTAGTGGTCTGGAATGGTTGATACTCTGGACAAAGTCACAACAGGTTCATTACATTTTGAGCACAAAAGGAGACTATTACAGAGGGAGAAGCACCTCTAAGATGACTCAGATAACACAGCATAAATATCTTTCAAGTTCCTCCCGTATAACCCAATACAGTTTCATTATAAGGCTGAGCCAAACTAACAATTCCCATTCCCTTAGGGAAAGGTTTATCACGTTTCTGCTATACCAACAGCACAGTTTGTCCTCTGAGCACACTCTGGTGCTGGTCTGAACGTAGGTTAAAGCAACTCAGCTCACTAATCAAAGATACTCAGCAAGTCAATTTAACCCAGATGAATACAAGCATGAGGTCAAGTATGTGGTAGGAGGGGATGAAATAAGATGATCAAGCTCTTAATTCAAGCTACGTCATTAGACCAACCTTTTGGTTTTAACCCAATGCAAAAGTCCCGTTGGAACCTATCACTCCACTTTAGAGATACACAGATTTAAATACATCCCAGGGTCTTCACACTACACTGAAAACCATAACATTCAAATTACACAGAGAAGGGATACTGCAATGTTCCTGATTTGAAAAACAAAATTCTAAAATTATGCAGAGCCTGTGAATAAAAACAAAATTTGATTTTCTGCTTATGAAATAATCTATAGAAAACTTAGAATGCCCTTTGAATGAAAGAATTTGGAAGCAAAACGGTAATACAGCCTGACACTAGCCTTAGGCTGAAGCTCCCCGGATGCTGCGATTCAGCTTGAGCTGCCACTGATGTCTCCACTTCCCCTGCCCAGTTCCACCGTCCCATTCCTCCCTTTGAACCAGCAGACGATTGTGCACATGCACGTGATGCTAGCTCAAGGAGCTGATGGAACTAACAACATTTAGTTTTCAACCAGATAGCTCCCCGATCCAGTTTCTAACACAGGAACTACACTGGAATCAGTGTATGGAAGTGAGAGACCCACTTCTTGTGCCAGCCACCCCTGCTCTAGTCACCCTAAAGCTACAGCAGAAGCACACTCCCTGGGTCACACAAGCTGCAAACCATGCCCAACCAGGTGCTGCTGCCAGCAGAAGGTGACACCTCTTCTGTCCCCAGCGTACAATCACACTGCCTCCCTTCAGCCGGCACTGGTGGTCACCTCCACCTACAATCAGAGAGTCATACTGGCAAAAAACTAATCCTATAAAAATATAGGGGGGGGGAGCAGCCAGCACACAAGGGAGATGGAGCAATGAATAACCAGAGTGGGTCTTACTCTTTTGGCAGTGGCTAATCGTTAGATCGGCTTACGCTGTATCAAGTTTATATTTAGCATCTGGAAGTGTCAGACATCGAAGCATTTCTTTCACTCTTGCTCTCCTCCTTTTGCTTCCACCCAAAAGAAGACTGACTCTCATACCTCAAGGCAAGAATCAGCTGCTGTGTTTAACACGTACCACCGCAGAGCTGAAAGACATCTTACTGATGGAAGAAGCAGCAGCCACATTAGGGAAACCCAGTCATGCACTGCTGAATGGTACAGACTCTTTGCAGAGAGGCCATGGAGAATTCCCAGAATACAAGAAGGATTACAGCTCTGAAAGCCTTTTTTCCCCCCTACACTCTCTTAAACCAACTTTGCTCTCTTCTCCCCAGAGGAATATGCTCTGGGGACAGCAATTGGCAGCTCCTCAACCAAACCTGTTGCTTGGCTGCAAAAGAGTTGCCATGTTTTCTTGTTTGAAAATTAAGAATAGATCCTGGTGTTTACCTTATTAGGTATATTTAATAAAATGCATGAAGTTTTGACTGTCAGAATACAAAACACTCCACTCCATATCCCATCTCTCAGCAAACTATGGAAGGATTCCCCCCCCAGCTAACAGACCAGACCTAACAAAACCTCTTAACTCTGGGGAAGGTTCCAGATGTACACTAAACACATTTGTTGGGTAATTGGTTCGGGCAGGATGTTCTGAAAAGCTGTAGCTCAAAGCCATAAAGTCTGTCTACAAAAGTATTACTGTATTTTAACAAAGCAGCTTTTCTTAAAAGCATGACTTAGTTCAGCTTTGGTCACGCTATAGTCATTCATAAATTGATACAAAATAATCAAAAAGAAGAGTCTGTCTTCAAGTTTCCTACCGAAACTCAAAGGCAGTAGCACTGCAAGCACAGAAGTTTTATCACAGAACAGAGCTTACAAGTAAATGGATGCCCACCCTCTACAGCTGTCTTAGCTCCAATTGCCCTTTACTGGATTGACATTTTGCGTTTATCCCTCATGATTTGACTCAAAGTGAATGGAAGAAGTCATTTGGACCTGTTCCACACAGTGAACTGCCCAACTACAAAGCCAGTTTTTCAGCTTAACAAATACGCAAATCTATGAAAACAATTCCACAGACATATTACCTGCTTTCAGATTTAATGAATCTCTGATTACTTTGACAGCAACTACAATTCCTGTCAAACACAGTAACTTTCGTACAAACATTGACTGTCTCACAGTCCCGTCACCATTCCTACAGGCATCTTCCCTTCCGCATCCAGCCTTTATTTAGGTAAGAACAGGAAATAAGCACTCCAAGATAAAAAGGTTAATTCTGGAAGAGCGGTGAAAATGGATGTATGTCAGGATTAACCTGCTTTCCTGACTCAGGGTGAAGAAAAAGCTACGGGCTGCTACATACCCATCGGGAAGTTATGGAGAGGGAAATGGTTCTTATTTGCAGGTACATCAAGGGTTGCCCTTCCTAAAACCCAAGCACAAGACTTGTGGATCGTTCATTTTGACACAGCCTTTCCTTTTATTTCTGCAGAGCATGAAATACCTATTCAACAGGGATAAAGTGCCAGCCCCGTTTCTGCAACCAGCATAACCAAAAAAAGTTGATGCTTTTGTTGGGGTGGAGAAGGGCAACTTCTTTGCTTTTCTCAAATGGGAGAAATTGTTGTCTTTCCAAAAAGAGGCAGTATTGTAGGGGGAATGGAGGGTTCTTGTTTATTTTTAGACAATATTTAATACCCAGGTGCCACAGGCCACAAACCAAGAAAAGCTTGGTTCCCTGGTCGATAGCCTTGTTTGTTGTGGATGTCAGGCTTGGAAGATCTGTGTATATTTGCCCTCTACTGTAGGTGAACAGGCTCGAATATCAGTCTATTCAAGGACATTTAAAAATTGAATTCCTGACAAGTTTTGTGAAAGTGGGTCACTGCCTGGAGGAAAGAGACCTTCCCATCAGAACAGATTTTGCTGCTGCCAGAGAATTCACAGTACTGGGTCATAAATGCTATAAAGCACGCAGGTGGTTCTGACAGTTCTTCAATTCCGAGCCCGGAATAACTTTTTTTATTATTCTTCTTTTCTTTAAACCAGGTCCTACTGGACTGATAAGCATGGAAAGATCTGGTTACAGAGATGATGCATGCCTTTATATTTTGTGTTTGTCTTCAAAATGTTGCCTAGTTACTCCATAAACTATCATCAAACACTTAACACTATGAAGTGACTTGCAACAAACATCTCTAACAAGCGCAACAGGAAGACTGACAGGCACAAGTTTGTTTGCCGAGTACCTACCTTACTGCAGAGCAAATATACCCCCCACACTTAACACTCACCACGAGATTTCTGTTTATCCTACATTTCACCTCTACCTGCAGTTGCGCAATGATCTTTGTTATGTACAGCTCAGTCATTCACTCTTCAACGTACATTCTGCAACTTCACAAAAAGATGAGAGCAGTTTACAGGAATCCAGTCGGTATTCTGCCAACCCATTACACATTCAAGTAAACTTTTCAGAAAGCATGTAATTTGCTAACACTATAAAGCTGACATTTCAAGTTATAATACCTAAATTTAATCAAGCCAGTACTGGCTATTTAAGGATGCTGAACCTACACATGCCCAAAGCATTGATGCAATACGTCCACCAGTTCTAAAGGAGTTAGACGATATCACTGTCAGGTTACTCTCTTTGGGAGGTTTCAGATGACTAAGAGGGGGGAAACATCACATGTATCTTCAAGAAAGGCGAGTAGGATCATTGCACTGCCCTCCTAAAAGCTGGAAGGAACCTCTGGAGGTCAGAAATGATCAAGGACACTGGCAGTCTTTAGGAGAAAACCATCTCTCTTGGTGCTTGATGTACCTTGAAACCGCATTTATCTTTTACTTCTTGCCTTGCCATCATCAGCTTATTCACCTGTTGGTCAGGTTTTCACATCCAAGTTTTATTTCTTTGAAACCATCAACTAATGAACCTGCAGAAGTTCCCATTCTTTGTCCTAAAACATGGAACACTAATTTATACTAGAAGTAAGATCAAATTCAGGTGCACTCCACTCCTCTTCAGCATCCAGTGGTATTAAGATTTGGAATAATAATATATATCAGTTTTGCTTCATCAGTGCTCAGACATTTCTTCCACAAAACACTGGAAATCCCTCAATGCTGGCTCAGACACCAGTCCATAAAGGACTACACCAAAACTCTCCCTCCAGCCCAATGCTGTCTGCTTCAAAGACAAACACAAGTGCTCTTTTAAATCAACTACTAATTCCCAATTTTGTCTTTTTCCCCTAGTATTTCCCTTATAGCATGATACAGGACACAGCCAGCCAGTGTCTGCTATATTTCCCCTGCCTCGAACCCAGGCTGTCTGAGAAAGCCATCAGGTTGAACTGCCACAAACCGCTTTTGACAGATCAGTGTTTCATTCTTGCCTCTTTCCTGTACTTTGTCTAATTACTCCAAGACACCTTCAAGTTTTTAGCGAAGGGCTGAGAAAGCACCTCTTCATTGTGGGGTGGGGGCATTGATGGAAACACTTTACAGGTGTTCCTGCTAGTTGTGTAGTTAAAATAATAAAAGATTAAAAAAAAACAACAACGCGATTCTATCCCTTACTCTAAAAGATGTGAGATTTGCAGTAAATCACAACAGCCATACTTCAGCTTTGTTTGCTGACTGACTGCTAAGCACCTTGAGTTAATTATTATTAAATGAAGCATAGCAGAGGTCAGTCAAACCCAAGTCACGGTTTACCCTGCAACTCGTTTACAGGGAAACAGAGCACTGCAGACAAGTATTTCTTGCGTGTCTACAGCAGGCTTCATGACCACACTCGTTACTTGCTCGCTCACCCACACAGCTCAAGCTGCTGTACAAGCGCTCCAGCGCAGACACGGTGCGAGTGGATAACCTAACACAGCACCATCAGACCCTGGAAGAATAAGCCGAGCTGTGAATTGAGGCTATTTTAGAAGTCACGAGTTAGGTATTTGCAACATTAGCTTGAAATTAGCCAAATTCCTAAAGGAAAAATTGTGACATTTGTTTTCAGAGTTGCTAGCCAGGGCTGAATCAGCAGAAAATGGAGAAAACAAATAGTTGTCAGACTAAGTCCTGCCCACTTAATGAAACCGTGGGTAGCTTCTCCATCACATACCAGATAGAATTTGAATTATTTTTTTCAGTCCTCGTTAAGTTTGAAGAAGCTCAAACATGGTTTATGTTTTCACTGGCAGTCTTTCACTACCTTTATTAACGAAGCTTTAGTAAGTCTAACTTAGAAATTAAAACAGTTCCTACATTTGTGAGCAAAATAGGTAACACATTACTTCCCTAACAAATTCATTCAAACAGGTATGAATTTATAACAAGACTTGCAAACACCCCTAATCTATTAAGTAACGCCAAATTTATTTAGCCTTTTGAAATGGGTGACTGCTGTAGTTTAGGAGATGAGCGGAGAACAGAAGTCAGCCTTCAGTCTGCAGAAAGACTCGAGAAAACTGCAGAGTGCTGAGGTGCGCTCCATGCCGCGAGTGAGGGCTGTGATGTACGGACAGCCGGCACACAAAGAGGGAAACAGCTTTGCCTGTGAGAGCGCTCCTGATGCGCCACACCATCGAGCCAGTCGGGCCAGCTACAACAGCTTCTGGGACTGATTTACCGTCAAAGCCAACAACTGGTTCTCACAGAAGAGTTTAATGCAACTTAGCTGAAGGGCAGTAACAACCCATAAGGCAGCAATTCTTAAACTGCTCCAGCTAGAGCTGCAAGGACTTGCTCACTTATGCTTTTTGTTCTTCAAATGACACAGATGAGCAGTTCTCAGCTTTCTAGATTTGTGGCTCCTGAAGAGCTTTCCCAGTAGAAATGAGCAGCTCCTAAATCTACACAGGCCACCCTTATGCCTACTTCTCAGTTTTTATTTGCATGCTGCTTAGAAGTAATCTAAGATTAGTAGTAGTTGGCAAGACACATGCTGGAAAAGGTTTATTTACACTGTAGAGTACTCAGCATAGCAGTGGTTTCTATTCTCCATCAACCCTGCTTAAGCTGTTCCGTTTCTCATATAGTACAATTTTGTCTAGACAAAGATTACACTGTCAACCAATTCAATGATTCAAGGAGGTCCTTTATCTGCAATATCTGCCATTTAAGCTCACTCATTTAACTTTTGCTCTTCTCCTTCCTAAACAAATAAGCAAGCACAAACCACTTAACAAAACTGGCTGTGAACCAGCTTTCACTCTAGGGGGCTCTTCCTAAGTTGTTTCATTATGCCTGAACTCTGCAGGTTTGGAAAGATCGCAGGAATGATACCAGTACACAGCTAAGCTTTCTACCTTCAACACTGCATGGTGGGTGGTTCAGCTTTTGGTTCTCAGTCACACATAGGGCAGAACACAGACCATCTAGCACATCACCCCAGTAAGGTCAGCCACGCCATACACAGCGGTGATTTTAACACATCGCCTAGCAAGAACTAGGCTAAAAAGTCACAAGCATTTGCTGACGGGTATTTTCTAAGACCCATAACAAGGCTTTTGATGAGTATGTTTATCTGAAAATACTTAAAGTCCCAGATTTGCTGTATGGACTTCTTAAATCTTCTGTTCAGCAGTGGAGTCAAGTTACTACTTTTTCCAATCACTGAACACCATAAGAAGTTCTAAAACACTTTCCCAAGAGAACATGTGAAAGCCACTGTTAGTCTCATGAGACATTTCAGGAGACAAAAGCTCATGAGCTTCCACCACTTTACATGCAAAACTGTTGAGGTTATTGCATGAGTATGGAAAGGTACAGCACAACCAGCTTCATATGCTCTGCAATATTTAAGATAAGCATTTGCCTACAATTAAGGTGGGTTTTTTTTGGGGGGGGGGGGTGAGCTGGTGGATATCTAAAGTTAAGTGAGACAGTTCAAACATTAAAATCCTTTCCTCAAATGACCCAAGTTAATGCTGCTTTCTTAAACACAGATTTCCTTTTGGTTTGAATCTGAATAGCTTTTTAATAGTTCAGGGGACAAAGACCACACTTTCCCCATACTCTGCCTAAATCACCATTAAGTTCTCAATTAACTCTATTTCAGCACAACAATTTGAAATTGCACAATATAAATCCATCCTTCAGCTTTTAAATAAAAATTCACAGCTATATCCAGATCTCCTTTCCTTTGGAGGAAAGCCATTGACCTTCATTTCTTTAAGGTCAAAATAGCTTTTACTCACATACACTTGTGCACACACACACAAGCATTCTCTTCTGCCCTCTGCCATTTTTCTAAACACGAGCACCATCTATTCCTTATGCTATTTACAGGGGAGAAATCCTTGAAATCCTCTTCTGCCTCTCCCTTGAGCACATGAACCGACACAAACATATCTTCTGGAAGTACAAAGCACCAATATTCATATGATGCTTCACTGTATCTGCTTTAATTAAAGTAAACCTTCCCTACCAGAAATGGTCATGAACAATCACTATTTACAGAACGGCTTTTGATTGGTGGTTTTTCTATGTAGCTTAATACTGTTTCCATCTAAAAATCAGGGGGCGGGGGGGGGGGAGTATCTCCTTATGGAGAGCAGGAGGGGAACAGGAAGAACATCTCCCCACCAACTACAGCATTTCTCCACCCATTTACCCATTTTCAGCATCTAATACTCCCTTTCTTCCAACCTTGGTCTTCAATAAGAAAAGGATGTGAAAAACAAGGATATGAGAAAGAAGAGGATTATCATTGTAGGAATTTTTGACCCATTAACCACTGTGAATTCATTCCTGTACTAAAGGCAATGTTTCCCCTGGGGTTTTATCTTTTAGATCTATTTAATTTGAGATGCTGAACGTCACCATGAACAACTACTACTTTAAAGAGGGATACAATGACTTTTTACCAGTTGCCTCTTCTCAGCCAGTTTAACACTTCAGTGCAGGAAGAAATAATATTCATAGAAAGCACCCCAGTAAAAACTAATTAAGTTTATTATGACTGCATGGAGCCAACAGCAGTGCTAGTTTCTACTAGTCTCAGCAGCCTCTTAAAAGCCAGCTGCAGCAGCTTCCTGCACTCCCACCACTCCCATGCACTGCCCAGCAAGGCACCCACTAACCCATCACACCCCACAGCCCTCTGGGGTTACGAGGACACAGACTATTACCATTTAAGCCATGTGCCCTCTTACATGCAGGTTACAAAGGAAGACAGACTGCATCTGAATCAGAATCAGTGTCACACACTCCAACAGCAGAAATATAAAAGGATGATGCCCCAGAACACTCTCCCAGTAGCCAGCAAATTCTCCAGCAGTTTCCTGATCTATCATCCTCAAACTTCAAGTTCATGAATTCCTCAAATTGCTTTTTGGATGAGCATAGGCTTTCAAGCACCCAGTATACCCTGAGGCACATACTACCACAGTTTAGCTATGCTGTTAAAAAAATTGCTTCTCTTTGTTGTTTTGAACACGTCACTTGCGAATTCCAAGTAGTGACCCTTTGTTCTTGCATAGGAAGAGATGGGATGGGCGGAGGAGCACCTTTCCCTCTCCCTGTGCCGCTGCAGATTTAGACTTCTATTTTATCTGACCTGCATTATTATCAAAACCGTACTCAGCACAGAAATCATTTCAGTTGTTCTTTGAATGTTTTCCTGTCACATTTCCTCTTCACCCAAAGCAGGGAAAGGCCAGAGCTGCACGGTGCTGAAGATAAGATGTATTAAAAGTCTATGGCAAAAGTGTTTCTGGTTTGATCCCTTTTCCAGTTACTCGTCACACTCTCTGATTTATAACCATTGCTAACACTGAATTCAGATTTCCACAGGTCCCCTACAGCTCCTACTCAAGCAGTAACAGCTCCGACATCACTAGAGTTCATTCCCCCCAGTACAGTCCCACACACTATTTTAACTTTTACATGCTCCGAGATGCGGTTCTTCATACCGGGCTCTCATTTTTGCTACCCTGGATAAGTATCCCCTCACAACCTCACCTCTTTTCCAGACAAGAAGTTTATAAATGAGAAGCATGAACACAAGCGCAAGTTCCACAGGGTTTTCAGCAGTAGATCTGTCAAACCGTAAAAGCAGAAAATAATGGACAAAACTGGTCAATCTTTAACCAGTTCTTTATGTATATGAAGGCCTTTCCCCATATTGCAGTTACTTAAGAGCCTCTGGTTAGGATCGTTATCAAATTACATTTGGAAAGCCACACAGATCATATCAGACAGCCCTCCCTTGTGCATACAGATTCACTCACAGATCAATGCCTCTGCGAGGCATGACCTCGCTTTTTAAAAGCCATATGGAGTCTTTATATATCATTATATACATATGTGTGTTCCTGCAAAGGCTAGTTTTATACTCTGGAACAGTTTCTACCAACATGTTTGGCACTGATCACGAGCATGCTGGTCTTCATATTGCCAGATCTGAAAAGGAATCTTAAAACGATAGCACCGAGTAGTAACATCTGGGTGCTTTGGTACCAAATGTTCCCATGCAGCACAGTTAGTTGGTCAGCTATTCCATCTCTGAACTTAAGAATTTGGTTCTTGCAGTTTGGTACCATCATTTTTCTATTTACTAATCCTTCAGTTTGAGATTCCCCGATGTCTCCCCCCAAGGAACGTTCCCAGTCTGAGAACTTCATAGAATCCCAGGTTGGAGAGGACCTCAGGGATCATCTTATCCAGCCTTTCCTGGCAAAAGCACAGTCTAGACAAGATGGCCCAGCACTCTGCCCAGCCAAATCTTAAAGGTGTCCAATGATGGGGAATCCATGACTTCCCTGGGTAGATTATTCCAATTGCTGATTGTTCTCAGTATGAAAAATATGCCTCATGTCCAATGGGAATCTCTCCAAGAGTACCTTGAACCCATCACCCCTCGTCAAACCTTCCCGAGCAACTTCATAGCAGACACACACAGAAAGAGGCAGTTGCATGTTATTCCTGCTTTTTCTTCTGAGTTTTCCTTCTACATATCATCCGATAGGTTTACCATCACCCTGAAAAAGCCCTAGAATAAAAAGAATTTTAATGTCTCAGAGTATTTGGAAAGCCATGAGCCTTCATTCACTTTGTTTTACGAAACAGCAGGCCAGAGGTGCACAACACCTCACCACTCTGAAGCACCGAGGAAGGTACACACAGTCTGTCAAGAATACCTAAGCAGCCAAATACCTGAAAGCATCAAGTACGGACGAGTGAAAGGAAGGTAGATACACACCGAGATATAAATTGGCAATCGTGTTGGTGATGCAAGCCTTGGGTTATTTAAGACAAAAGCAGAACACCACCAGCCCCTCGGCACTTCTTGCCACTCGCTAAGTGATAAAAATTGCTCCTACTTCTTGTTGCTTCCTTGCCAGAGCATAACAGAGAAATTTAAGTAAAGAGGAAGGGGAAGGAAAAAGGAGCTACTGCAATTGCGATCAGTAGCAGCTATAGCATAGCTAAACTCTTACTTCAACACCCCGGAGGAATGCAGACATGACTGACAAAACCCAGTTATTGTGTAAAACATGCAACACCTAGCAGCACTGTTACAGTGCAATGTGCTGGCAAGATTAGAATACATTGAAGTCTTTGTTGCACAAGCAATAATGTCTTGATGTATGTCATCTGAAGGCTGAAGCCAAGCAGAAGTGAATTATCCATTTCACAACTACCTAGAAATAAATGGAGTTTAATTTAAACGAAAGCTTCAGAGCAGAAGCAGGTGCTGGCTGAGTAATATGCACAAAATGAATCATCTCATGAATGATTTCGTAAGTTGGATGCACTTAGTCTTGAATTCCTGTCTGTAGGCTAGCACAGTCACAATGCAATTATGAGGTCAGCTTGCATAGCAAGTTTTAAAATTAAAATCATCATTGTTTGGTCAGAACATCAACTGAGAAGACCATGGAACAGGCTAATCTGCTGCAACACTTCACTTCAGAGGCAGGGAAAAAACAGTCAAGGCACCAAAGAAACCTAAGAATTCTCTATATAACAACTGTCACTCCTGTCTCATTTTTAAATATGAAAAAGTTAAATTTTTTTGTGTAACTTCAAAAAGTAAGTCAACCACTTCAAGTAACACTTCTAATCAACTGAGGCTTAAGAAAAGTTGTTTACTGTAAATATCATTATGCCTAATTAAGTTTGTAACCTTGAGGTTGAACACCAATACGGAGCAGGGATCCAAACACATTTTTACACAGAAAAAGACAAAGGTCAGTGCTTGTGACAACAGTTCCTGAAGTACTAAAACTTTAGTACAACATTAACAAAAAAGTTGAGAAAAAAAAAAAAGGACATGGTAATACACTATTAACTAGTTCTAGAAACTCAGTTCAACTGAGTTTGTTCAACAAGTAATTGCTACTGATCTGATTCAGAGATGGTCTAACACGGCACAGTAATTTAAATCATGAAAATAACTTCACAGTCACTGAAGCACACAGATTTAATATCAAGAGACAGAACGGAAGAGCGAGGGGAAAGAGATGAAATATTGCACAATAGCTTCAGCTGACAGAAGCATTTCTCATTTTACTTCAAATTCAAAAATAACGAGGTGGAAGACTCCTTCAGCTTGATGGATTTCAGTTTTTTCTGCTTTATTTCTTGCTTCAAGAATCTCTTTCCCTCCACTCAGCCATTAAGCCCACTGTGTACCACATTCCTATTGGTATACAAACCAATCTCAATATTAATGTTATTGCCACGTAAGTACTTCTATTCCACAGCAGCCAGACTGGACAAAGAAAACACAGAAATCACAGTGTAACAATAAAGAGACCTGTAAATCCTTCACACTACTTTTACCAAGCAGCTAGTTCTGCTCAGACTGCCCATCCTGAACTCTGTAACTAGTTCAAAAGCTTTGGGGAATCTTTTGAGAAGTCAAAATATAACTAAAATAGCAACAATATTAATTGCACGTATAACAGGTTCCATATACTCCTCACATAACCGAAAATGCTAGTCATCACTCCCAGGCTTTTTAGTCTCAGAACAATTTTTTTCCTCTTCCATTTGAAGACTTAATAGACCTTTAAAGAAAAGAGCTGTTGTATTTTAGTTTCAATTCTTTTCTTCCATATCTTTGGAGACACACACACACAAAAAAAAAAAAAAAAACACACACCACCATGCCCCCAACGGGAGGGCTTAAATCAGATTAACTAAAAATATAGATCAATATGATGTTTTTAAGAGAGAAGTATTGCATCTGTAAGCAGTACTGGCTCTCCAACACCAAGTGTTCACTTCACGTATTACACTGTTTCCGATAAACCTTCTCTGCAACAGGATTAAAGGCAGTCCTAAAATATCAGTGCTAATTTAGTGCTCATCAAGATGTCCTCAGGGAAACAGGATAAAAAGGAGAGACTAAGCATAATTATACAAGGGTAATATTAGTAGGCAAGCTGGTCTTTGGCAACAAAAAGTAAACAAGTTTCCCTTAATATTTCCTCCAAAGCACTTTGCAGAATCAAAGAATAAAGAGGCATAATAAAACAATGCTGAACTTCCTCTAGAAATACAGTGGGAGAACAGGAAGGGAGAAGAGAAAGCCAAGTATGGCAAAAGCACTAGAGAAAAATCTGTGTTGGTGCCGCTTTCACACACTTAAATCTCCCATACTAGCAAAATAAAGATAGTCACAGTAAACTATTACATAGAGAATTAGTTTTCTTAAATAAAATCCTAGTCCCTGTCACAACATTTTCTTCTCACTGCCTGTAACTTTCAGCAGTAAAGAACACTAGCAAGTCTTGCAAATTGTATTACCAAACAGAATTAAGGTCAGTGTTGTCACAGGGATTAGGATACCAATTCCTTATGACCATGTCAAGTGTCCAGCAGCCGTGAAAAGCTCAGTCTAGCAATCTTTCGTGAAGCACACCAACTTTGACCCTATACAGTCATGAATTGGATTTCTCTCTAGGACTACGCAATTTGAATATGCCTAGAAGCCCCTGGGTTACACACACTTACAGCTTCAACATTACATTAGGAAAATGAAGAGAAAGCGTAAGAGAAATGCACTAAGTCATCTGTGAAGTAACACTTATCCTACTACCACACTACTTTGAAAAATAATTACTAGGGGAGAGAGAGGGGAAATCCAGTATGTAAAGCTGAATTGCATGTTAGTATCTTCTGAGGTCAAGGCACCAGGTAATGAGTCTTTTCCTGAAGAGAAATCCTGACTGTCATAACCAGAATGCACCCGAAGTCTTGCTTGTTTTTAGTAAGACTGTGTTCACACAATCTTTACTACAAGTCTTGCAGAAAAGACCACACTTAGCAGATCCAGGACTCGATGAGGTTTGCTTTTCCTTGCAAAGCTTGCCTCAAATCCCCAGTGCATCACAGCTGCACCACCACAGAGCTGCACCACTCAGCCATTAAAAACAATTCTGCACCTCCCTTTCTCGTGACAGCTTGCACTAACTCAATACATCTCCCTGGAGAATACTCTTCTCTCTCCAATATGGCAAACTGGGCTGCTTCATCATTTTCCCTGTTTTACAGCTCTGCCCCCACCCCCCAGCCCTTTGTCCTCCGTGTTTAACATGCACTGAAATCGATTTCCAGCCCATTCTCCTCCCCACTAAAGGGCACGATGAGAGCTGACCTGTGAAGACCACGGGGCCAAAGGTCCTCCTCAACAGGAAATTCTTCCAGGGGACAAGAAGAGAGCAGCAGTTTGATGGCTGGCAGTTAGCAATGCTTCCATACAACTTCTTCCTAACAGCCAGCACCCTGAAGTGCAGGGGTACATCTGTATCGCCAGTTTAACAAAATGGAGTATTTCCAGCAGCATTTAAGACAAGGAATAACTATTGAGATGGACACGAGTCAGTTGTTTCTGCTGACCAAAACCCCTTTTGCTTTCATAATCTGAAACAGAAATCTCTGTTTTGTAGTTTAAGCATAAATATTATTTTAAACATACATAACTTCAGATTAAGAGAAACCTGAACTTGATCTCTAATCAATCATGCTCTGAATTGAAGGCACAAAAGCTTTAAGACACTGATTAACAGTTTATTCCCTGTACCCAATTACGAGCACAGAAAAAAATAGTGGTTTAAGAAATCAGGTTGTTCAGAGTTACAGCTCAGGTCCAGGTACCCTGTTAATCAGTGTAAGCACGTCTCACAAACACCTAGAAAATGAGTAGTTTGTGATTAGTAACAAGGAAAGAAAATATGCTTATACTAAACAAACCACCACTGAACAAGCCAGAAAAATAAAGCCAACCACTTCCATTGACCTAAACTGGTAGTCAAGATACTTCTATAAGGGTATGGTCATATTATCCAGAGGAATTGCATTCCTACGGCTTCAGGTTTAAATCCTAATAATTAAACTCTAGTTATCAATTACTGGAAACTCAAAAGTCATTCATATCAAATTAAATCTGTGAATATGCTATACTACCAATACCATCACTTGCATAATACTGGAAAATCTAACCCCCCACCCCACACTCACTACCAACTATGCACAGCTATGGGCACAAACACTGACATGAACTGTAGAACAGTTCTATAGTTATAACTACGTGTTAGTAACTTATCAGCACAACCATTTTGGTCAAAGATGCTGCTGCAAGTAAATGCTAGCAGAGACCTCTGATGACTTTATCCTGAGCACTGTGATTAATACAGCTAGTTCTTGGTTAGACACCTATTTCTACTAGCCATAAGTTTCTGATACACATTTTCTGTTTCAGTATTTAAAGACTGAAAGTCTGGCAAAACATAAGGCATAGTTAGAAGATTAAGGACATTTTGTGCATTGTGTTAAATTCTTGGCTGGCAGGGAAAACCTAGCTCTCCCTACCAAATTCCAGGCACAATCAGTAGTTGACCTTGTGATAACCAGATAATAACTGGTTAATAACTGATAACCAGAAAATAAGTTGAATGTTGTAATAATCGACTGTTAAGACAAGTATTATTTGATGCTCTAATGACTAGAAAAATCTCAGTTGTTGTAATTGCAAGTTTTATTTATATGAAGACTTGAATTCAGTTCCCTGAAGCGCCTCTTTGTCTCTCTGCCTCAGGTCTCCCCCAGAGGCTCCGGAAGCCCCGAGGGACCAGCACTGAGCAGCGTTAGTGCCAGACTTCTCCGCTCACCCCGCTCTAGACAAATACTCACTAGTCATTCCCATCATGACTGATCGCTGTTTCACAAGGCTGTGTAAAGCCAGGGTGATTGTATAAAATCACTAATACAAATAGCAGTGAGTCTCACACTTCACATAAGCATATCTCCAAAAGTCTGTACACCACCTTCCTCCTAAAGGAAGCAGTGTCTGTAAACAGTGTCATAAGTCCATTATAAACTCAGAAGCAGCGCTGTTTTTCTCTTCCTCTGATCCAACCCAATCAAGCAAAAACAGTTTGCTTAGTAAAATATTTGCCAAGCACAAAACTGCTAGTGCCTGTTCTAGAGTTTTTACTTATCCTTGGCAAGGGAATTGCAAAGGCAAGCCATCAATGTAAAGTTCACTGGCTGATTGCAATTACTTGCTAAAATAAACAGGGAACCACTCTATACAGGCGAAGGGCACTAGAAACGTAGATTTAGTTAACTTTGAAGAAGTTATTGCCTAATAATTTGATCCTGTTGCATAGTTTTCATCTATTCTTATTCCAGTCTATGGCTTCGTACTTTCAATTGAAAAGTTGACAATCAAAATCAAAAAGCAAGCAAGCAACCACAGAAAGACACAAAGATTTGATACAAAACAGAAACTTCCATGTTAGCATGGAGAGAAGACAAGACTGCAACCAAATACCATGTGAATTTTTTCATTTCATCTTCCAAAAATAGTAAAACTTGTACATGCAGTGAGATCTCGAGAGATAGAAATCAGTACTAGCATGATATGTGAACAAATATACAGAGCACCTGAAGTGTGATATCTACTGACATTGACTTACTTTATTAGAGGACATTTGTCTCAAGAACTTTTCAAATAGTTCTTGAAACAATTTCAAAAGATACTGTGCTTTTAGAGCGGGAAGCCCTTATCCACAAACCACTTGAGACTGCTAGGAATAAACTCCTTAAAATAACCTTAAAACTTGCTCTATTCTTCCACATACACTTGTTGTTAGGGGTCCTCTGATCTGAGGTGTTAGAGGCTGCTGTTCTGGTTAAAAGGCCAGTTTTTCTTCCATTAAAAAAATAAAATGTAAAAACAGAGCCCCAAATATCCACTGAGAAGTGTGACAACTCTTGGTGACCCCAATTTGCTGCTCTTCCATTGTGTGCATCTGTGACAGTGTAATTTCTTCTGGGGTGAAAGAGCACTCAGCAATCCAGCAACTTGTAGTTTATTATTAAACAGTCCTAAAGACAAAGGCACAACTGAAGAAATGAAGACATACAGTGATTTATTTCAAGACAGGAAATGTCTTTTTAAGAAAGATTTACATAGAAATGGTTGGTTAACCTGGTAGCAGAAACAGTGTTTCCTAGTTTGTGTGAACTAGGTCAGATACCTTTTAACCCACTTCCAGTACATCTATACAAGATCTACAGCACAAAACACAGCAAATTTTTCAGACCTGCCTCTTTATTACACACACTGTCTATGATACAACATGCTGGTGTTTCCAAGCTAGTAAAACAGCCACCTAAATACAAACCAGTATTGGACAGTATGAGCTGTGTTTCCAACATACTATGTCAGAAGTGCAATTTGACAAGTTGAACACCATACATATATTTCAACACATTTATATAATGTCAGATTCAGAAGTTTCACATTTGTCCAGCACAGCCTTAAAGCCAAAATTCAAAGCATGTGCCCACCCACCATAACCTCACTCTCTATTCTACTAGAGACATGACCTATACCAGTTTTCAGGAAAAAGGAAAATCTAAAAAAAAAAAAAAAAAAAAAAAAAACACACACACACCACACTTCAAGGCTAAGCATTTCCCTGACCCCTTTTTGAACTCACACATACTATTGTTTCATTGTCACTTCAGATTATTTGTCAGCTGCCAAAACGCTAACATTTTCCTAGAATTAGAGAGACAAGTCATTAACATACTTTAGCTTTCCCTTTCCAGTCACACTTTTTCACCCTTACTTCATTCAAAGCCAGTGCACTAACATCTTTTGACATGAATCTTATCTTTTTATCTTTTAAGACAGTATTTCTGCTGCAACTTCAGTGCCATCAGCTGGCACAGTACACTTCCTTTAGTCTTAGGTTGCTCCCATGCCTCAGTACGTCCGACAAATATGCCAACAGGGGTTGATTTCCAAGTTATATTCTAGGTTATTATTAAGGTTCTAGATAAGAAAGCCCTCCCCTGGCTTTACATACTAGGCAAGATTCTTATTGTGTTAGAAATTACTATACAGCTGGATAACGAAGCTCCTGAGTTTTAAGTACGTTACAAAGAGTTGTCAACTGACTGTTAAGTAACATTTAACTAATTCTTACCTTGTAGCATGCATCTATATGCAGATTCAGATATTGCATAAATGTGCGGTGGCATTTCATGGCGCTTCTTCCCTCTGTACATCTCAATAATGTTTTCTGAATAAATCGGGAGGTTCTTGTAAGGATTTATAACTACACAGAACAGCCCAGAATAGGTCTAAAAAAAAAAAAAAAAACAAAACAAAACAAAACAGAAAGACATTTCTGTTAGTAAACAGTTTTGGAAAAGAGCCATAGAGAACAGAAAACTTTTTTTCTATAATATTTATCTTAGAAAAGTGAGGTCCTTTTTGTTGAGCCACTCAAAGTACATGCTATATTCCATTATTGGTGTCTAGTTCTCTTAAAAGGCTCTTTAATTACCTGCATAAAAAGTAATTTAAAGATAATAAATGTGAGTAAATATGAAGTGGAGCATCTGATCTTTTTCCCCACAGATATTTAAATCTCTCTTCCATTTGCCAAGTTACAGGATTTACGGACATCTTTTGATGTTCAACTCCTTCAGTAAAATGTGCAGTTATCTTCTTGTTTTTGAAAGAGCAGATAATCTCAATTAGTCTAGTAAATAATTTGGAAAAAGAAAAAGCCTATTTCCAACCACCACTATTTCTGCTATCCCACCATTTTTTCCTATTTGTATGTCTTTCCTGCTCATCAGCATTTCTCAACCCCAACGTAGTCTCCTCCTGGGGAGGGGATGACCTCCCCAGCTGATGGATTGCCTGGCAGCTGGCACTGCAGATGACGTTTCATACTCTGCTTTTAGAGGTGATACTGAACAGAAGTTACTAGGACTACTACAACATCAAGAAACTCATGAGCAAATTTTTACATTGCTTATTTCATTGACTCTTATGGAGGCATTTCCATTTAGTCAAAAAATGCCTCAAGTTTTACAAGACTGAGCACACATTGCAAACAATACATATGGTCCACGGTTTCCTGTGAATGAAGCATCAAAGACTACTTCAGAACAGTTCAATCTCTGCTCCACAGAAATTATTATATAAATACATATAAGAGAAAAAATGCATAAGGTCAGCCACTCACACTTTGCTGTCTGGGAGGGACAGATGAGCGTGGTCTGGCTGTATGGGCCTCACTAGGGATCAAAGGTAAAGCTCACAGACAGGCAGACATGCAAAAACCAGAGCTAATCCATGGCGTTTCCCTGAATCAAAGCATCCGGATGGCTCTCATCTTTTCAGAATCAACCTAAACTGATGGGGCTTAAGAAAGCAAAATCTCTCTATTCACTTTGATATCACCTTATGCTTTGAAAGTGTGTTCTTTTTGGTCATTAACATTATTCACAACTTTACTAGCATAAGAACGTTAGCAAGAGACACATGTTTTGATGGGAATGGGAAATATCTTCCTGAATGGCAGGAAAACTGTGTTTCTTACCTTTGCAGTCTGAGAGGAGAGAAAGAATGGAGACAGTAAGTAGACAGCATTAATAGCTGTTGAGAACCTACAGTATTAAGCAGGTAACTCATGATTCTTATAACATTTGATTTTAAAAAGTATTTCTGCTACATTTGTATGAACAAAGTAGCCGAAATTCCTGATCTACCTTTTTTTAATATATAAAAGATTTTATTTGGAGGAAAAGGTGTCCTGTTCTTTCTATACCTACAAGGGATTCTGGAAAGACAGACAGAAGGTGATCTCCGAGTTGAGTCAGGAATACCGTCAGTAAAGAAGAACAACTTGGTTTCACGCCAGATGTCCTGACATAAGGTCATCTTATAGGAAAACAGTCTCTCCGCTTTGGTCAGATCTGCTGGATGATAAGCACCTGCAGTGCCTTACCCAGCCAAACATCCCTGGTAATAAGGTATTTATTTCTCAAGAGAAAGGAAACAGATGTTATCAGATCAACTGACCCAAGCACAAAGAACAACTTACCAGTCATTAACTCATGTAAGCATGGGTCTGTTGGCAAGTGGGCAGCTCCCCCCCAGCCTCACGTTCCTACCACTGTCCCTCTGCCCAGCACGGGTGCCCTGGCAGTAACTTACCGAGCTGGGTACTACTGAAGATAAATTTCAAAAAGAATTGGTTGGTAATAGAATCAGTTCCCTGACCAAACTCCTTCATGGTCACTAGTGATACTGTAGGGGAGAGGGAAGGCAGGGCAGTTATTAAAATAACATGGTACAACTGCCCAAGGAGCCAATTAACTGATAAACACTGGATCTGCATTCCTAGCCAGCCATCCTCCCTGTTGTGCTCAAATGAGGTCACCCACATTCATCTACAGTTACTACGGGGGACATGAAGGCGTCGAGAATTACCACAAGCCTGATTGCCATTCTAATCTTCAAATAAGGATAACCAGAAGAAAAGCACACATTCACCAAGCCCATCATACGATTGCCAGCTCAAAAATCACTGAACAGAACCTATGCTGTGTTTCTCCTCTACAGCCACATCTAATGAAAAAAAAAAAAAAAAGAAGCCTTGTTTATTGCTAACTGCAGATGAGATCTGGTCACGAGCAAAAGAATTCACACAGCCAAAGTCCATTTCCAGACCTGTCCCAACACACCCTCTGACCAGTGCAACGGCACAAATATCTGCTTAAGCCAAGCAGACCCCTTTCCTCCAGGATAATTCTGGACTCTCATCCAGCAGTACTTCTGAGCTCTGGTCTGATTTTTACCCACCCAGCTTCAGAGACTCACAGTTTACCTCCAGGAGCTGCTGTTCTGTACCTTACTGTGGATGGGAACTCTCAAAACAGCAACTGATGGCTAAGCTGTAAGGGTATGGCTGTATGTACCAGCTATATCACAGAGTCACCCTCTTTCAAGGGCACCACCTCTAGTTCTCTGCAAATTCATCTAAAACTTTTATCAGTTGTTTTGGTTCTTTTATGTTCACAAAGGAAAGCTGGGTTTTTTTTTTCCCCAGTATCACTGTCCTTCCTCAAACATGAATAAACTGATCCAGTAAGAAAAAAAACACACACAAAAAACCACCCCAACACACAACACAAACTTAAGTGCTAGGATAAGGACAGCTATTTGAAGATTATCCTTCCCTCCTTCCCCCAGTTACTTGGCATCTTTTGTTTATTTCCAACACAGACATGGAGCAAATGTAATTACTTTTTAGGCACAAAGAATTAATAATTTATAAAACCAAACTTAACAATCCTTCAGACCTCTATTGATGATACCTAACCTGGAAGCCTTTCTAGACCATCTCCCAGTGCAGGAATTGGATGGATCAGTACACCTGGAATGATCAGAATAAGCAAAGTCCAGTTAGATGCCAATGTAACTCGGCCCATCTAGAGGAAGACCAGCAGATGTCCCGGGCAAGTGAAAAGGGTATTTAAGAGGCTCTATATTGAACAGGGCCAAATTTGAAGTTATGAAGCACAAAATTCTCCAGTCTCACCAGTGCTGGAGTTTATTTATTTGAAACTAAACCCAAAGGATGGGCTTTTATCCCTGACCATTATGTTGTGTGTCATGACACAGCTCTTCACACACAGCACCTTGAACTCCAGCATCTTGATTTCCTGCACATTTGTTACTCAGTTCACTCTCCTGTGGTTTTCCTGCAGAATTTAAAAATCACACTTTCTTCAAAACATCACTACACTAAGGCCTTAATTTATTCAAAGGAAGAGGGAACCAAGTTCTCCCACAACACTCCCAAATTTCCTGACCATCATCTATTGCAGAAAGCAACATATGAACATATTGGTGGGTTGGTTTTACAGCTTGGGAGGCATATAAACACAGAAGGGATGCTTTTATTGAGTCAAATTTAATTGGGAGGGAGATAAATGGTACAAAAGTTTTATACAGCTATTTTATAACTACAAGTCTCACATTCCAAGTCTATTACTGTATCTAAGACAGCAGATTGGAGGTATGGGCTTTCTCCATGCAAACTGAAGACATGAAAAGTAGGCTGAGTTGTTTTGCACACCTTGAGAAGGTTGTTGGTGACTAGCCACAGAAAGAGTTAACAGGAATACATACACACCTGCCTTACAAATGGACACCCTACTTAATAAATACGACATGTAACTGTTAAAGATGCCCACAGCTTTCAGACAAGGCAAAGATGCAGAGCGATGCCCTGTACCTCCTCTCTATTCTGCAGTACGTGGATTCAGTCAAAACCATCAGATCTAAATTACAGTTCAGCTCAAGCACTGAAGAGCTACAGAAACTAGCCAGCCTGGACGAAGAACCAGACCTCATTAATTTTTCAGCTGACAGAGGTAGATATGCATATTAAGAACTTAAAGGCAGGTAAAGATGTTTATTCACCTTGAGATCACAGAATCAGCTGCAAAAAAGCTAGTTGCTTGAAACACACATTTCTGCTTTACTGAGGAACAGGATATAGACAATATCAACCAACAGCAATAAGATATGCTGGAACACACTCTCTAGGCAAAGCTCCAGAGACAAATAGTAAAGCAGTGCTCTGACAGAGGTTTGTTATACAAACTCTCCTTCAGGACACTAATTGTGGAGTTTGAATGTTTCCAGATGCTTACAAGCCTTTATCCAGTAGTATATCATTTAGTAATTTGGATTTCAGTAAGCTATCCCAGACTGCAGAGTTCAGGTTCCTCGCCTATGATATTCCTTGCAGCAAGCAGCCTGAGAAAGAGGAATATGGAAGGGAACTACTGGCAAATAGAGAGTGTGTTATTTCCAGGTGAAAGCACATGAGAATGTAGGCTCTAAATTTGGAGTGTGGGCTCCACAGTAAGAAAGGTTTTCATGGTCTGTCTTCCCCTAAAACCATATCAAACCTTCACTGTGTACACACATATGGTGGTATTAGTGTCAAAAGCCTTGTATGACTCCTCAGATTAATAGCTCAGCTTTACAGTTCTTGCATCAAAGAATATGCTGTTATGACTGTTGGTTCCTCCTGCTGTAACATCAAAAGGCCTCTTTAAAGCATCACTTCAGAGTCCATTAGCAAGACGCAGGTAAATTTTTGGAATTTGTAACAATCAGTTTGCATCACCTGAGTACCTAGGCTCAACATTTATCTCCTGTTTTTCAAATATAGAAAGTGACAGATTTACTCTATTACTACATAAATAATTAAGCTGAAGTAAGCACCTAGACATCTCATTATTACCTGTAATATAAACCAGCAGTTTCTAACTTAGAAAGCAATACATGTTTTAAGCAGTATCCCATATACTAATGGGAGTAGAGCACATTCTCCAGATTGATAAATTGCATCATCGTAGCATTTTCTTGTCTGGTTTCACTGCCTGAGGTTACGGACCCACTTTTCACACTCCAAGACCTAGTAAGTCCTCCAAGCTTGGCACGGCTTTCTAATGTACTGCATCTTCCTCCCTAAATGAGGGAATTATTCTAAATTCAAGCCTTAAAGGAGGGCAGGCAGCTCTCCAGTCTCAGAGGGGAGGAAAGCGATGCTGTGGCCTGGGGTGGGCCACATTCTCTGCACAGTGGCAAGTCCCCAGCAACCACCCACCTCCCCTCAGGACAGGGGCAGAGGGGGCACACAGCAGCCCCCGCACCACCACCCCACACCCAGGGCACAGTTGAGATTGAAACCCAGAAGTTATCAGACATCTCTCTACAAGCCCAAACTGCTAGATTAAAGAAAAAAAAAAAAAGCACTAAGTCCTGTTAGCACCCAAGAAGTTAGAGTGAAGGGTGCCAAAAAGGCTAAGGAACCCCCTGAGGAATACTGGAAACCTCAGCTTTGACAGAGGCTGGGGGACAAGAGCCACTGGCTGTTACTCAGGGAAATTGAGGAGTAAAATCTGTGCATGAGAAGGAGAAAGGGAAGGAGCACACCACATTCACAATCTATTAAAGAAAAAGCACAGCCCAAACTTTAGAAGGATGGATGGATGTTCTCTACAGCTAGCACTGAAGAGAGGAGGTTCACTAGTAGTATATTTTTGCATTTATAGCCTTCAGGTTATGTGTTTAAAGAGAGAAAAACCAACATTAGATCAGCAGTTCAGGTTATGCTCCTGCTCGGTCAGCTCACCATCTCCCAGAGACAGACAGGCTCAGTGTCACAGCCGCTCAGACAGCACGACTGCTTCAGCCACAGCAACTGCTGGGACATAAAACATGATCTTGGGTTGCACCAGGGCCAAAAAAGTATTCCTATCCTTTCACAAGGTTCCTGCATAGCTGCATGTTGGAGCTTGACTGCTCTACAGATGGCTTACAATGGCCGACCTGTGACTTCTGATGCAGGCATACAGCTCACAGGGGTGCCCTGCAACACAGTGCATTCCACTGAGAGCTCAAACAGGAGTCCATAATCCAAATCACTGCACCCTGTCAGGCTGCTAAGATACCATTTTTTATAGAAACAGAATGTTTGACATGACCATACATTTTTTCATACCTCTGCTTGCCTGAGGGCAAGGATTCACTTCCCATAAATCCTAAAGCCAAATCCTACACAGAACTCCCTCAACTTGATCACATTTATGAGCCTTCCAAAAACCCGAGTTAATTTAAAAACAAGTTCTCATGTTAAAGCAGCTCTTCCAAGTTGAACCCCAGCATTTTTTCTGCCATATATTAGGTACTAGATCCAGTGACTGATTTATCTTAAGGAGAAGATTAAATTAAGTAAAAAAACCTCATTTTTCTACAGGTTCTTTTAATACCAGTCTTCAATACTCAATTATGTGAAACATTCCCAACTGGAGCAGCAGGAAAAGTAAAGCAATTAGAACACAGAAGCTTATATAATAACACAGATTGTTCTAGGTTACACTCTGGCCTCACAGGAGGCAGCAGCTTAAGAGAAGAAACAGCTTATAGACAGCTCCTCAAGTGCAGTTTTATAAGAGCTTCCACCCACAGCAGACTCTGGAACTGGGGACTACAGCATATTTCTCATTCTTTCCCTCTTCTGCCCCAATAAAATGGAAAGTACATTAAAAAAATGAAACTAGCACAGTGCCGCAGACCAATTACAGATGTAACACTTCTAATTATCAGAAATTATCTGCTGAAGTATTTTTAGTTGCACAATAGTAAGCATGTTTTCTCCTTTGCTGGTAGAAAAAAAAACCCAATAGGCATATACACAGAGAGCAATAATTAGCAGCAAGGTTCCAGGAGCTCTCAGCCTTACATAAACAGTTCCCAAGCCTTTTGAAAAAGTCTTTGCTAAAAGAGGAGTGGGTGGGGAAGATAATGCATAGTTCATTAGAGTTTGGAGGACTTTGAAGTTGAATCTAACCCTTTCCTCCAGAGTGCTTCACCATCTTTTTGTCCTTCCTCAAGGAACAGCAAAGCTAGTCATCTCTAACTTGACTTCACCTACAGCACACACACGTCTTTCATCATGTCTCCTCACCTGAAACTTTCTAGCCGAGCACCAAAACATAGGTCATGTGCTCACCAGCAAGAGACAGCACCAGGGAAAAACCCACATCGGGTCACACCAAGGCAAGAGGTATCCACTGACATGGGTTAATAGGAGTCAAGCGTTTAAGAAATTCTATTAATTTTAATCCTTTTGACTGAATGAGGTCAGAAAGCATTTAAGTAGTAATTGCTATGATTTATGTGGGTATCGGTAATAATCAACTGTGGGCAATGGACTTCCTCCAGGAGAGCAGGGACTAGAACAGATGTGGCAACAGCAACACTTTTTAAACAGATTTTTATAAAGCCCATTGGATTTGAAATATCTTAGTTTTTACTGTAGCTTAATTACACCCTATGTTTGAGTGAGCAATTCCTTCATCCCATCTTAGTGCACTGGGTACAGGAATGGGAACTTTTGACTGCACAAGACAGACTTTTGGTCCTGCAGTACCTTCTTTCAAAGAAAGAAGATACTTCTTAGAAAAGATAACAGACTGGAACATTTATAGACCCCTTGACAATGTGCCATTTATCCAGGAACTTTTTAGATATTAGTCTGCACTTACCAGTCAGACCATTAAAACACAGCCATCTGCAACAAAGATGTTATACTTTTCTGGAAATTCAGTGAAATGTGTCAAACCTCTACAGGATCCATACTGTCAGCGTTTGCTAGTGCAGTTGGCAAGAAACCCATCTTGGTTTAAGAAAATGTTTCTGTTAACATGATGAGCATGAGGTTATATTTTTACATTCATTAATAGAGTATGTAGGAACACAAACGTTTAAAATATGCTTTAAAAGGCAAATGGAAAGGTCTTTCTTGCCATCAGAAGAAGTACTGACACAAAAGCAGAGCTTTAAATTGCTGGAAAAAGTGCCACCTAGTCCTGACTTAGAAGTATGAACAGTCACTAGCTTATTCATTCCAATTCCAGCCAGTGTCTGCAATATCAAGAACAAGTTGCTTTCCATTAAAGTAGAAATGAGGTGTTTACATTCCTGATCTACGCAACTAGCTGCATTTTGATTAACTGAAGTGCTTTTAATAGACTTTAAACTTCAAAATACTGAGAAAGTTATATCCAGAGTGCTGTCTAACAAAGCATTGAAACATTATTTAGAGTGATCAGGAACACTCTTGACCACTTTGCTTTTTGCAGTTCTAGAAGTGGTATAGCATATCTCAAAATTTACATTTGGAGTTAAAAAAAAAAAAAAAAGAATCAACTTGCTCTGAAGTGAAAGAAAAGGACTCTTAAACTGCACACTAACTAGCCACTCTCTTCCCAAGTGCAAAGGAAACAAAATGGTGAAAAGCAATTTAAATACTTTAAAAAAAAAAAAAATACTGACACAGTTCTTCCCTTCAGATCAGCAATACGAGTCAAACTGGGCAGTAAACTTTGAGTAGAAGCCTCATATATATAAGCTTTCTGAACACACACTGAAGCTGGTACTAATATATTGAAGTGCAGAGATCACGATGAAGAAAGCGCCCCTTCCTACACCAGAAATTCCTCTGCAGGTTTCAGACCTTATCTGTAGCTCTCTATCTAATCAACTTCCCCCCCCCCCCCCCCCCCATTGTCAAATGCAGCATCTGTTCTCCTAGCACTTAATTTTCAGACTAAATCCTCCTCCTTGTTTACCTCCCCTGCCACTCTCATCCCTTCCCACCAAAACCAGAGACCCATTTCAAGTGTCTCCCTTTTCCCAGGACTCTAACTGAAGGAGACGGCTATAGCTCAGACAGCCAAAGCCACTTCTTCAGCTGCGCTTCACACACCCCCAACAACAGCAAACTGACACCACAAACCTCCAAGCCATGAACAACTCTGCTCCTGAATCTCTACAGCTTACAGCATAGCAGTTTAAAAATGAAAGTTAACCAGTTGACAGTTAACCAGCATTTAAGGTAAACAAAACCCATGAGAAGCTGCCAGTACAGCAAATCAGCTATTTCTGCATTCCTGCATTCAGATACCATATTGGACCGTGAAGAATTTGGAAGCTGGTTCATGAGAAGCCCTGAACCTCATGAAGCAGTGACAAGGAGAATTCCCAGAGCAGTAATCTTGCCTATCACAGCTTGTCACAAAGCATTAAGGCAACATTAAGAACTTAGTAGCATTCAAGGCTGATGGACCCTTACCATCCACTCTTTCCAGTGATGTCTCCATTTCACTGTCTGATTCAAAGATTATTTCCCCCACCATCACCCTGAAATCATACCTTGCTGACATGACTTGAGCAGAAATTAAAATCTAGGGCTGATATCTAGAAGTCTGCGCAGTTGCATTTTACATGCAGGTCTTGTAAAAATAAGATGTTTCCTCACTCAAGCTACAGACCTTGGTGATCCAAAACCTCTGACGTCTAGACTCTTTTCTTAAAGCGGTGCCCCCAGAAAGATATCTGTTCCTTATGGTATAAGGATATTCAAGAACCACCACAAAATCAGTCTAAGCAAAATTATGTTTATTTTAAATCTTCAAAGGACCTCCTAAGCCTTTGGGTATTCCTCCTGGGTACCCTGAAACTAGTGTTAAAGCTGGCCACTCTAAAGCTGAGCAAGCAGAATAGTAAAGTTTTATAAGCAGCTGAAGAACTGACAGTTAACAAGCATTTAAGGTAACCAAAACCCACGAGAAGCAAGACACAAGAGACCAATTTAGGATATTAGAGACTCAAATGATACATCCCTGCCATAAGAAATGCTGATATCCTCTATAAAAAAAAAAAAAAAAACAAAAAAAAAAAACTCAGAATTTGAGAAAATTCAGCTATGAAACACAAGAAAGAGTGAAAACTCCTACCAAAGGTAGAAGTAATGAGAAAAAACCTGCTGGCTGCACCTTCACAGAACCAACACTTGCACTTGATGAAAACCAAGCCTCAAACATGAGCAGAGATTATCTCAGGGACTCTGAGATCTGCAGAAAAGATCTCATGCTTAGTGATTAAGGAGAAAAGTCCAGGAAGCCATAACAATAGATTTGCCCATCCTCACGGTTGAATATATATATAGATAGATAGAGTATACTTTAGAAGAAATTGCAGAGACAGTACAGCTTCTCTAGGGAAGAATTTTTAACATACTCTTCAGTTACACTCAAAATAAACCTTATGGCAAACAACTGAATACATGATGTTAAAAGTAGAGCAAGAAATTAAGTTAGTTCATCTCCAAAGCAAAACTGAGATCACTACAGTTACAGCCATTCTTCCCAGCAGTTCTTGTACAAGTCCTGCTACCTTTTTATCTTCTGTGCTGCCATGACCAGAAAAAAACAGAACCAAGCATTGACATCATGCTTTTACAAGCCACTGGTCTTCCACATTCTCCATTTGTGTTCATCTCTCACAGCACAGCAGTAATGCAACTGAGACACCAAGACCACACCACTTGGCAGACATTAGAAATGTTAAAAGTTCCAGGAACTCCTCGCCATCCCTACTTAGATGTTACTTGAAACTCTTCTTGATGAAATGAGCATCACTGCCCAGGTCATGGTGACTGGCACTAGCTAGCTTTAGTCAGCCCTCCCTGTTCCTCCAGCAATGTCATCTTGGAGAGGCAGATTATAGACCGATGACTAGAACCGCTCACCAAGTCCCTCAGCTTGTTCATTTCCTTTCTAGGGATTGGAAGGAAACGTTTATGTACTTCAGTGGACAGTCTTTCATCTTCTACATCCTAGAAAGGCAACATTGCATGCTACCTATTGTGAATTAAAGGAAACCAAAACAGACTCACCATCTCCATCTTAAATACTTAAGACCAACACCAAAATACTGGGTTTCAGTTTGGTTATTATGAGTACTATCTGCAAATCAAAAATATACCTTTAACTAACTCTTGTCATGGCCAAACCACCGTAGTTCACTTCAGCTCAGTTAAATTTGGCTCTTTTTACACCAAGGGAACATCAGCAGGATACGCAGACAATGGCAATTGCTCCAGGCTGTGCAGTCAGCAGCAGCAATAATAGCACCACATTCAAGAAGTTCAGGGATCCCTGACAGAGATCCCTACCAGAACAGCACTAAAAATCACACCAGCTCAAGTTCTTGATGAAGGTTCTCCCTATGGCCTATTGATCTTTGCCAGCATTCAGCCTCTAATAGTAGTCACAACTGCTTTTCCTCCCCCTTCAAAAAATAAGCTGAGTTTTAATTTCAAACAAGAAGCCATTATTACAGCTGCATAGAAACATTATTCTTGGTAACAGTAGCATCCTCCAGCAATGTTTCTGTAGCTCAGACCTCCAGTTAAGGCAAACAAATCCATTAGCTTCTTGATCCCAACCAACTTCTTCCAGCTCGGGGGCAGGGGAGGTCATTAGTAACACACCGATGCAGTAATCCTCCTATGTGATGGCAGTATCTCAATGCCAAAGAACCAAGTTTTAGAGTCTGCCTCAACAGTTAAAGAATGAAAGCAGAAAGCACCTTTTTGGGAAGCGGGGGGGGGGGGGAAACAAACCACACAGGTAAGTCACCTATAGGATACCACTTAAACTTCATGTATATCATAAGCCAGCCTTTCACAAAGCGGAGTTTTTTAGTTTGATGCCATCCTCCAGAAGCATTTGTGGCTATGGTTACTGCATGGAGTCCTTGGACTAGAGCTTGCTTTGACATTTAAGGTCTTCAGCTTTTAGCCTTCATAATGAAATATGGTTATAATAATTGTAATGAATTTCATAACAATGAGCATCATGATTGATACATATACTGAAAACTTCTGACCTATCAACTTGTTTACTTTTAATTTTCAATACAGTCCTTACTAATTATCCAATTAGCTTACTTATGAGCTTGCAGGAATCATCCCAGAAGTATTTTTTGCTGGGCTCCGCTGTAAGGATCTTGGTGTAAGGCCTTGGAAGGGTAAAAACCAAAAACCCACATAGGTAACCGACAAAGCAGCACAAATACAAAGAATATTTTGAAGTTGCATATAATTTTAATAAGTCCAAATATCACCAAGGGCCAAGCAAAAAAGATATCCTGTTAATACCTAGGTGGAAGGGAACATCAGCCAACTAACTAGCGAACTAAATAAAGTGGATTTAAGCTTCAGAACAAGCGTTTATTAAAATGAGCCAAGCATTTAAGCAGATGTTCCAGTTTCTTTTAAGATAGAAAGTCTACTTGTAGCTCTTAATGATACTCTGACTCAACAAGTCACTATGCAATCAGTTTGCCAAGAGACAAGAGCCACTCTTAACTGTACGCCACAGACACTCATTTAACATTGCTCAAGGAACAAACGGGGTCAAAGGCAGCATCAACGGTGGTGTGATTCCTAACTCTATAGAAAGATGGTGATAAGCCAGATGTTCCAATTAGTGCTTCAAAACCACTGAAAAAAGAGAAATCTTTTATCTTATTGGTTTATTTTAAGTGCTCGAATGCATTCTTTCCTGGCCCACTAAGTTGATATTAGATTCCAAAAAGACGTTTTGCATTCCTAGCACTCTCCAACTTCGGCTTTTAAATAATAGCATAGCCTCTTATTATTATTTTTCATACACAGCAAGTTAAAACAAGATATATGCTTATTCATATGAGCAATTAAACAACAGTAATTCAGCAAAGTTAGGTTTTGTAATCTCTCATCAGCTCAAACAAGCCATTTGATACTATTCACTGTATCAGTTAAGCATGTCCGAGGCAAGTGCTCTGACGAGTGGCATGAGCTCAGCACCCAGAGTTGCCATTTAGCATTCTATTTTTGAAAGATGCTTTCAGAATTATTTCCATAGGAGAATTTTTTATTATATGTTTTATGACAACAGAGTTCTTGACCCGTACATAGCATGGAAAAAGATCCGGGACTAATCTAAATGCTAGGGACACAGAGTATTTGGCTACCGAAATCAGACCCAAGACCTGCTTTCTACATGTCAGAAAAATAAAGGAATGAGAATCAGATAAGTTCAGCTGAACTAGCACCCGTAATCAATCTAATAATTAGTACTTACATAGATGAGCCCAGAGTAATACCGATCCTTTAAATTATGCAATACAGATGCTTCATTTAAACAGGTTAATTCTGCCATGTCTTCCACTTTAGAGAACTTGGGAGGATTCATCTTCTGAATATCATCTTTATTGACTAGTGCTTTCTTTCCATTCTCTGCTAGTTCGACCAACACTTCATCCCCTTTTTCCTCCTTGATGCTGGCTGCCTCAAAACCATGGCGCTCTGAAGGAATCCACACCAACTTTTTAGCAGTCCAATCAGCCTGAGTGGCAGGGTTGTAGATTACAGCCCTATCCACGAAGAGGTATCTCTCCGGATCTTCCTGTCCAGATCTCTGTGCCATTGTAGGAAGTGAAGGTGCCCACTCTCAGTTACCCTATAAATTGGAAAGGAAAAAAAAAAAAAAAAAAAAATCAAAGAGCATGTTACACATCATATTCTTACTGATAAAAAATGAAAGGAGCTATGGTACACCAATTAAATAATCTATCATTAATATCTGTATCTTCTCTTGATGAAGAACTATCATTAACGTCTTCCAGAGTCTAAAGATGTTGCTATACAAGTGAGAGCCCCTAGTCACACAGCAGCTACCCGAATAAACCAACTGACATACAAAATTTAAAATGATCTGTCAAGTATAATCCCAGACCCAGTACAGGAAACTCAGTATAAACTGGTTCTAACTGTGCACCAACAATGGAGAGACACTGCAACAACTGTGAGAATTACATGCAGGAAAAACACGCATCTGTCTTCCGTCCTTAAATAAGGAAGAAGAGCAAATTTAACAAAAGCTTGCCACTAAACTCAACTTCAATTGAGCAGTAAAAAAAAAAAAAATTTAAAAATATAAAAAATGTTCAGTGAATAGCTAACTAACGACAGTAATGAGAAGGCAGTGAGAATATGTTTTAAAATGTGGATTTTCAACTACAGACAAGAACTTGAGACACTTGGGGTTTCTGCAAGCCATTAAGCTAGCTAAACTTTGCTCATACTCTTCCTGAAAACGTAAGAGTTTGCATTTCTACAGCCTGCTTCTGTTCTCAGTCGTGACTGCTGACATTACCATATTCCAAAAAAATGTCTCCAGATCTCAAGTTTACCTCGAGGCTCAAGACGCAGCAAGGACTGATGTTAGATTTTCCAACAGCTTCACGGGTAATTTGAAGGGGAAAGAAAAACTGCTGACAAGAGCTCCCGCACACTCATTTTACCTATTTGCCTCTATCTAAGAGGCCACTGTATCTTTAGTTAATAATACTGTCACACCCAGGATTCCTGGAGCTAGCAGTTTCATCGGTAACTGCCCGAGGACCAACAAGGTCAACCCTGACACCTAGTACTTGGGTCATTAAATATCTTGGTTTTTTCCACACGCTAGATCTTTTTCTGCTGAAGAATGTTACATTAGCTAATGGTAACCTCTTCCAGCAGGCAACCAAAAAGGTTAGCTTCAAAAGCAAGCAGGGTTTCGCAAACTGCGTTTTGTCACCTTTCATACTACGGTATGCAGCCTGATGGATGAAATTCCGCAACACACCCATCCTCAGAAGAACATGTAATTAAATACAGTAGTTGTGTCTCCATCTATGGCATGGACATTTGCTATGTTGTCCAACTTTAATGTAAAGTGAGTGTGAAGTCATTGAGCCCTTCAGAGGTTTGAGGAGCAGACCGTTTACTACAGACGGCTCAATTCAAATCAAAAGGTGATGACTCAACATTTAAGGGTTTCAGAAGAGCCTCCGAGAGAAAAATTCAATGAAGAAAGAGGAAATTGTTGAGGGGACACCTTAGGCGATAGCTGGGCTCCTCAGCCAGGAAAATTAAGATATTAGTCAAGGAATGCTATGTTTGGCTCAAGAAGCCCGTAAATTTAATATCTGAGCCTCCAACCCCAATTCAGAAAGCTGTTTGTCTCCACTGTGCTAGACCTGCAGCTGAAGTTCCAACAAAGACTTGAAACACCATTGCCACCCTCATGTGCGAACACATCCCGGTGTCAAGGCTCCAAAATCTCCCTGGCCAGGTGCGACAGACAGCCCAACACAGGGATGATAAGCTGGGTCGCAGCTTTGCACACTGAGATGTGGAGAAACCCAGAGGTCAGGCAAAACTCGTACGACAAAATTAATCAGTATTGTTGCCCAGCAGAATTTAAGGATGAAGATTGAAATGAATGCATGGACTGACTTTATACCAGCTCCTGAGAAATATACCTAACAGGGGGGGATCACGGACAGTTTCAGGGTCATTTTTCCACTTCGGCTTTTAATTCCACAGAGCTCATCACAAAAGACCCTCTGGCAGAAGCAAAGCAAGCAGCCTCCGTTAACAATGGCATTCAAATGAAATACACAAATGAGCACATTTATCATGCAGGAATCCAGCACTCCCAAAAGGAAAAAAAAAAAAAAAAAAAAGCCCTACACACGTTCGGCTACTCTAAACAAAAGGGGGGGGGGGGGGGGGGGATACCGGGGGGCGGCATCCCTTAGTGCAGCCCGGGCATTTTCAAGGACAGGGGCAGCCCGAGGAGCCGCACCGCCCCCGGGCGCCGAGGGCTGATGCTCTCCACAGTCCTACCGCTGGAGCTCTCCCCCCCTCCCCCTCACGGAGCCGCAGGCCCCCGCCCCGAAGGACAAAGGAAGCGGCCGGGGACGCTCGGCCCGGCGGGGCCCGCCAGCGGCCCCGCGCCCCCCGCCCAGCCGCCGCCCCGCCCGCGCGGAGGCTGCGGGAAAAGGGAGAAAATGGCCACCTTCCCCTCACCGATGCAGGCGGGAGCGGCGGCGATGCGGCGGAGGGAGAAGCGGGAAGGGGGGGGGGGGGGGGGGGGGAGATGCGGCGGCGCGGGCGGGCGGGACGGACGACGCGGCCCACACAAGGGGGTCTTTGTGTGCCGGGCCCGCCGCCCCCGCCCCACCCCCACAGCGGGCGGGCCCGGCCGCGCGCCCCCGGCGAGCCCCCTTCCCCCCCCTCCGCCTCAAGCCCGCCCCAGGGAGCCTGGGGCCGCCGCCGGCCCCGCCACCGCCGCCTCACCTGCGTAGCGCCCGGCTGCCGCCGTGCCCCGGAGCTCGCGCCGCCCGCCCGGCTCCTCAGCACTCGCGCCGCTCCGCCCCCCGCCCGCCGCGCTCCTTTAGCGCC